>NC_088604.1:11130536-11432802 GCF_036013475.1 Columba livia
AAAAGAAAAAAATAGAATTGAAGTTCAGAATGGAACTCCTCTACTGGAATAAGCTAACCAGGGCCACCAAGCAGGACAGTGGATGAAGATGAGAGTAGCTGGTGGTGATGAATCAGAAAAAGGTCAAGAAAGAATCTGCTGAGGGGGCAGGAGAGCAACCTCATGCCAGCAGCCACCGCACTTGGTGGCATTTCCCGTCTGTCTGTCCTGCGGTTGCTGTGTAGCGGGTGGCTTTTGAAGTCCAGAGAGCTCAGACTGAAGGAGTCTGTCCTGTGCAGGTTCTCATGTTCCTGTTATTCTTGCATGGTTCTGCTTAGCAAGGGAAGAAGGCCAAAAGGTTGTCCAGAGTCCGTCAGGAGCAAGAATCATGGTGAAATACAACACCAGTGCTGAATGTCTTAATTACTGAAACCTGTGTTCTTTTTATGCTTCCTTGGGAACAGATCTCCGGAGGCAAAACCTGACTAATGGAGCAATTAATATGTCTTCCTTCCTTCCTTCCTTCCTTCCTTCCTTCCTTCCTTCCTTCCTTCCTTCCTTCCTTCCTTCCTTCCTTCTTTCCTTCCTTCCTTCCTTCCTTCCATTCTTCCTTCCTTCCTTCCTTTCTTCCTTCCAGTCCAGGAACACTTTTGGAGATTCTCCTCTGTTAAGATTACAAGTATGGCAAAGTGGATTAAATTAACATAATATACCCTGACTGTTGATAAGCTGAGTCAAGTAGTACAACACCTGCATAAAACCCTGCATTCATATGGACAGTTAGGAGCCAATAGTACGTGGCAGTTGCAAAAGTCATTTGCCATGGGTTTCATAGCAGTAGGAGAAGAAAGCGTAACGCATCAGTGCCTGTACTGAGGGAAGGGCTACAGTGAATTCAGCCCCTGTTGGATAACTGAATGACAAGAAAAACAACTTTTAATGTATGCTTCAAACGTGGGAAAAGGCCAATTAATCGCAGAATCACAGAATGGCTGGCATTGGAAGAGACCTTTGGAGATCATCTAGTCCAACCTACCTGCTAAGGCAGGTTCATGCAGAGCAGATCGCACAGGGATATGTCCAGGCAGGTTTGAATGTCTCCAGAGAAGGAGATTCCACAGCCTCTCTGGGCGGCCTGTTCCAGGGCTCTGGCACTTCAAAGTAGTTTCTCCTCATACTCAGAGCCTTCTGTGCTTCGGTCTGTGCCCGTTGCCCCTCATCCTATCGTTGGGCACCACTGAAAGGAGTCTGGTCCATCTTCTTGACACCCACCCTTTAGATATTTATAAACATTGATGAGATCCCCTCCCAGCTTCTTCTCTCCAGGCTGAACAGACCCAGCTCTCTCCATCTTTCCTCATAAGAAAGATGCTCCAGACATCCCACTGCTCACAGGATGACTTGTTTGTCCTGTCAACGCACAGAGAGACAGGAATGATTTGCAAAGAACAGATTAAACCAGCAGGCAGGTTATACTGCAGTGACAGCCCTGGCTCTGCTGCAGACCTGGTGAGGGGCGGTCTTGATGCGCATGGTCCCAGGTAAGTCCTGCACTGTATTTCGCAGAGGCAACCCAGAAGTGACATGGTCTCCAACACCAGTGAGCCAGGTACATGGCTGTGTTTGTGACAGGTTATGGCAGCACAGAGAGCTCCTGAAGCCTCCAGCTATTTTCTGACCACCTGCATGGCAGGGAAAGCAGGAGCTTGATAGGGAATGCCACTCCTGGAGAATCCACATGGGAAACTGAGAGACAGCTTATCTCAGCTCTTCTGACAGATGTAGTAGGTGCCATTTTAGCCAATGCAGAAGACATTTAAAAGTTGACTTTAGGGCTAAAATAGTGATGTCCTCGAGTTCAAGCTCGTGTGACCAGGCTAGAAATGCTCCTGTTTTTCATTGGCACAGGAAGGGCCTTATATGGGATGCTCAGAAATCAGTGGCATAGACTGTGAATCACATGAATTGTAGTTTGGCTCTTCATTCTTTTTGCCAATTAAATAAATAAACTACTTTAAAACCTGCTTCTGCCACCACTGTGTAATTAATTCTCTATGTGGAATGCCAGCCGTATTATAAATATATAAATTCAATGTCTTTCTTTTTTTTTTTTTTTCTGAATGAGAATTATGCAACTAATGACAGATACTACACCTCCAAGCTTTCAGCGTTATCAGTTTCTGAGTCCTAAAAATGGTTACAGCTAAGAACTATTAGAGATACCCTGTGCACTTCAGGTATCTCTCACTTGCCTCAGGAATAATGCAGCTTGTTAATTGCTTGCCAGGCTACAGGTGAATAAGTCCTATGAAAAAGGTTTTAACAGAGTAGTGTTTCATTCCTGCTTTGCTAAGTGCTTCCTGAGAGCCAGGCGAAAAGCCGTTCAGTGCTCAGTCACCACAAGAACCTGCCCATGGGCTTCGGCTGTGCAGGGTTGCCTGGGAAAACCTGCCCAATGTCACCTTCCCACACCCCCATTCGCACCATGGCTGAAGCTATCCGAGTCATGAAGATGTTTAGTGAAGAATAAATAGCAATAGTCTCTGTGGGCTTTTATTTCTTCCTGATGATTTATCAAGCTTATCTAGTCCTGTTAAACCTTTCTGGTCCTTGACCATTGGAGGATGCTGATTAGCTTTCTTGTGTTTGAGGGTGCTGATGAGATCACCGATGAAAATTTTTAAAAAATAGTTTGTGATTCTGTAGAGTGAAAGCATCAGTGGCTCTTTGGGTGTTAAAGTTCAGAATGACTTGGTTTGGTTGAGTTTCCCTAGACCTTGTACTCTGAATGTGCTCTGTCCCCTAAACCATCTGCCTGTGTATTTCTTCTGGTTTTTCTCACCTTTGTAGATGCAGTTGTTAATTTTTTTCGGGACAAGTTTGCACAGCTTGACACCCTCTTTGACCATAGCCATGAAGTATGTAAGTTGAAAATTAATCAGATAAATTTGGCATAAATTAAATAAATTTTCAAATGTTTCCATCCGTGCTACTTAGGAACGTATACTACAAGTACCTAGAAGGTGACAGGATTTTAGAGGACTAAAACTGGACAAAGTAATTCTCACCGAGTACATCTACACTGGTAAATAAGTTGAGGTTGGGGTGGGGTTCAGCCATGAGCACACAATGGTAGGCATGATCAGTTGTTAACATGCACCCCGTTATTGTTGGCTTGTAGCAACCTGCACCGTTTCAACAATACCCCAGCACCACCTGGAGAACACCACAGGCCAGCGGTCGGTTTTCGCTCAGCCACAGTGCACAGGAGCAGAAGGAGAGCTCAGCCATATGGACATGAGCTGTGTTGTGCCACTTTGCCTCGGGTCTAGCAAATGGTCCCTGACCTATTTTATTTTACAGAATCATAGTATGGTTTTGTCTGGAAGGGACCTTAAAGATTGTCTACTTCCAACCCCCCTTCCATGGGCTGGGACACCTTCCACTAGATCAGGTTGTTCAAAGCACCATTGATCCTGACCTTGAACACTTCCAGGGATGGGGCATCCACAGCTTCTCTGGGCAGCCTGTTCCAGTGCCTCACTACCCTCATGATGAAGAATCTCTTCCTAAGATCTGATATCTATCTACACTCTTCCAGTTTAAAGCCATTACCCCTTGTCCTATATGCCCTTGTCAAAAGTCCCTCTCCAGCTTTCTTGTAGTTCCCCTTCACGTAATGGAACGCTGCTATAAGGTCTCTCTGGAGCCTTCTCCAGGCTGCACAACCCCAATTCTCTCAATCTGTCTTCATGGAAGAGCTGTTCCAGCCCTCTGATCATCTTTGTGGCCTCCTCTGCACTTGTTCCTACAGATCCATGTTCTTATAAAATCATAGAATTGTTTAAGTTGGAAAAGACCTTTAAGATCATCAAGTCCAACTGTTAACCTAGCACAACCAAGTCCACCACTAAACCATGTCCCTAAACATGCTTCTGCACGTCTTTTAAACACCTCCAGGGATGGTGACTCAACCACTTCCCTGAGCAGCCTGTTCCAATGCCTGACAACCCTTTCTGTGATTAAATGTTTCCAAATATCTAATCTAAACCTCCTCTGGTGCAGCTTGAGACCATTTCCTCTTGTCCTATTGCTTGTAACTTGGGAGAAGAGACCAACACCCACCTCGCTACAACCTCCTTTTGGATTTTCACTTGGATATCCAGCCATTGACTGCAAGTCTTTGAGTGCAACCATCCAGCCAATCCCATATCCACCGAGTGGTCCATCTGTCAAACACATGTCTCTCCATCTAGAGACAATCATGTTGTACAGGACAGTGTCAAATGCTTTGCACAAGTTTATTTATTAATAAACATGGAAGATATAAGCCAAAACTGGATGCAATCTGTAAAGCGATTTTAAAATTGAGGTGATTTGTAAACACGAAATTGGGCATTTAGAAACTATAAAGTGTAAGTTATTTCTATCCTATAAAAATCATGAGGGAATTGGGGTGGACACATTTAGGCACATGTTTTGGCAGAGGGCAAGCACAGCCGGGATAAAAGTTAAGAACTCAAAGCTCCAGAGTCATCCTTCCATTTTGTGGCTGGATTCACAAAAGCTTTGTGCCTGGTGGAACAGGTTGTGGTGCACTGAAGTGTCCTGTCCCCTGCTGTGATGATGTGGCAGCAGCTGGATGGTGGCACAGGTCCCCTCTGCCCCTCCTGTGGAAGCCAGGACATTTCCAGGACACATTCAGCTGGGCTGATGAGTTCAGAGACATCGCTGGCTTCACCAGCCTACCCGAAGCCGGAGTGATCAAGGGAGCATTGTGTGAATTTTTAAAGCAAAGACAGATTTTAGTTTTCAAAAAAGGTTGTCCGCTGGCTTTTGCAGTGCCTGTTGAGGGGCTTTTTCATCATATTTTAATACAGTAGTCAGGCTGCAAAAAACATGCTGGGTCTGCTTATCTGCCCTCATATCTTCTGTAATAAATGCAAGCCTCATCTTTCCAGCAGCGTTGTTGGGAAGAAGATTTTCTTTCACAAAGTCAGTTAAACATCTTTCAATTAAGGATCTTTCAACAAACTGAGTTTTTTTCATCAGTATGAGCAACTACAAAAAGATGTGCCATCAGTCTGCAATGTGCCAGCAGATAGATAGGTATTTGGCAGGTGGGAAGACTAAAAACATCATTAAAGGAGTGACAAAAATCCTGAGGAATGAATCACAGAATCACAGAATGTCCTGAGTTGTAGCCCAGGCACCTTTACTGAGGCAGTGAAGAGGGAAGAAAGTAATTTACTCTTTTTTTTCATGCACTTTCATCCCTCCACAATTCCCTCTCTGCAGCACCTGCTTGAAGTGTGCTCTGGTGAAGAACGGTTTCCTGGGACCACTGCTCCCCCTTTTTCTTCTGCTGAGACCTCAGCCGTGAGGACGGAGTGGTGCCCCAGTGCAGGAGGGGGGAAGGAAGCTGGTTCTTCAGGGGTCTGTGGTCCACGCAGTGAGGAACAGGAAGGCTTGGGGCAGAGAATAGGCCCTATGGGTTACTGCATGTGAAGTAGGGGGGCTGGGACATCGAGGTATCAATACACAGGAGTGTTTGTGAAGAAGTCCAGGCTGGGGTTCTAGATCAGTACTCAGAAGAAGGGAAGGATGTTTGAGATCACCTTGGGCATCAGGTCTTGTGCCATTTCCTGGGCCAAATCGTGGATTTTTGTCTAATCCTTGTGGGGTTCAGGCCCCTGGGGTACTTGTGCCAGGCCAGTTTGCACAAATACAGCCCAAAGGGCTGTCAGAGTGGATGCCAATAACCATCCAGCCTTGGTGGAGGGTTTTTTATTTTCCAGGAAGCTGCAAAACCTGCCTGAGAAGCCAGGTGAGTGCCTGGGCCTCAGGCAGCCCAAGTGCTTCCTTAAAAGGTGTTTGGAGATGATCCATGGGTGGTGCAACACATGGGATTTTGCAAAGTGCTCGTCTCCATCCTCAAGTCTGTTCCTTCCGCAGTCAGTGCTGAGATTTCACTGAGGGTATGGCAGTAACTGAGAGAGAATCACACAAAACCCTCTACCTAAAACTTCACTGTCTCAGGAGCATTGCTCCATCACTACCAGCCCAGATGTTCCCTCAGCCTGGAGCAGCCTCACAGCTCCCCAGAGGGCTCCTTGCCTTAGTGCTCAGAGGCAGAACACAGGGCGGGTCCTTCTCCTCCTCCTCCTCCTTCTGCCTAACGCGCTGAGCATGGCACAGGGTGAACGCCTCTCAGAAATGACATCTTGTGTCAAAACAGCAAATAGCAACCTACTATTTATTATGTATTTATTGATAACCTACTGTTTGTCTGGGATAGTGGAATAATGAGCTGCCAACAGACTTGGTCAGTGATTTTCCGTCAGCACAGGTTTACACAGTGATATTTTTAAGACATCAGACAGGAAAAGGTGCTAATTATATAGTAAATGGCATTCTGTCAAGGTACAAACTGCATCATTTTATATACCGTGTAACAGAATATAAAAGATAAAATATTTTATGGTGTGTGGGGAGGCAGGACTGAGGTAGGACTTCCAAGCTCACCATCTCATTTTCAGATCAAGAAATCTCTGCCTCACTGCTGCCTGGTTTCTAGCTGTGTATATAGATTGACAACAGAAATCATTTTGGCCATTAAGAAACAGCATCTCTTTCTGAAATGCAGCCAAGTCCTGAGATGAAAGAGCAAACACTAGCAGGGTATAACCAGGCTCCCAGCAGTTCAGGAGAGGAAGTAATAAATATCTCATTTACCTGGAACTGCAGGAGGAACAGAGCATGCTGCATGCAGGGACCCATCTGGGCACTAGGAAAAAACCTTGAGCGAGTTTTCCTGTGCAAAACATAGGCACAGGTACTCCTACGACCACAGCACTCAGGTGTAATTCTCATGTGTCATTCCTAAAACTTTCCCCTTGGCAAAACAGTGCGTTTTCATGGTTTATGAGTTCATTAGTGACAAACTGTTACCAGCCAAATTCCTCCCCTACAGCTATCCCTGACCATTCTGTGAAGCTAGGTTTACTTGGTTAAGTTTTGCTGAAATGAAGCAGATATTTTTCCCAAGAATTGTTCACCGAGAAGAGCTGTGCTGAGCCCAGATACGGAAGGAGCCACGCGATGCATGTGCCTACTGACCCGTCAGAGTCTAGGAAAAAAGCTGAGATCTCTTTAGGAGAATATACGACACCACGTCTCAGACTGTACTGGAGGTCAGGCTCCAAATCCAGAGCAAATCTACTATTTGATAGCTTTGATTATCTCAGGAAATCTCACACCCCAGGAATGTGTATCTGAACTACATCTTTTAAAAATACTTTACTGCCTACCTAATGGGGTAGGAACTCAATGATGGGAGTTTGACACTCCCAAACCCACATTCCGACTTCACAGTATATAAATGTGCCTCAGTTTAATTCTCAGTTTAATGTGTTATACCTCTTTGTTGCCTCAACTTTAATAAAATATTTATTGTTTATAATAATAGTGAGGCTGTAACATAAATGAGCACTAAATGACTGGTGTGTTTTGAACTTTAAATAATGGTGAAACATTTTTAATAAAGTATATATTGCATTCCTGTATACTATACATACTATACTCACCTTTAAGACGTGTTTTAATATATTAGTATATGTGTTTTATGGTGGAAGTTGTATCATGACCAATTACTGAAGATGCTGCAGATCTATAGTTGCCACTAATTGATAGAATCACTTGTGTTCAATGTCTCTTAGGATTTGGTCTTCAGGGATCATGCAATGCATTAGGGAAATGATAATCAAATATTGGCCTGCTCTTATTCCTTTTAACTTCAATTAAAATATGACTGACATCAATATAGTAGCGTGTCAATACATTTTGTTGATTAAAAATATTATGTTCAAAATTCCTTCCTTATTTGTGGCTAGGAATTCAGTTTTTGTAATGTTTGCATAGCCAAAAAGCAGCATAGTGTCAGAGTGACTCATGAATGGGAGTTAAATACATTACAGTGGGTGATAATGCAGCCTGAAAAGGTTGGGTAAATATAACCCCCAGAAGGGAAATTTACTATATTTTTTCCACGAAAGATCAGATGAACTTTGTGTTTATCAGTCAGGAACGTTAACAAGTTCTGGCTAGTTCCAATGATTTAGAAACTTTTCATCCTGCAGTTTTGATGCTTTATTTCCAAGGTCCATAGGAGAATTTCATTTGAAGTTCAACTTAATCTGGATTCTATTATGCTTTCTTCAGATAGAACCAAAGCAGAACTTTTATTTCAATGTGGTAAGTTTTTGGGATTTTTCATGAAGAAATCACATGATAACAGTATAACTCCAAAGTGTTATTCTCCAAGCTGCACAGCGCTTCACTTCTGCCCTGACTTGCATAACCTACTCATTGCATTGAACAACTGTCTTTAACGAGGGAGCTGTTAAAATGTACTGTGTTCCCCTAGTGAGGAGTGTGGCCAAGAAAAGGAAAGATTTTCAGTTCTCATTAAGAGAATTCTGGCTTCCTCTGACTTATTATTGTCTATCTTTTAAATTCCATATAATAAACCCCTTTGGCTGCTTTTAGGAAAACAGATGACATACCCTCTTTTTATTTCCATGTGTCTCAATGACAGCCTGCTTACAAATATCCTCTGTAAGGGGAACAAGTTGATTCCTGCACCATGGTCACTTTTGGTTTGTGCTCTATCCCAATCAGAATGTATATCCACATACATTTATTTTCCTGCCTGTACTGTGGCACTATGTGTGTTTCTTCAGGTAGGGGTATGTTCACAGAAACAATCTTCCTGGGGGAAAGTTTTCACTCTGCAGAATAAAGGGACACCTGGATTATCGATGTACATCTGTGAAAGATGTTGCATTTATTCTCCCTTTCTGTTGCAGTCAGCCTTGTGTAGTATACTTTGAATCATCTGTGGATGGAGGGGTGAAGAACCTTAACTTGGCAGCATGCAAGAGACTGGGAAGTTGGTGCTATTTACAACTTGCTTGACATTATGCAGAAGAAAATGTAAAAAGAAAAAAACCTCCAGCATGTAATGGGCAAATAATTATACTTGTCCCTCCTGTACAGTTAACTGCAAATAATAAAATTACCTATAAATGAGTAGTCACACCCAGGAAAGGTAAAATGCTACTGTCTGTCTGTCTTCATGCATTACATTGACCTTTACATCAATACAGGTGTAATAGTTACAATTCAGGTTCCAAAAGGCTTTTTTCCCCTTCTGGGGGAAATAAACCAATTAAAGGTAAAGGGTCTTTGTGGTATAACAGAACACACTGTATATTGTGGCATGCATATTGTCTTCTGTGATGCATCAGATGTCAGGTTTGCAAACAGATTTTCAGAGAATTATAGAAAAAAATAATTTGGAAGCAAGCTGTGGAAATGTCCAGCCTGCCCCCTGCTCAGGGCAGGGCAAGCTTCAGAGCTCGGTGATTTTGTTTGGAGGGTTTGTCCAGACAAGTTTTGAAAAGTCTTGGAGGCTCAACAGCTTCACATGACCGAGTTGGAAGTTCTGGAGGAAAAAAAAAATCATGAGATGATCCCAGAGAAATATTCAGAAAATATGTAATTAATTATCTTTCATGTGTACTAAGTGTGTATTGCTGCTATAGTGCGGTTTATTTTACTTTAAATTATTGTTATTGTACCTTTACAGAAATGTATTGTATTGCACTCGGTTGAGGCTGCATAAAGGTACACGCGTGATGAGTGACTGAGATAAGCTGGGAGCTCAGGAGGCACCTGAGAACTTCACCCCCACCCAGCAGATGGGTGATGTTTTGCAGGAGAGAGGTCTATTGCTTCTTCCTTTCCTCTCTGCTGAGCAAACTGAGATTTAGATCTTATCTGACTGCAGACTCTGTGTTGCTTTAATGATAGACACAATCCCTGGGCTGTGAACGCAAGTTATAAAAAGAGTTCATTTCTTTGTACATTAAAAGTCAGCAGGAAAGAGAATAAACTCTGCTGCTATACCGTATTTTAATACTGGGGATAATATAGGTATGCTCATGAAAAATAATACACATGTAAGTAGCATTATGACAGCAGTATGAAAAGAAACTCTGGATGAGAATACAGGTCTGTAATTATTCATTGTACCGAAACAAGGAGAGATCTGCATTTAATTATTTCATGGACAATAGAACAGTTTCAGCCAGAAAGGTTGAGGGAGGCCCATTCCAACAATACAGGCTGTTGGTGCGTTTACCTGAGAGGAAGGGGACAGAGGTTCAGCTGAACAAAGACATTTTCCTGTGAAAGTGTTTGTTGAGCAGGGACAACTCCCTCATCGCTACAAGCGGCAGGCACGGCGCTGTGTGGAGAGCCTGGGAAAAGCAGCCAACAGCTGCCACCTCAGCGTTCCCACGAAGCGTGCACCTCCATATATACATACAAATATCAATTTGCGTATATTTACATACATATTTGTATGTATATATATGCTCTCTAACTAGGCTTCGCAGCCTCCCTTTCACAGGAGCCCATCAAGGGTTACTTTGGAAACAATCTTGATGTCTTCCACGATAACAAGAAATTCCATTTGTTCCCAGATCCCAATCCACTGCAAACACTTCTCACAATCCCTGAGTACTCAAAAACCCTTTCATTGCTTAAAGTACATACCAGCCACTGTAAGTTATCCTTAAATGTCACATGCAAATGTTTACATATGGGGAAACTGAGTTTCTGCCGCTTCTTTCTTTCTTTCTGTCTTGGTCTCACAGCCACCACATTTTTCTGCAGTTATTGATAATGCTCATTAGCATCAAGTTTTATTGTGTGCCCATTGCTAGAAAGCCTGTGATAAATACCATGCTGATCCCTACCTGCTTTCTGTACTTCAGCATGGGCAAGAAGTGTCAAGTTAAGCTCAGCCCACCTGCCCAAGCTGGGCAGGACAGCTGTGGTTTCGTGGGGTTATTCATAGCGTGGGGTGCAGCCTCAGTGGGCAGCTTTTTTAATAAAGGAATCCAAAAGTGAAACGGTAATGTTTACCAAACCTGTTTCAAAATGGCTGATTAATCAAATAAATGGCTGTTTATTGAGGTTGTTGCTAGGTACTTACTGTTATTGAGATAATTGTATGACTCAGCTAAGCCAGACAAAGAGCTCTACTGTTGCTCTAAAGTACCGACCGGTGAAGTTTGGAGCATGACACCAGAGTGAAGGGGAGAAACTTTGCTCTTTCTTCTCAGCTTTCTCACAAGGCTAATCACTTAGTTCAGTTATCATCACATCATCCACTTTTACAGCTTCAAATGCCTTCCATAAAACCAAGAAACAAACACTGACCCTTCTGCAGAACCCCTTCATCCGCAGTGCGGTGGTGATGGGTTTTAATTACTGACACCAAGGTTTGGGGACAGACCTTTCTGTTGCGTCTTTTCTATGTTACTGTATTTTATTAATTCATGTTATTATTTTAATATGACATTTTATTATTTTATTACAGTATTTTATTATTTTTGATTTATGCCTTCTTCTGCTAAGCATCTGCATAAACCATAAGGTCCTAGCCATTTAAAGGACTTGTTTAGTAAATAATTGGGGCAAGTTTTGTGGGGAGAGGTAATCTTTTATAAGAGCAAGTGATAAACATGGGAACAGCTGACCAGCTTTCAAGCACACAAGCCCTTCTTCAGGTCAGACTTGTTGCTTGAAAGGCTCTTCCAACCAGATGTGTGTTTCTTCCAATGAAAGCTATTGCCTCTCCCTGAAATTCTCACTGCACATATTCTTAACTCTCACAGCTACTAAGACAAGGCCACTAGTAAACAACAAACAGTACTTGATTAGGCAGGCTGTTAATGGAGATTTTATGATAGAAATTACATCATACAACTCGTGCCTCATATTTTTCATCTGAAAAATTGGAAGCATTTTAAAAAGTCAGCTACTAATGAGTTTAATTACGGAATACTCTCCTCGCTTCTCAGAGGAAAACATGAAGTACATGAGTGGTGTAGAGAAAGAGATTTATATCTGCAAATTGAGGGGAACACTAAGAACATATACCTGGCCTCCAATTAAACTCCCTCTTGCTTATATGTTGGTTTTATTGTTTTTTTTTCATTTCAGAGTAGCATTCTGTGTTCTGGTGATGGTAGTTTGCATAGCTGAGTGATAAAAGATATTTGAAATCATCGAGGTGTGTTTACTTCAAATTTTTCCAGTTCATCAGTCTCAAGCTGTACCAGTTCAAATTTGGAGTAACCCTATCAGCACTAGTGTTATAATAAGGTTTACACTGATATATCTGATAATAGAGTTTAACACTGACTAGTCAGATTCTGCAGCAATATTTTTTTTTAATCTTCAACAAAATAAATGATATATTGTAATGAAGCATAATTTCACTCGCATTTCAAGATTGCATTTTGATTAGAAAATCTGGTGTATGTCAGATCACTGCTTTTTAGCAACAAACACCTTCACTACCTGGAAATGCTCAACGTCTATTCAAAACACTCCACCAACACTTTCTTTACTGTAACATCCAGTCATAGCTGATAAAATGAAGTCTACCCTTTTAACAAATTCTGGGGGCTCATAGATCAAGGTCTGAACCAGGCTTTGAACCGGGAAGCGGGCTTTGTTTGAACTGCCTAACCCTCACATTTGATTTCCTGAATTAATGTTTTACCCGTAACTCAGAGTGTTTTCACTGAAGGAAGTGAGCAATCCTGACGCTGATTTAACACCTCTTACACACCAAAATATGTTATTGAAAAAAAATGTAATGCCTAAGGTGTCTTTTTGCTTTTACTGGTCATGAACGTAAATCACATTAAGCGTGTATTGGAGTCTGGAGCCAGGCTCCCAGATATGAGGCTTTATTAGTGCGTCTTTGTGGATATCCAGGGGGAGAAAACGGTGAGAATTATCACCTGAATGAGCCACTGTACAGAGGCAGGTTTATGGGTGATTTGTGAGTGTTAAAGGAAAGCAAGTGAAGGATGGAACAGAAATTCCCTCCCGAATTCTACATATGGCCCAGAGAGGAATAAGTGACAACATGACCCCAACCCTCTCTGTCAGCCCCTTCCAAACTCTGGGATATAACCTCTCATTGTTACACTGGTACATCCAAGAGCCGGTATTTTCTCCTCATATCATCCCTTTGTGTGGTTGGGATGGTCCCGCTCCGCCCTGGGGAAGGGGAGGATTGTTTCTGCTGAGATTGCTGATGATGGTGGGGTATGGAGCAGGGTTGGAAAACAAGAAGCGGGTCAAGACCCAAAGTCTGATGTTTATCTGATTTTCTCCAGAGGACAGAAGGACTTTACAAGCCATTAGCTGTCTTGAGTGATTCAAGACACTCTTTTGCAAGCATATGTAGAGTAGCCACCACTGGAAGATGATAATGGTGTAAATTCAAAAAGATACTTTTAATACTAGAAGGCAGCAGTTCTTCATCGAGGTGTCCCTTTACACATCAGAATTGGGCCAGGTCAGCTCCCTGCTGAGAGGGCAGCAAGAGCCTTTGCAGGGTCCCCTATTCCATGTCCCTGCTGTGGGGGGCAGCAGCCATGAACACCTTTCTCCTCTACAGCTTTGCTCAGGAGAGAAAGCCATCAACCTTTTGGATAGCAAATTATTTTACAGGCCAGATGCTAAATATATGTAGCCCTCCTCCCCCACTGTCTGCTAACAATATTCTTGGACAATGTAATTTACCAGGAAGTTCAGTAGTAACAACTTCCCCTCAGTGCACTTCAGGTAGAAAATTGGAATTTTAACTGATTTTTTTTTTTTAATCCCAATTTTGATTACACTGCATTTACACTGAAAACAGTGGGAATCCTATTTAGTGGAGAGGGTCTAAATACTGAAAATACTTAGTCTTTCAGCCCCTTGAGGCTTGGAAAAAATTGCATACTTCATTTTATAGTTGATTCTTGTTTTAAATTCCCAAGGTAAGCTTTTTTGCTTTTTTTTCCTTTTCTGTTTGCAAGCAAACAAATGAAACTTTTAGCTAAAAGTTTCAGTTCTCCCAGTAAACACTTGCATTCAGCACCTAGATGGCCCAGCCAGACCTTGCTTACAGACTGGAAATCCTCAAGGGATTAATTCCACCAGAAGACACCAATTCTTTTAATTCCTTTTCCATTACCAGCTCATCGGACAGTGCTAAACAGAGCAGGAATGCGGCTGCACGCCCTTGGTCCTCCTGATCTACCATTTTCCCAAGGGCGAACAGCCTGTTTGCAGGCCGTGTCAATGTTACCGCTTTCAGTACGAGCATGCACGACTGGCTGGTGAAATTCTTTTGGACTCAAACTGTCTTGTAGCAGCCTTATTATGCCACGCCTACATCATCTACAATATGAACTGTCTTGATGAAGGACAATTTGTTTATTTTTGTTTTAAACCTGTAATCCGTTCATGTCTTTGCACAATTTCAAAAAGTGAGTGGGAAGGAGGGGGCGTACGAAGGGAAAGCTGTATCCAAACTTTATCTTCGCTGAATGACTTGTCTACTGGATGTACTTACCAGAAATAACAGGAGTCATAGGGAAACAAAAACCAAAGTATCTGGTATTCGGTGCCACCTGATCCATAACCTGAAGGTGGAAAGGCGATTTTTTCCTAGTTTTCTCTGTGTGTAGTGTGTGCATTCATATTGTTTGGATTATATTTGTACCATTCAGCATCCAATCTGGGAGCCCAGAATCACAGAATGTTAGGGATTGGAAGGGACCTCAAAAGATCCCCCAGTCCCCCAAAATCCCCCTCAAAAGATCCTCCAATCCCCCTGCCGGAGCAGGAACACCCAGATGAGGTTACACAGGAAGGCATCCAGGCAGGTCTTGAATGCCTCCAGAGTAGGAGACTCCACAACCTCCCTGGGCTCTCCACCGACCCCAGCCTTTTTAGATGCCTCTGTGCTGCAGAGGGCACCTACACGTGCAATAAATACATTTACTGGGGGCAGGATTGCTGCCTGGGAAAAGCCCAGAGAAGGTCCGGGGTTGTGTGTTCGGTGTCTGTGCCGGTGATGCTCCTGTAGCACCGAGACACACTGGTGAGCGGAGACCCCCTGACCCCACGTAAAGAGCCTGCCCAGATCTTCCCCCAGACACAGCAAATAACTCAAGCACGTGGCCCTGATGTTTTCCTTACCTGCAGCAGCACTTTTGCATGTATCCCTCACTGCAGAGCAAAGGGATGCACTGAGATAACATATTTTGTAAAATTCCTGTCTTTCCTTGGGACAGTAACTGTGTTTACAGCTCAAAGCTGCTCTGTCTGGCCGTATCCTCATATGTCTCATTGCAGTTGCGTCAGTTCGTCTGTTTTAACCCTCACCTACAATTAACAGTCTGAGCTGCCGTGCATGATATATAGCATAGTGAACTGTGGGGTAAAGTCTGCAATATGTCCTCATTTCAACTTCAAAATACTAACCTCTTAAATAAAACCAGCTGCACAGAGCAATTAGCAAGCATAAAAAAAAATAATAATCCTAAACAATTAGATTCAGGAAGCCTCTGAAGAGTGTGCTCGTCTTCCTGGGAACTATGGCCGTTACAAATTCAGTAAATAAATAACCTCTATTTTTCACATCCAGGCACAAAAGAGATTTTACTTCATATAGGAAGATTTTAAAATAAACTTTGGAGACTCATGTATGCATGCACAGAAACACACACATGTGTACACATGTCCTCATTAAGCTGCTACGGATGTAGCTGTAGGAAGCCGCATTTAGACAATGGAGAGTCTGTTTTGCTGAAGAGTTATGCTTTGGCACAGTGTTAAACAGCGTATATATTGCATGCTGGAGCGATGTAATGCCAAAGCGCTGCTTCTGTAGCAGAATTAGTGCCACTTTTATTTATAATGGCAGCGCCTGCAGCTTGCGTTAAAGAGACTGCAGGGGCTGGGTAAATTGCAGAAGTAATGAAAAGAGAGTCCTCCCCAGGAATTTCACTGTATTTCTTTTTCACATCCAGAGGCAAACACTGTCCCTGGGGAGACCTTGTTGTGGCCTTTCAGTACATAAAAGGACCCTGTAAGAAAGATGGGGACAAACTTTTTAGCAGGGTATGTTACAGAGGACAAGGGGTGATGGCTTCAACTAAGGGAAGGGAGATTCAGGCTGGAGATGAGGAAGAAATTTTTTTACAATGAGGGTGGTGAAACACTGGCCTAGGGAGGTGGTAGATGCCCCATCCCTGGAGACATCCCAGGCCAGGCTGGATGAGGCTCTGAACAACCTGATCTGGGTGAAGATGTCCCTGCTCATGGCAGAAGGGGACACTAGATGAGCTTTGAAGGTTCCTTCCAACCCAAACTATGATTCTATGCCTCTAGTGAGTGATGAAGGAGCACGCTGAGACATCCTTAGAACCTTTCGGTTGACCACAGGCATTTTTCTAGGTGCAGCTATGGTTTGACACCACTGCCAGGAGCACTACTGCTTTGGTGCTTCCTTTGCTGTCAGTGTGGAGGTGTCACCCCCATCCCCACCACCACAGCCTGGACATGGACCCTGGGGCTGAGGCTGTCCCTTGGTTTTCCACCACACCTCACTGTGTGTTCCATGACTTTGGGGTTGGATATGGTGACACCCCTACTGCTGGCCTCCTCCTCCCTCCCTCCTCACTTTTCTGTTTTCCTAAATTAAAAATAAGAATGGTGGTCTTAAGCAGACACCTAGGGAAAAGCAAACGCTGCTTCTCCATCTAATCCTTCTCCAAGTACTTTCCCAGCCTCCAGCTCCTCCAAAATCAGGGGTTTTCTGAGCCTGTTCAGCCAAGCTCTTTTTCAAGCCTCTCCATGAAGCCCTGCAACCTCCTGAATCCACAGAACCTTTTTGCAGGGGGTGCCACATATCACATATTCACGGAAGCAAAAAATGACTGAGACTTCTTTTTACCTGTATTGAACCTGTCTCCTGTTTATTAGGTGTCCCACTTGCACTCAAAGATGCAGCCAGTGACCCATCTCTGCCTGCCCCACAAACCGTGCATGGCTTTGCACACCTCCACTGTGTCCCCTTCTATAACGAAGAGTCAGGAGCCCTTTAGAGTCCCTGTCACACTGGGCATCCCAGGGACCACACCATCCCCTGGAGACCCATGTGAGAGCTGCCTGGCCCCTTTCTGGCAAAGCTGGGCACACCAGCTCATGGCACCAGCCCATCACTGAGCCCACACATTTGGGGAGCTCAGGGGACAGTGTGTGCCAGCAGCCCAACAGAAGCCTTGATATCCAGTAACGGGCAACCAGTGCAAACCAATGGGGACAGTACCAGCCTCTCCTGGCAGAGCTGTTTGCAGCAGGAGCGTGTATCTGTGATTTCATTGCTAAATCAGAAAGGGCTGAAATACAGCAGGGCGGCACATCGGCACATCAAACTAACTCATAATGATGAAATCCTCCTGGCAGGGGCTGTTTCCCAATCCAGACAGGCTAGGCTCAACCGCCTAGAGGTTCCTTACAAAAATATGCAGACACCTGGGAAATAAAATGACATGTGCATCTTGGTGGTGGTGATTGGCACTCACCAACATGCATGCAATGAGCCTGAAGGTTGAAAACAAGCTGAAATTTGTTGGGAAATGTCCAGTCCACTGCTTAGCCTCAATGGGGGTACCAGGGCTTTACCTCTGTTCCAGCAGAAGCAACCACAGAAGGCTCTCAGGTCCTGCTCCCACAGCTCTGAGTCCTCTGAGATCTTCAAAGCTGCCATTTACCCTCCTAAACTATCTCCACCATCTCAGTTTACTCTGAGTGGGTTGTGGTGAACATGTGTCACCTCAGCCCCTCCTGCCAGTCTCAGCTCTGGGCACAACCGTGTTTCAGTCTGCAATGTCCCAGCTCTGCAGAGAGGGATGAGCCAGGTTTTGGCAGAGGCCACACTGCAGCAGACCCTCCCAAGCAGAGCCCTTCCCTCTCTATGTCTTCCCGTGTTTTATTTCTCCCCTGTGCTCCTTTGCCCGATAGCCGCAGGCTACAATTACTAATAGTAACTAATAAAGAGGCAGAACAGCACCAGATGAACCTAGAGAGGTCAACCTAAAAGCAACGGTTTAAGAGCAGACGAAAAGCAATTGTCCTGAAAGCAGCCTGAAAGCAATTATCCTCCAGCTAACATTACCCCTCAGCATCAATAACCCCTCCTGACCTCTCCAAGCCTTTGATTTGCTCCATTTGAGAAGCTCTGCCGCTGCCGTCCATCCAGTGGGTCTCACCTTTGAGCAGCCTTTGGGGCTGGCGCTGGCCGTCTGCCAGCACCAGCTCACCTGGAGCCGGTGACCTGTATGGCTCCTGCTCTTCCATGAGCTCCTGGAAGCTTTGTGTGGTGGCATCTAGCTGGCTCATCACACTGCTCTGCAACCTCCCACCAACACTCTTTGGATTGCTTTTGCCTTTTCCGTGGGGCTCATAATGTACAAATCATGGCTTGAAGCTTTAAAAACTCCCTTTTGGTATCGGCAAAGAGGAGCTTTCCCGATTTTTTTCCAAGAATGCTGTAGAAGTGGAAGCGGTCCCTCAGCAAGTAGTTGAACAAGGTGCATTTAAGCAAAAAAACACCTCATTTCCATGGCACTGTATGCATGTTAAGCCTTTACATGATTTCAAAAAAGCAGCTGAACCAATTCATAGAAGAAAAAAGTCCACAGTTGGTACTTAATGCAAAGTCACCACGTCTGTATCAGGAGGCCCCATGCCATGAGCTACAGGGGCTGGGACACCACAATGGGACAAGCTGGCTGCATGTTGTCCCGTTGTCTGCCTGGCCCAGATGGGGACAGTGACAGCGATGGGACACTGCCCAGTCTGACTAGATCTGGTTGTGTGTGGCCATCCTTACGCTCTCATGTAGTGTACCAGTATGGGGCAAAAACTTGAGCTGATTTTAACACAATAATGGATACATTTGTAAGGGAAATTACATGCTGTGGTGACTACAATGCGGCGTCCTGTATTTTCTTATCTTTTAGACTCCTTCCAGCCCTTTTCTTCTCACTTCAGCTGGAGCCCTTACCTTTTTCCACGTGTCAGATTTGAAGGTGTGATCCACGTCATGTCAAATAAAAGCTCAAATCCCTTGTTTTTCCAGGAGCGGGGCCAAAAGTAAAACTTCTGTGTTTTGTCTGGATTTAACCTCAGTCTCTCACTGAGATTAGAGGTGATACCTGAAATTTGGCCCATGCTTGTCTACATGGTTTACAAGTGTCAGGAGCCTTGAGGGAAGTGGGGAGGCCATGTCTGATTGTTCGTGAAAGCCTATACTAGGGAAAAAACTTGTGGTTGTAGTTTAAGTCCATGCAGTTATCTCTATTCTGGATGAATCATAACAAATCCCTGTCTTAATTGTACTAAGGATTTCGTCAGGTCTCTGCAGAGATTATGATATAAGAAGAGGAGAAGAAAGTGTGTTTGCAATATATGGGAAATGAAAAAGAGACTTTTACATATGCTTATGCTTTGTAACAATGGACTGTCATTGTCCAAATCCCCAGTAAATGTTCAGTGCAGTGTTTCCCTGCATTTTATAAAACCAAGAAGGTCAGAGAATTAATGAGAACACAATTGCTGGATGTTGCAAAGCATTTGGACTAATTACATGAGCATCCTCTACCCAAACAAAAGGATGAAATGTCACATAAGGGAAGCAGCAATGAGAATTTTCCAAAGGAATGCCTGAATGTATGGTTTTGGTCTATAGTAAGAACCTAAGTTTGTGGTTTGATCTTCAGAAAAGATGTTGATAAGCAGCGCTGTTATCCAGCATTTTTGAAAATCAAACCACTGTTTAAATACCTCACTGTGGAATTAGGAGCCTATTAAGGTCTTGTTATTGATGCCTCACCTGGTAAATATTTGAGGAATTTGCTATAAAAATATTTTTTTCACGTTTTCTCAGTTGTGTATAAGTCAACAAGTCCTGTGAATGTTTAAAGGCAGATGTGTGTTCCTCCCTGCTGCGCAGTATATAGGAGCTTCAGGTACTTTGTAGAAATGTTCAGAAACTATAGAGACTTGCGTATGAGTTGTTGCTGCTTTTTCCTAAAACATGTTAGTTAGGTGTTAATGTTCTGATCTTGCAAATATTTATGCCAATAAATAACTCGAGTCAAAGGGGAAACATTGCTTATATGTGTAACATTAGTTACAGTCACAAAAATGTGCAGGACTGGGGTTTCATCTTGCTGAAATTAAAATCATAAGAGGTCATGATCCTGTTAACAGTGTACATTTTGGCAATATCATTTGGGATATTTTATCTCATAGGGCGCCATCAGTAATTTAATGGCTTAATACTGAAGCAACTCTGTTGCAACCAGGTGGCAGGACTATTCGTACCTTCTGTACGAAGGAATAACCTGTCTGACTCAGCCTCCCTTGTGGTTCACTGCAGTTGCCCAGAGCTGATCCGGCACCTCAACAACAAAAGTCTGTTGACCGGGAAATGTCAAAACACAAAATCCAGTGTTTTTCAGAAATATGTTAGTTTTGATCAAACCCACTTTGACAACTGCTTTTGAATTAATAATAAAAAAAAAAAGTCTGGTTAAATTTAGAGAGGCCCATTGCAGACTAGCAGAGCAGACAAGCATTTGCCAGCTTTCAGGAGCCCTATTTCCATTAACTGGTTTGGCTTGGACAGGGTAGAAACTTAAACCTTATTCTCACCTGTACAGGGAGAACAGCCTGGCCATTCCGTTTACCTGGCGCTTCACTTTCCGCATTTTCTGGCTAGTCCCAAGTATAACGTGTACACCTGACACATTAGTACATGTTGGGAGTTAAAGCAAAAGCATCCAGCACTGCAAGCTCTTTAGAAGGGCAGCAGCACCGCACAGCGAATACATCCATACACCGGTATTGAATCTAACCTCTTAACAGTAACATTTCTGAAGAACAAAATTATGCAAAATGCAAGCATTTAATAAACAGGTTTTCGTGCTAAGAACTCTTTGTGAAATGGTGACTTTTTTTCTTTTTAAGGCTGCCTACCGGGTTATTACAGCATCAGAGTTTCATCATTCCTAAGCACACTACAAGAGAGCACCAATATAAAGGCATTAGAACAATGAAAAATGACCGTGAAAATTATTATGTGGGATGTAACTCTTGCCGTATTAAGCAATCTGTTTCCCACTCCTTTAGGGCAACGTGACTATGCTCTCAGCAATCTTGCTTCATTACCTGGCAAGACAAGGGTTACAAGACTTTTAGAAAACAGCCTGAGATGGGAGAACCCTTTTTAAACTATTTAGGGACTATTTCAGTCCCTGTTGAAAATTTGTTTTAGGTAAAGACAACGTAAAACCAGATCAGCAGGAAATTCCTGACAAGGACTTAGAAACAAACAAGTGCTGCATAGAGCATCTTAACTTCAAACACCTCAATGCAATAATTTGTTTTTAATCATCCATGAGATGGAAAATATGAGGAAAATGTAATATAAATGTCCAAGAATAGCAGTGGTTGGTTGTTTGGGTTTAAAATCAAAGGAAGTCTCCATGCTGTTGAAGGTTTCCATACCAATGGGCCTGGGGGAACTCAGGGTGCAGTAGGTTTCCATCTGCTGAGAACAGGAATATCATAGAATCAGAGAATCATAGAACAGTTTGGGTTGGAAGGGACCTTCAAAGCTCATCTCGTCCAACCCCCCGCAATGAGCAGGGACATCTTCAACTAGATCAGGTTGCTCAGAGCCCTGTCCAGCCTGGCCTTGAATGTCTCCAGGGATGGGGCACCTATCACCTCTCTGGCCAACCCGGGCCAGTGTTTCACCACCCCCATTGTAAAAAAATGTCTTCCTCAATCATCCTAACATCCTCCTGCAGCTCTGTGTGCTGGGACAGCACTCCTGGGAGCCGTGTTCATGGGGCAGCGTGGCTTTGTACAGCGCAGCAGATGTTCCTCGGGGTGAGCAGGCCTGGTTGGAATAATTCATCTTGTTGAGACCCTTACCTACTGCTCAAGTTTTGCTCCGTCCATGCCTTGCAGCAGGATTGCCCGTACCCTTGTCAGTGTCCGTGGCCACTGACACTGTGCTGCCCTGGGCTGCAAGCGCCAGTACCGCCTGGGCACTCAGAGGGGGAGTAAGCCTAGAGACAAAGTAGTTAGAGGTCCAGCTTGGAAAAATATCCTTTATTTCCATGGTGATAAAAATAAAACGTTTCTCTGTGGTCACTTCGGAGGAGCAGTTTCTCCCCTTTGCAGGGACTCTCAAGGCTGGTTTGGGATAAAAAGGAAATAAATTTTTATTGTGGGGAAATGGAACACAGAAAATCTCCTACGCACCTGTCTGCTTCTTTTGGTGCCTAAATACCTTTGAAAGTCCTGCCTTGAGTGCCAAAGCTATGATGGATCACACAGTATTTCCTTTTTATTATTGCACTGCATCCTTTGGGCCTCACATTAACATAATTAGGGCCATATGGTGCCAGAATATCTGTTGGTTCAAACTGATGCAGCTCCTTTGAAGTCAAAGAGCCTGTGCCAGTTTATACCTGCTGAAGATTTGGTTTATGGTCTGGGAAATAAGAGGGAGAGGGGTGGGGGAAAACGGACCCAGCCACTTTTTGTAGCTAATTAAGAATTGCATAGATATATTTGTGCTCTGCTGTCCACCAGGAGCTGTGCCTGAAGTGGCTTCATGACTCTAATATCCTTTCCATTATTACCTCTCGCTGTCAGCTGCTGTGCCTCTCCTTGTGACTCAGGCTGTTTCAGTGGCTGTAGGTAAAACTGCTCACAGTGAGTCAGAGCCAGCCAGCCACCTCTGGGTAGCAATCAAAAACATCCCATTCCCATTCACAGGGCCATAATGAGAGAAAAATGTTGCCCGAGCAACTTTAATCTCTATGCAAAGAAATAAAACTCTCATTTTTTTTCCCCCTTGAATTCATTCTAAAACCACTTGATAGTTATAACTAAATAAAATCTTATAAAAATAACTGCTGGGTAACACCGAAAAGATATCAAACCTCTGTCGTCTTAGAAAGTAAGTAATCTAAGTCCAAAGCATAAGACCTTGGATTGAGAGCCAGGGAGCAAGGAAATATTGTGATGGGATGAAATGCCAGACTCCAGGAGTAAAATTTACACTCCTGAATCCTTATTCTATGCACCCAGATAAAAGAAGCATAACTGTCAGAAACGTTGTAATGAACAAATACAACTAGAGTCACTGAAAGCTCTGAGCTGTCAGTACCTGGAAAACCCTGATAACTGACACCCTGGAAAGTAGAGTCGTGTCTTTTGAACAAGTATAATGTGGGTTTGTGTGCCCACATTCTGCTCAGTTCCTGTAATGATCCTGAAATGATGTCTCAGTCCCAAACCGTTCCCAACTTTGAGGCCATTGATACCAAGGATTAGGGCATTTCCAGTTGAATAAAGAACAGTAAATGCTAGAGGGTGGATCACCAGCCTGCTTCTCGCCTTGCAACAGCAGGGCTGCCCATGATGGTAGTGGGAAAATATCATGACAGGGATTGCTGGATGCTGCTCTGACCCATCCTGTGATGCAGCAGCCCAGGTGACCACTGCACATGCGAAATGCATCCCCGGGAATCCCACCAAAATGACCCAAATAACAAGTTTTTTGCTTTGTAGTGCTATAGAACACAGGGCAGGTAGGATAATCTGAGAGCTCAGCTGCAGACAGCAATTACCCAAGCCAAGTCTGCAGCCCAAACATGCCTTGGCCACTTTGCAAATGCCACTCTGTGTCTGTTAGCTGAGCCACTCCATGGCCACTGCCTTCTAAAGAACACTTTATAACAAGGAAGGAGGGCGAACTTTCAGTCTCAGAGGCTCCTTGGGAGGTGAAGCAAAGCTGTTCTGAGGCTGTACTATCTTTTTCTTCTAGCTCTATCAGTTTATCTAAGAACATGTATTACCTATCCATGCAACACATGCTCTTCCCGTGTCCTGGGGTGACAACAGCCACAGCAAAGGGGCTCCTGCAGTATTGTCACCTCTCTGTGCCCTCAGGCACTCACTTGATTGAAAACATTTGTATCACAGGCAATCAGATACAAAGGCAGCTCCTGAGAAAAGGGAGAATATCGGCTCTTCCTGTATGCTGGCAGGGAGAGAGCACCAGCGCAAAAGCCAGAGGATGCTGTACGGAGGTTGGTGTTCACTCTAGGTGTAGCTGATTTTGCAGACCCCATCTGTTCTTAATCTTCTGCTACTACACGTGGTTAAATATTTAGCAGTGCTTTTATCAGCCCACCTCTCAGCTGGGACTGGGAGCTGGTTATTCCAAGGAATTTCCTGCTTCTAAGTTAGGCTATCATGGGGCAGAAAGAGCTCATCTCCAACCACAGCTTCAGCACATGAGGGCTCCTTCCATATCTCACTGAATGCAAATTGATTTTATACAGCCATTGCCCCTTTTTGGCAATGATGAAAATCAGCAGTTTTTTGTGGGAAGATGTTCAGGTAACAAACACAGCGTTAAGCTTTGATTGGAGTAAGGAATGAGGATTTAGACAATGAGACCAAAATTTGGACTGTTACTTGTGTGAGAAAGTGACTTGCCAAAAACAAATTTAAAAAATCTCCATCATCTCCTATTTCATCAATGCAAATCAGTCTAATCTGAGTAGAGAAAAATTGTACCATTGAGATTAATAGATTGCAAAATGGACTTGGCTAGTTGGGAGGACTTCTAATTAGAAGTGTAGGTCATCCTACACTTTGGAGTCACTCATATTATACGGTGTTGTTCAGACTGTCATTCATGGGAAGAGGGGAAGCTCTGGCTCAGGTGGGTTGGTGGAGTGAGGGACAGTACCTTCCTGCATCCTCTTCCTCCTTCCCGTGATGCAGAAAAAGTGGAGACTCATGGCCCAGGGAGTCTGGTACACCTTGCTGAGATACACACGCAGAGTAATTACCAAACCGTGGCTACTGTTTTACCAGAAAAAACAGCAATTGATCCCTTGTCTTCTGCATACGCAGTAATGTGGGTGAGGAGGCTGAATTCTTAGCAGTTTTTGACTTTTTTCCAGCTTGGAAAATCCTAGCTTTTGTTCAATGTTTCGGTGTTGCTGCTGCCACTGTTTTAATGTGGTTACATAACGCTCAGCAATTTAAAGCATTTCATTAAACTTGTTTTGCAGGTTATATATCACTTTATACTTCTCAAGTGCCTTCCATCAAATCATCTTTATACTTTTTGCAAGCATTCAAGCTGCTAACTCATCAAATCATCTTTATACTTTTTGCAAGCATTCATTACATCCCGAGCTGCTCCGGCAAGGTCAGACAGTAGTGTCGCGACTGAATTGCGGAGCGATTTGGCAGAGTGGAGAATCAACCACTGGCAGGTGGTGGAAGAGATCAAGAAGATTGTTTTGGGGGCTCCAACCTGCATAATTCAGACCTCTTAAGCCCTATCCCAAACCAGGATAGAGCTGGATATTGAGCTTTGACCTTCAAAAGCCTTTGTGCCTTCGGGTTTCAGAGCAAGGCGCTCTCCTGGACATGGATGAGTAGCAGAACAGGGATAACACTGCTTAAAATGTAGGCGTTGGAGAAACTGGGAGTGAGAGTTGTTTTGCCTGACTGCAACAGGTCAAAAGATTGCGGCCCAACCCTCTCTTCTGCTGCCAGGGGAGTCTATAACAACCCACTGCTGTCAGACAGGAGATGTTCTGCTGGGAGGAGGAAGAAATGAGTTAGCAGCAACTGGACATTGTAGGACACACAGCTGCAGGCAAGGAGACCTGGGTTCGCCCTTCTGGTCTAGCTTTCTGTTTTCCCTAATGCTGGGATGATACAAAATGCTCCTGGCAAGGGAAAGACGTGAGTTTCCATCTGCTCACGGTGAGGACAAGGTCAGACCTAGGCTGGTTTCCCCTGGCTGAGGGCGCTGCTGGCTCCTCCGCAGGCTGTGGTGTTTCCACACTCGCTCAGGTGTTGAGGAAGCTGCTGGTGCTGTGGTGGGGTTTCTCCGGACTGTCTGCTGGCCTTCATGCCTTGTGTTAGGGCTGCAGACAAATGACCAGGCCCTTAAGTAGACCGTGGCTTGAGAGGAGGCTGACTGAGCAGCATGAGGGAAAGCACAGAACATGGCGTGAGAAATTGTTGAAGGCAACAAACAACAGTGTAAGGAGCTGACAAAAGGCAGAGACAGCATCGTGAGGGATGGCTGCATCTCACGGGTGGTTAAGGGGCAGTTGTGTGAGAGATGTCTGGACTCCACAGAAAGCTGAAGGGGAGCACTGGGGACCTATTGGGGAGCACAGCCTGCAAGGCCAAGGGTGTGTAGGTAACCATATCCATAATCCTATATAAAGCTTGTCCTGGCTGGCAAGGGAACAGGTGTATGGAAAGGTGGAACATTGTGGTGCATATTGCCATGTTGGTGCCCATGCCAGGCTGGCAGCATTGGCAACCACACACCAGTTCGTAACACCCAGGTCCTGCCCAAACCCACCACAGACACCAATGCCAGCAGAGTGGACCTTGCTCTGTGTTCCTTGATCTTGCTCCCACTCCCCTTTTCGGTCTTACAGCAGCTAGAAGTACCTAAGCATTTCTGAAATGCATCAGGGTCCCACCTGCAGGTGACCAGATACCCCAATATAAACTGTCACTACCTGTTTTTTGCTTAAGTCCAGACACACTGAGCTTGTCGTCATTGACTCTTCCGTTGTAATTTGGGCAGCTCCTGGGCTCAGGTCCCTGTCACCTCACTGTCAGCACCAGGCAGAGGTGCATGATGCAGGAGCACAGACACCTTTGCCTCCTCAGGGAAGCACGATGGGAGGGGAAAACTGACAAACCCCTTTGGGCCTTCTGTCACTGGTGGAATACTAGTAACTGACTTGGCAGGAGTAGCATAAGGCTTAATTAACTGCTGTTTGTAAAGACTATAAAGATAATTTGAAGTGCAAGTTGATCTGTTAACCTGAAGAATGAGTCTAATTAAATGCTTGAAATTGCTATTGGATATGTAACGTTATTAGAGCTGAGGCTTTGCATCAATATTTTAATGCAAGTATAGTTAAGGTTTGATTACTGTTTTGAAAAATATTAGCATAAAGTCAATTATAGGCTGGTTAGTTATCCCCATTAATGTAAGAATAGTCAGGTTAAAATAATGTTGGTTTCTCTATGTCTTCCATGCAGACATGACTAACGATGGTCTTTGTTTCTGAGAAAAGAATGCCTCAGCTGAAAACACAGGAACAGATCCACCTCTTTTTTCAAAGTCATCTTTCAAAAGACTGTATTAAGCAAACTTCACTCCACAGCAAAAAGTGGTAGGGACAGAGGTGTTAATGCTCCATGCAGACAGATCCAGAGTTTTCTGGGATGAAGGTTGGTGTTGCAGAGCCAAACTAACAACTATAGCCCAAGTGTACTTCTGTTCCCCTTTCCCATCCCCTCCAGCTGTTGCCCTGGAACCAGCAGCACTACTCTGACCCCATTGTGAACCCACCCATGGGAGCAATAACCCCACAAAACAAGGAGTAATTTCTGGGGGACCGAATCCCTGAACCAGCTTAGAGGAAAACACCGGGGCAGGACAGAGTTGGGGAGAGACTGCGCAGCCAATGATGGAGAGAGTAAAGCAAGAGCACTGTTCCAAATACCAAGTGCTTCCAAAACTGGTTTTGTAACACAAAGCCGCGCTGTCAGATGAGAAGGAGTCAGCAACTGCTGTGACACGCTACAGTCAAGCAAAGAGAAAATAATTAATGGCAAAACAAACCGGTTGTGATCAGAAATGCAGTTGATCTCAGTGATCCACTGCAATATTGATTTGCCATGGACAGGAGCCAGGCACAACAACAGCTCCACCGAAACCTCCCTCGTGTCTCTATGTTCATGCAGTGCTATAAGGAAATGGTCAACAGCCCATGTTTGATGGTGTAGCACAGCCAAAGCCAAGCAGGCGTGCACCTACACCACATGGGAATGGAAAATACTTATGCCAGCTCCAACTGGAGACCCAGCCAGCCTGTAATCGTGTTTCCAATAGGGGCCAAAAATGGACACCTAGGGAAAAATATAGGGAAAAAGGCCACACATGCTCATAGCTTAAGGACTCAAATACAGTGTAAAGAAGTATTTAATTCTGTGTATTCAGAATTTATATCTCTTGTCTTTGTTTTGATCTTGTATTGACAGTAAAAGCAGACAGTTCTTCTCAGTTGACCCTCTTTCTTCATGATTTTACAGACATATATCTCAAAGCCCTCAGCTGCCTCCCTGCACAGACAAACTGAAGCACACATAGGTCTTCCACACGCAGCGACCATCTGAGTCTTCACTCATCCCTGCCAGTCTTCTTGGATGTTCCCTTTCTGTGGGGAGGAACCTGAATCCTTGATAAATGTGAGAAAGGACAATTTTCTGAAAGGTGTTAAGGTGATAAGCATGACATCAAAAGAGGAAAGCCAGTACTGTAAAAATATTAAGCACTGAACTCCAAGAGCAGATGCAGGTGAGAAGATCAGGGATCCTGCACATGTTCCTTTTCTATATCAAGGTCTGTCAGTGAGAAATTCTTCAGTCTTCAATGGAAAAATTCTGGTGGGTTTTTCCCAGTACAAGACTATTAAAGGAAAATTCTACTGTTGCTTTTATTAGTCAAATATTTAAAGACTTTCCATACAGTCATGGTTAGTCACTACTGACTCATCTCATTTACAGTGGTCTTAGAGCTGCATACCATGCCCACTGTGTGACCTCTAAGGGAGTAATTTAAAAAAGGTTTAAGTGACCTAAAAGCTGAATTCCTTTTCTAGAGGTACTCTACATGCTTAAGGTCAGATATTTTAGGGACCTAAAGGTGCAGGTAGGGTTTTACCATAATCTGAATTTAAGGGCCACATTGTAGATCACATGCCTAAGCACTACAGAAAACTGCATTAGAGCTGAAACACCCATGAAAGTGAGATCAGGCGCCTAAGATACTGTGGAGATTTTGGAAAACACATTCTATGATTTGTTTTATAAGTGTTTGTATTTCTACTTCTCTTGCCATTTTCTTAGTGTCTCCACCCCATAACAAGAAGCAAGAATATGTGTAATAGGGCATTTAAGAGAGAGAAGTGGGATGTGTTAAGTGAAGCATTGCCAGCAAAAAAGGAAAATATTTTAGAACTGTTATGCAAAGCCTTGGGAAGACTTCATTTGGTCATTCTAAGGTCAGGAAAGAAGAATTCAAACCGGAACAAGTTTGGAGAAGAATAGCTTGAACGATTGGAAGAACAGGGAGTCTATTAGCCATGGAGAAATCAGAACACCTTGGTTCTTTAACCAATCACATCAAAGACTGTGTTGTATAATATGAGTGTTAAACAACACAGGAGTACAGGCGAGGGATGGAAAAGACTGCTTAAGAAAAAGGAAAATGTTGATGCAGCAAAATAATTATAAATTAGCCATGAATAAGGTTAGGCTGGAAATTGGAAGGAAGTTTCTTCCAGAGGAGTGAGGTTCTCTGAGCCTTTCCCAGAGAAACAAACAATCCAGTCACTTTTAAGCTTGAACAGTTTGTGAAAGGGATTATATCATACGACCACAAGATTATATCACAGCAAGTCTCTGCCAGTCCTATTTGCCAACATGCTTATATCCAGATAGGGCTGAGCCAGACAAAAACACCCTACATGAACAGGGAACTTGGCGCAGGGACCAGACTTCGTAACTTCCTTGTAAAACTGCAATCAGAAACCTCTTTTTGGAGCTCCACAGAAGAAAGTGAAAACATCCAATAAATACTTCTGTATTGGCAAGAAAGAGAACAGTGGGTTTCTATGGCTTCCCAGTCCATTAACAGCACAATGGTGAACATGTTTGGGAGCCAGTAGGTCCAGGTAACTTGAACTCTGGAGCTATAAAGGATTTAGGGGAGAGGAATTTGGCACACTGATGATAAATGTTGGAAAAGCTGGAAAGTTCAAGAGGGCTGGAAATGTGCCCATGTGAAGGCAGTCACACACAGAAATCAAGATTATTTGCATAACTACAGTCCAGCTACCCTACCACTCTCGGACAAGGTGATGGTACCACTTCCATTAGCAAGATTCAGTTAGGAAAGAAGGAAACAATAAGAACATAGTTAATGGCGGGCACATGGCTCACCATCTTTTTCAGATTAATTTGATTTCATTACTGGGGGCACTGCAGGGTTGAGTGGTGATGGTAAAAATAGGGCTTTTTAGAGCTTGGTACTCCTGTAGCATTGCAATTAAAAAGAACATCATACGACAACAATAAAGAACACTTTAATTAGATGAACACGCTAATTGATAGGTCTCAAAAATGACTGTCAATGGGGAATCGTGATGATGAGCTGCAGGGATCAGTATATACTCAATGCTATTCAACATTTTCTGCACTGTTCTGGAAGAAAATATAAGAAACATTGCTTAGGCAATTTATTGTAGATGACACAAAGTTTGGCAGAGTGATAAATGGTGATGAAGATAAGGCTGTCATCTAGAATCATTTGGAGAGAGAGCTGAGTTGAGCTGATTCAAACAACCTGTGTTTTAAATCAAAGAGATGGAAAATTACAGATTTCATACCAAAGAGAGCTGACCATCTGCAGAATGAGGCTGCCTCTGAACAGCAGTAGTGCTGGAAGGATTTAGGGGTCCTATCTGACAAGCAACACATGAGCCCCCAAGGTGACAGCAGAGGATAAAGCATTTTTTGTCTGTACAAGCAAGGAAGTTGTTCAGTAGGAGCAGAGAAGACATTTTTCCTCTCTAATTGGCTGAAGTTAAGCGTGGAAAAGTTCTTGCAGTTCTGGTGTCCTTTTTGAAGTGCGCTGGCAAACTGGAGAAGTCAAGAAATGTGTCACGGCAATTAATTGAGCACTGGAGAAAAAAACACTTCCAATGAGAAATACGAGCTCAATCTTCTCAAATTATCAAAAACAAGAGTGAAAGGACTCTGATTTGTGCATTTGTTTTGCAAAAATGCAATATGAAAAAAAAAAAAAAGCATAATAAAAGCCATGGCTGCACACTGCATCTGGGCAAATTTTGAGGAAACAAAAGGCGCATTTCTAACAGCATATGTGCTGCAGCCTTGGAAACAATGACCTGCGGTGTATGCACCTGATGGGCACTGCACACCTCTGCAGCCAGACACGAGCCGCAGGGCTCCGAGGAGGATGAAGTGGGCGATGGGGTGGGTGTGTGACATCTCTGGGCATGAGTCCTCCATGCCCTCATGAAACTTGACTAGTTTCTAGTTCCAAATCGTTGTGGGATGGAAAGAAACAATTTGTGAGTTAGGTCAAATAGCAGGACGGTGCGTAACAGTGATAATTGAGTCTGACAGCACAGCACACTCTAAATGTTGATGAATTCAAACTCTTTAAAGTACGGGTCATTATCCTCATTACAGCCACATTGAAAGTGATTGAAATTCGGTGTTTTCTGCTCCATGAGTGTTCAGGGCTGTGGGCATCCTTCCCAACCACCACAGTGGCTGCAGAAAACATTTGTCCCCAGCCCCGTTGTGGGACACTTGTGTCAGATCTGCCTCTTGTGTGGGCAGTCTCTACCCCCTTTCAGCCCCCCAAAAAAGCCAGACTGAGGGTGTTTAAATAGAAACTGTAACTTCAGGGGAAATAGCAGGGCTGCAGGTATAGGAGAGCCTGCTCTGGCAGCTGTGGGAAGGTTGGTACCAACTACAGGTGACAGGACACTGGAGGAGATGTGGCTGCAGCCTCTGCGGGGGGTCCCCAGCATGGGGACTTTGTTTAATTTAACTGTGAGATGCCACTAAGGTCTTTCAGGAAATCAGGAGCCTCAAAAGCCTGGTGTGAGCACAGGGAAAGGCTCTGATAACATGAGAATTTTTTGGATTCTGGTGAACCAATTTTGCTGGGGATCGTTTGGAATCTGAATGTGCAAACAGAGCAATGGGTGAGCCCAAGGCTGAGCAGTGGGGAGCCCCAGCCCTGAAGCTGCAGGAGATGCAGGGGGACAGCCTGAAAAATCACAGCCACGTGCTGCTGGGGAAAGGGAGCAGGACAGAAACCTGGGAAATGCTCATAAAGTTTGGGAATTGCCATTAAAATAAACACACTTGTGCATGAAGAGTAACTTATTGCTTCTGTGTTCAGGGAAGTAGGACTTTGTGCTTTCTTGCAGCAAACCATCTAGTATATTAATACAAATATTTGAGCACATCTTCAGTTTTCTCCCTGTAACTGAAATGTTTTACAAGATCCAGGAAAGGTCAATGCGTGATTGAGGGTTTCAACTTTGTGTCTGTGTGTGAATGTGAGCTCAGGCACCACAAATTATGTTTCGGCTTCCAATTGAGGGCAGTAACTTTCCCTGCAATGTCAGTGGCCTGACTGGAAAAGCATGTTTCTAATGAGAGAAATGCAAAGTATAGCCAGAGAGAATTTAGGAGATACACTAGAAAAAGACAGCTTCAAAATATTGTTAGAAATGAGCTCATTAGAAGTGTTTGTTTTGATCTCTGCATCCCACACAGTACAAAGGGTCCACTGGCTGCATATCAAGGGGGATGGAAAGATCAATTCATATCAAGGACATCAGCACAAGTATGCAAGGATATAGGTGTCTTGTTTCACTTGTGTTTTTTTCATCTTCAGCTTATGACTACATTTCATTTTAAACTTTGAACTCAAGAGCAAAGGTGCACTGAGCGACAGATGTTGGAAGACAAAAACACAGTCAGGCGGCAGGGCCTCGGATGTCACACGATGTAAATACGGGCCATGGAATATAAACATGAGAGAGTGGCAGGGTCACAGGCAGTAAACACGGGCTGTGCAAGGAGATCCTGTATAAACAAGACATGTCTAGCAGAAGATGCTGTGAACACAGGAGTTTTGGAGAAAGACTGGAGAAGTTAAGGCACTTCTCTCTGGAGAAGACTCATCACATTATTCCAGTACTTGCAGGGCAGCTACAAAGAGGATGGAGGTCTCTTTTCACAGGGAGCCACATGGGAAAGAAAAGGAGCAAAGCACACAAGTTGCTCCAAGAAACATTTTACCGTGAGAACCATTGTAGTATTTAAAGGGTGGCCACAAAGAAGCTGGAGAGTCCCTTTTTACAAGTAGTCACACGGAAAAGACAAGTGGTCATGGGTACAAGTTAGTGCTGGGGAGATTCCAATAGGACACAAGAGGGAAATTTTTCATTATGCAAACAGTCAACCATTGGAATAATCTCCCCAGGGAAGTGGTGAATTGCCCGACATTGGACACTTTTAAGATTCAGCTGGACACATGCTGGGCCAGATTGCCTAGGCCATACTCTTGCCAAGAAAGGTTGGACCAGATGATCCTTGAGGTCCCTTCAGACCTGGCATTCTATGATTCTATGAATCATTGGAACAACCTCCCCAGGGACGTGGCAGAGTCCCCATCAGTGGAGGTCTTCAAGATGCTTTTGGACAGGGTGCTAGATAACCTCATCTAGGTTCCTTTTCTTACGAAAGGTTGGTCCAGGTGATCTTTTGAGGTCCCTTCCAACCTGGGTACTTCTATGATTCTGTGAACTACACAAGTTGCAAGACAAATCCTGGAGAGTGGCAGGGCCATGAGATACCCACACGGAGAGGATGGGTGAAGGAGGATGCTCATACGTGTGGGAACAGAGCAGTTCGGGACATGGGACAACAGCAGAACTCCAGAAGGCAGAGATTTGGGAAAGCAGCCACCCCTGGTTATGAGCACAGAGGTCCTGTGTTGCAGCTGTAACATACATCACAGCTCAGGGAGGAGGCTGCAGATCTCAGACCCAGTCAGGGTAGAGAAGCTGTGAAAAGAGTAACTTCCCAAGGATGTGTGTATTATTGATCATCTAAAGCAGCACAAGACAGGCTGCCTTTTCCATCGTGAAAACAATGTCATTATGGACGTAAAGCAGATCATGTCCTGGAGAAAACTGTTCTGTGGAGAAAACTGAACATCATTCACTCAGTAACTGATGCTTTACTGGTAAAACTGGAATGGATCTCATGTGCTTCTGCTCCTGATCTCATTGTTTCCACTGGATTTCATTGGGCTGAGCATGGGAATCTGAATTTTGTTACCACATCCTTGAAGATGATCCCTACTGTGACAGTGATCCCTTATACTCTGCCTGTGCTCAGGTCACCACATTTACAGCGAAGCTGTTCTTGTGCCAGAGGTGTAGGGAGTGACGTGGGAAAAGTGAATGTGTCCCTCTGACAGCAGGAAGGGAATTACCTTAAACAGTGGTTAAAGAAAGTGACTGGGTAATTAGGGTTATAACTACAGCACCTCAATTAGGTGGCAGGAATTCTCTCCCATCCCCTCCTGCCTCCTCACACATGACACAAACCCACGACCTATGGATACGTGTCTCACCTGCACCTCGTCCATGGAAAACGCTGCGTAAGAGGCTGTGTGAAGTCAGGTCAGAGATGCTAATGGGCACAAAACCCATCGTGGTAATTTCACTGCTCCACCCACGAAGGACTACAGTATATGTTTCTATTTATATAATAAGAAAAAAAGTTATTAAATGGGTTTCCAGCCGCAAATGTACTTGTTTGAAATTACATCTGTGTCATAACAGAGGTCATTGACATCTGAATCAAGGAAGATGAGCAAGAATTTAAGAAATCTGGGCATGTATTATTTACGGAAAGAGAGGCTCAGCAAGGAGCTGTGTGGCAATTTCTGGGGGCGGAAAGACTCATGGTGTCTGGGTAAGGAACAGTTTGTGTAATCTGTCTAGGAAGGGAGAAATCATCTGAATCAAGGAGAAAAGTATACAGATAACTAAAACAACTGCAGGAGGCTGCTGCACGAAGGCTCTGAGGGAGGTACAGAAGGGACATTAGGATGTGTTTTGGTAAACACAAAAGCTCTGCAAAACACTGAGCACACGGGAGTGGGATTTCTTTAAAAGACAGCTAAGCCCTCTGAGACATGAGACATCATCAAAAATCCAGTCATATTCCATTAAAAATGCAGATATCAAGCAGTAGATAGAAGTAGTCTCTGATGTGTTCTATCGGATCCTGAAACGGCAATTGCTTAAAATGCTGGGACAGCTGTTTCAGTATGTTTGTATGTGGGCGCCTGACTGGTTTACAAAGGGCTTTCCTCCTGACCAATGAGTTAGTCTTCCTATCAGTGCATTGGGCATGATAACAAATCTGGCATTAGTATTTTTCTATTTCTGAGCTGTTAGAATAATGTGGTTTCTTGAAACTCTTCAAGGCTTTTTTTCCTCACGAGTTTCTGATGACCTGTGCTGTTAGGTCAGTTCGCTCACGTTATTGGGTAGTTGCTTCTCGACTGGTTTTAGTAGCAGCAATCTGAAGAGTTTAAAATATGTGACTACAGTGAGTTGGCTCATTTTGACCGAAACCTCTCAGGGAGGCAGCACATGACACAGGGAGGCAGCACAGGTAAGTGCAGACATCGGTTGGGGCATCCGAGCCAGCCCCATCCTCAGAAGCAGGGAGAGATCCAGGGGTTCAGCCCTATGACAGCAGAGGAGTTCTGAAACACAAGGACTGGAAAAGCCTCGGAGAGGAAAATGTCTCCTGTGTGTCTTGGGTAGCAGTCCCTGAAAGGGGAGGTTACAGTCCTGTTTTCTTCTGCACCTTCCTGTTGTCAGGGTGGGAACCCTATTTTCATAGAATCATTAAATCATAGAGTAGTTTGGGTTGGAAGGGACCTTCAAAGCTCATCCAGTCCACCCCCCCTGCCATGAGCAGGAACATCTTCAATCAGATCATGTTGCCCAGAGCCCCGTCCAGCCTGGCCTTGAATATCTCCAGAGATGTTTGCAGAGCCCTGTTTTCTCTCTTGCTCTTTCAGTGTCCCCCATCTCCTCCAAGTCCTGCCCTTGCCTCACCCCCTAACAGGCATTCAGTGCTGATATAAATCCAAACTGAATTTGGCTGATGTAATCCCAGCTTGTCTTCACAGTGCATCCCTACAAATAGACATATTCATTTTATGGGAAAATCAAATAGAAACTTAAAATACAAACGTTTTGGAGGAGATCTGATCCAGAACAAGTTTGAATCCAAGCACATTTTATGGCTGAAATATAAATGCCTTTGACAGGAAAAAAAAAAAAAAAAGCCAGTAAATCAAAGAGATAATTTAATGGAAATAGTTTTTCCCTTCCCAGGACAGAGCTCCTGGCCTGAGCCCTGGCTGGCGTTCACACAGACGTGCTGGCATAAGGAGAACTGCCTACTTAGGTGAGGATCAGGCCCCGTGATCACATTTTATTGAGACATTGATGTAGCACAAATAAAGCAGGGCTGGAGCTGTGGCTGCTGCAGGCAAGAGAAAAGAAAACGAGCCAAGTATGATGTCTTCCTACACTTGCAGCCTATAGGAATGTGTTTTGCTGGCCTTATGGTAATCTGGACTTTGAACTCCCGTTCATTCCCATTTCTCTCTCCCATGACAAGAAATAATTCCTCAGGACTCTCTGTAACTCCCAACCCCCCTTGTTCTGTGCAATGTTACACCACCGGGGCTTCTAAAACTATTGTGTAATGGAGTGAGATCACAGACTAGCTCAGTCCACACGGCTTGAGCTATCTTGCCTGCCTGATGGTTAGCTACAGTTAAAACACTAAAAAATTCATGTAGGATTACAGCCATAATTCTTAATAGCAGAAATCCAGATGTACAAGTGACCTTCCATAAGCAAAGAATCCACTGATGTGCAAAAGTTTTCCACTGATGTTTATGAGTTCAGTGACTGCTGTGGCTGCAGTTTGGGAAATCCAGCCTTTATTTGTCTTATGTGCTGTGCAAACACATATGGAAACATTAATCATGTAGGCAAGGACGACAGCAGTGTCATGTTTTCAGATGTGATGTTTGGCCTCTGAACATTAAAGAGAAACCTGAACAGTATTAATGCATTTAACCTCTCAGCACATGCATCATGATGTTCAGCTTAAAGGGTCTTTGACAATCAAGAACTACCATCCCACGGTTGGATTTTCCTTTGAAATGAAGTCATTGGACTTTTTCAAAATGTTGTGGTAAAAGGCTATTGACATGCAAGGTACAGAGAACAAGCACTATAGTTTCCTAGGTTTTTCCCTCATGAAAGCATTTGGAACAGTCAGGGGCCTTTGCAGCCCTTTTATTTACACAGAGCCTCTAGGAAATGCAAGATGAAGATGAGCCCAGTGTGTTTTGCTGCCATGTATCCTGACCAGGAGGTATGAACAACTGGGATGGGACTCAAAGCTGTAGCCTTGATGATTAATTTCAGTTTCTAACCAGCATGAAAATCACAGTGCACCATGATGTAAAAAGTGAGTGCACATGCTCAAAAATAAGGTTATTTGGGAGCTTCAAACAGTGGTCAGCTGGCTGTATTTTATTCACTAGAATGAAAAGAACTACAGTTGAAAAAGTTTTTGTGTGGATATATGAATACACTGATGCAGGATGGGCAAGTGAGAGGACACAGTGTGGTCACTAAAAATTATTTAGATCCTCTGAAATAATTTAGATCCTCCGGAGAGTGTGACATCTGCCCTAGATGGAGGGGTAGGACACCAGGCTCCCAGCAGCAGCCTGGCAGCACTTGGGATGGTTTGCTTTCCTTCGGGGCCAGGGTGCTGGTTCGCCCCTTCTGCTGCCCCTTCCCTGATGGCTGTACCTGTTCTTCACTGTTGACTATATACAATTAATTAAGCCTGAAAATATGATTTGGAATAAATTAATACATCTGCTTTTTATCACCAGGTCATTTTCTTTTGGCCTGTGTGGCTATAAGCTAGAGGAAATAAATGCCTTTAAAACAAGCTGTTCAGACAGAGGGGTTGAAAAATGCCGTGCACTGTGTAGAGCGGGCTGAGAGGAGAAGGTTGCAAATGCCCAAGAGCTTAAACATTTACACTTGAAGGTAAAGTTATGACACGGAGCCACTCTGCAGCCTGGTGCTGGCATTTGCACCTTGCCCTCAGATTATTCTCTTGCCTGTTTTTCTGTAGTGATGCCATCCCAGAGTGATTAGAGACCAAAACCATGCCAGACAGAGGATGGGACTGTGACTATGGGTCTAACCTGAGGGCCAGAAAATGAAGATTTGATGAGAAACTAGTTTCCTGTTTGCTTGATTAAATGCAACTATGATATTGTGATAAAACATATCCACAGCCCCCCTGGAGGTGTGTTGTGAGGATGCACCACTTAATGTTTGTGAAGTGATTTGGAAGTGAAAAATGCTGCAATAATGCAAAGCTTTGTCCTCTTGCAAGAAAGCTGATTGCTTCTTTTATAAGGTAACAAAGTCCAGAAAAGCAGAGTGGAAATCAGCACGTCTGCAGACAGCAACCTATCCCTAGTTAATGCCTGTGGCTGCAGCTCCAATACAACATGATGCTGCAATCTTCTGGGAAGAGAGAAGGCGGAAGCCCTCCAGCACTGGGTGACTTCAGGACAGCTGCAGAGTCACTGTTGTTGTTTATACAGAGGGCTGCTGCTGCATCCCCAGAACCAGGAGTTCAGGCCTGGATCCAGCTGCCATCACAGTGACATGGCTTGAGAAAAATCTCACCATCCCTGTATCAGTGTGTCTGCCGCGTTACTGACTCGAGGCCTGTGAGTGAATTTTTCCTCGAAAAATATAGTAATTGGTGCCCTGTGCATTTTGAATACTGAAAAAACTGTGTGATGACAGAACAAGCACTGTTCTTGCTTTTTCAGAAGCGTTTGTGCCATGAGGATCAATGTACACATTTGTGAGACTGTGGGACACAGGACCATGAAAATCTTGGAAGGGCAAGACCATACGCAGTGCCTTTCAACAGTTATCTTGAAGAAGGTTAAATCCTTTATTTTATTGAAGGACCTCTGTAGGATATACTGCCATGGGGACTGGTAACAAGCACAAGGGTTGTTGCAATATGGTGGGTGACTGGATATTGGATATGAGAAAATAGGCAGATATTTTGCACCTCACTGCATGCATATCCAATATCCAGTCACCCACCATATTATTTGAAACATATTTCTTGATTGAAGGGTTGTTGCAGGGACCTACTGCAACTGCAAGAGAGCACCTGTTTATTGCTTCTTTGGCTTCAGAAGGGCCCATTGTCTGCATCCCACCCTCTACCTTCTGCCGTGGCTCACCACAGCTGTGCTGGTGCAGAGGAGGGTGGTTTTATTTCCCGTGGGGATGCTTTCAGTGATGCTGTGGATAGGTGCAGCCTTGCACCCGGGCTTCCACCCTGGAGCAGACAGTGAAGATGAACAAGCAGGAGACAGAGGGCTGTGGAGAAGGAACTTCTGCACCTGGTTTGCTGCTGAAGGAAACATGTCAGGTAATGCCTCTTTCTTTTTTTTCCTACTCTAGACTGGGTATAAAAGCAGGCATGGACTGACAAGGAGGAGAGATGCTACTTTAAGGGGGTTTTAGTCACCAGTGTGCTCACCATCCCCTTTTGAGCAGGGCCATGCCCGCCACTGCAGGTGACATGGCTGTTCATGAGATGAAGCCCTACACAGCCTGGTATGAAGACCACAGTCTAACCCACAGGAGTGGGGTTGTTGTGGGCAGTGGTGGCTCAGCCACTGGGAATGGGAATCCCCTGTACCAGTCCCAGCTCTGCTACCCCGTGGGACCATCAAGGCCCCAGGAAAAACAGGCACAGGGCAAATAGAGTATAATAGTCAGCCCCTTCACAAAGGCCTCTCCTTTGTCATAAATACTTTATTGCACATCCATATGTAAAGCTGGGGTAGCAGTACTGACCCACCTGCTAGCGTGCTGGTTTCAGCAAGGAAATTGGCCCCAATTCCCGATTCAAACTTGCATTTCATGTTCATCATCAACCTATGCAGAACAAAACGCCTCCCATCTCCCCTTTCTATCCTGTTAGTAAGAGGTAAAATTGCTTTTTAGGAAAGCTGTGTAGTTCCTGCTTGAAATTCTCTGGAGTGCTAGTTCTTTTTGGTTCCTCCAAGGTATTTTTTTTTACAGTTTCATAACCCATAGATGAGAAAGAAAAAAAAAAAAAGGCACAACAAAAATCCAATTAAGGAAAAGCCTTGGGAAAGAGAAAGTGCTTGTTGCTTAAATGTGAGCTGTAAAGAGAGCCAGGAAAGTTGGGTTAAATAAAGAACCTAAATATCCAGCAGCCATAGTTGTTATCTGAGCCTCTGCCCCATTAGCGATGCAGCAATACTGGTTTGGGTTTTCCCCTCCGTTCTCCAGGTTCACTGTGTGAGCAGGTCTCCACAAGCTCCTTGCTTATTGGTTTGATATTAAAAAAAATAAATAAAAGAAAATGTATGAAGAAGCAAAGGAGTGATCTCAGAGCTCTGGAAAAAAATCTTGACTCTGAATTATTCTATATGGAGGCAAATTCATCACTTGCCAAGAGAAAAAAATAGCCCAAAACAACAAGCTTGTTTTGATTCCCACCCATTCCAGCTGATCACTAGTCTCCAGGCTGAGCTTGTTATTTTAAGGAGAGCTTCTTATTCACTGAGCCACAAGTTGTGTCTGCAGGGGGAAAGCACAGACTAGTTTTATTTAGTATGTTTCAACTGTCAATAAAATGACACTTCCTTCCTTGAATACCGCAAAACCTACTGACCAAAATATATCGTAAGTGACACATATTGCAAGGATTTCCTTGTGCTCTGTAAGATACAGACGACCTGAGACCCACTCACCCCATTTGCCCATGGAAAGGGAAATGAGATGAAGAATTAGAAGAAGGTGCATAAGGACGAACATGTCAGCAGACGACACCCACCATTCATTCCTTACCTGTCTTTTGTTGCGGGATCTTTCTTGGGGTCTTGGACCTGTAAGTTTAAAACCTCTTTTGGTTTGCTGGTCTTGGTGGAGGGAAAATCCTGTTTTGGTAGTTTAAACTAACTGGTGATAGGCTTGTTTTCTCAGATGCTTGCACAGATGCCAAAGGCCACAGATCAAGCACTGCTGACCCGCTAGGTAAAATGCAGACATGGTTTTATGGGAAGGAGAGGAGTTCTACACAACTGACTGAATCTGCAGCTATAAAATGCCAGAAGAAAATATATCAGCTCACTCTGTGAACTTAATGCTTTCAGTGACTCCAAAGGAGAGCACAGCTGTACCAAGGGCAGTATTGGGCCCTTTGTGTATATTTGACTAATTAGAGTTTTTTCCTCCTTCCCAAGCAATCAGTATAGCTTTGTTTTGTATTTGCACCTCTCTGGTCTATCCAGCCCCAACTTGATGCCTGTTCCCTACTGCTGAAAGGCACAGGGCATGGAGGGATCCCTGTCTTTGGCAGAGAAAACAGGGAAAGTTGATGGATGTATGTGTACGTGTGTGTGTGTGTGTGTATGTATACACATATATCACCTCTGCTGGAAGCTATGAGGCACTGACAGCTCTTAGTTCAAACTGAAGTAGCTCAGGTATATGCAGGGATCTGTTTGTATATATTATTCAAGTAAGTATGCATGTAGATGTATACAAAACAGGCACATATGGCTGTATGTTCAAGGTAATGTATTTTCATATTAACTCACCTATCTTGAGAGGCAGGCAAGGAGCAGTCTCTGGAGCAGCTTTCTGCTGGAAAAGCTCCAGCCAAGAGTGATGTCCCTTTGGTCATTTAGCAAGTGGTGGGGTCAGATTGAGATCTCTGAGGCTTTGAACGTTTAGACTTCTCCTTTCTCCAACCCATTTGCCTTTCTTTCTCATATTATGCAAGAGATGAAATACTCTGATAAAAACACTTCTTGTGGGAGAACGTGACTCAGTTTTCACAGGTGAATACCCCGTGAAACATAGCCAGCATCCCCTCACAGGTTTTCATATAACCAAAATAATATCAAAATTGGAGGCAGGAGAGAAGCAGGGTCGGAGAGGTGAAGTGGAGGAGGAACTCATAAACTTCCTTTTGTATTATCTGTACCCAGCTCCTACAGCCACTGAATCACAACTGTGTGCACAAATAACTCACAGTCATCTGCAGGAAATCACCGCAATTGTAATCATTGTCCTTTTTACTCAAAAATTTGCAGAGTTAAACTATTACTGACACAATATAATATAATAGTACATGTCCAAGTTATACCTCTATTGTGTGGGGTATAGTTCCTCTAATCTAACTGTTGAATATATCTTGAATGTAGCTGGGGAACAAATCTAATGCAACAAACCAGACCTTTGTCCACCAGGGGATATGAAAACTCATCATTGCTTCAGACCCAAGACTGAATGTACCTAATTCAACCACAAATTACTGGTCTAAGCAGAGTTCACAGGACAGCCAGGAAGACTAATTCCTTCCCTTGCAGGAATTACCATGTTAAACTCCCTGACCTGGGTTACACAGGAGATCAGATTAGATTATCGCTGTCCCAAATTCTGGTCTTGGAAACCAGTTTTCGGTGCCCATCTGGCTGCAGTCCCAGGTAAACATCAAGAACAAAATGCAAGCGTGTGGTTAGGGTGTCTTGTTTCTGTGTGCTGCGGTGGAAGGACTCTCATTGTTGTCGGTAAGGAGGCAGCAGACCTTCCTCAAAACAGGAGGTGAGAAAGACTTCAGCAAATATGAAGGAGGCTTTTTAGGGTCAGTGTTGATCAACATGGGGCCCTCCCAGCACGGCCCGTGTGTTCATGCAGGCAGTTCCCGCTGTTAAAACAGGGTTTCCAAATGCCCCAAACTCGGTTAAATACAGAGAAACTCCCCCACTGCATGGTGAGTCCCAGAGAAGCAAACCATTTGCAATGGGCAATGGTTGCCTGTTTGCTCTGTTCTCAGACTTCTCCCATGGCAATTTGGTCACTGCTGGAGAAGGGGGTACCATCTTGACCTGTGTGGCCATTCAGTGACCTCTTCTGCCATGCCCAAGGGCTGGCCATATAAGACCCAGAGAGAGAATGAGCAAGTCCCGCAGTGTGTCTTCTCTTAGCAAACAGGCCAGGAATTGTATCTTCCCGTGCCATGGATCTATATGTATATGTCATGGATATATATATGCGCCATGGATATATATGCTATGATCTCTTCTATCTGGCAACCAGTAACAGAACCTGAGGGAATGTCAGGAAGATGTGCCAGGGGAGGTTTAAGTTGGACATGAGGAAAAGGTTCTTCACCCAGAGGGTGCTGGACACTGGAACAGGTTCCCCAGGGAGGTGTCACGGCTCCAAGCCTGACAGTGTTCAAGAAGAGACCGGACAACGTCCTCAGACACATGGTGTGAATTTTGGGTTTGTTCTATGAAGGGTTTGTTCATTGAGTCTATGGATTCAATGATCCTTGTGGGTCCCTTCCAACTGAGGACATTCTGTTATTCTGTTCTATGATTCTACCCACAGCCAGGCCAGCCCCACACATCTGAAGGCCACAATATGGTAGGAGCCAGCAGCTCTCTGCAACCAACCTGAGAAGCAGAAATATGTTTCTCAAAGAGCTGCGTGAACATTTTCTGCTCAATAGCTCCTCATCTTCCAACACAGCCAGCAGAGACTGTTTCCCTGGTGTCTTGGTGCTCATCTACAACTCACGCTTATCCCTAAAGCTCCAGGATCCCTTTTTAGCACCTCCTGTGTGAAACGCTTAGGCAGATGTTACCAGCAGAGCTGGAGCTCCCTTCTGAGGTGCCATGAAATCTCACGGTGACTGACTCCCCCCAGGGCAACTTGCCGGTCCCTGATTACCAAACAGTCACCTCCATCCGCTTGTCCCACCCCTGGAAGGATGGTGAATTAACATCTGGGCTGTGACTAACGGCAGCGTGAGCAAGCAAGGAAGCCATCGTCTGTCTAAATCAGCTGAATCAGAAAGAGCAGGGGAAAGGCAAAAGAAAAAAAACCCTATCTGAACAAGGATTAATGGCTGACAAGCTGCAACATGAACAGCCAGGCATGTTAGTGACTCACAGGTGAAACGTGTGACAGTGACTTTGGTGAGTGGTGGGAGGAGAGGGCGAGCGGTGGGGCCAGGAGCACAGTCAGCCGAGTGTTTCCCACGCACATTCCTCTGCTCCGTGTGCTATGAAATTTGGTCAGAAGATAAAGTATGGAAGCAGAAAAAAATTCCTAGGAGGAAAGTGAAAAAGAAAAACAAAGCAGCATGGTAATTTCTTGCTTGCAAAGAGCGGTATTTCCATGTGCGGGCTTGCTCCACCTGCAATTTTACATGTGTACAGTGATTGCTGATATATGCCTCTGGTAAGAAGCTTGATCTGTCTCAGGAAAATCCCTTCCTTGTTAATTTATTATTTGATATATATGTAAAGCAGCATACAATATAGCCTCAATCCACAGAGACTCATGCCTGTAGGGCTGTGGGTAAAGGAAAGAGTACACAAGGGATGAACTAGAGAGACTGAAATAAGCTCAGAGCTGAGCACCTGGATTCACAGGAGTCACTGGGGTTATTTTTGCCGTGATTGCCAGCACGATGGTAGCACCCACAGCTCAGCTGTGCGTGGTGCTGGACTTACACTCAGCAGGTACCAGCCACTGGACACCCCTCTGCTGTACAGCCCAGCTGCTGAACACACACACACACACAAAAATTCAGCTGAGGGATTTTCAGAGAAGGGTAATGGGATCCATGCCCTTTGGTGGCGCTGAACAGGGTCAGTCCCTCTATTAATGCTGTCATCTGAATTTGCCTCTCTACTCTGCTCTGGTGAGACCCCCACCTGCAGTTCTGCATCCAGCTCTGGAGCCCTCAGCACAGGACAGACATGGACCTGTTGGAGAGGGGCCAGAAGAGGCCACCAAAATGATCAGAGGGCTGGAACAGCTCTGCCGGGAGGACATGCTGAGAGAGTTGGGGTTGTTCAGCCTGGAGAAGAGAAGGTTCCAGGGACACCTTATAGCAGCCTTTCAGTATTTAAAAGGGGCCCGTAAGAAAGATGGGGACAGACTTTAGCAGGGCCTGTTATGATAGGATAAGGGGTAACAGTTTTAAACTAAAGGAGGGGAGATTCAGGCTAGAGATGAGGAAGGAATTTTTTACACTGAGAGTGGTGAAGCACTGTCCCAGGTTGGCCAGAGAGGTGATGGATGCCCCATCCCTGGGGACATCCCAGGCCAGGCTGGATGGGGCTCTGAGCAACCTAATCTGTTTAAAGATGTCCCTGCTCATTACAGGGAGTTGCACTGGATGAGATTTGAACGTCCTTCCCAACCCAAACTGTTCTCTGATTCTCTGATCTGGACCCTTTGCAGCAGAGGAGCATTTCTTAAGGAGCGTTGTCCATCCAAGGGCCTGTACACTCCAGACCTCACGTTAATGGATAAATAGCTAAAAATAAACCACTCTGTGATGAGGAAACTGTCATTTGCAAATAGTGACCACACAGCCTGCCGTACACACTGTGCCATTCAATCACCAGCATGCTCTCCTGATAGCGTTTCAGTCACTGCACTGACCTGCAGGTACCTGTCAGGACATCAGCCCTGCACCCAGCCCCGGGCTGCTTGGTGCCCTCTAAAAATGGAGCAAAGAGCTTGCAGATGAAACAAAGAGCCAAACTGAGATTATGAAAGAAAAGGGAGGTGCAAACAAACCCTTAAATAATACAGCAGTGTTGCAAACAGTGGCCCAGAGCTCCCCCAGCCGAATTGCTCACTGCTGTTATCATAGCCAAAAAAACATTGGAGGTAGGAGTTGGGAAGAGATCACTCCCAACCAGCTTCTGCAGAGGAGGCACAGCCCCGTCCTGGCGGTTTGGAGCATGCAGCCCTTCTGCCAGCATCGGCACACATGATGAGCTTTACATACAGCAAGCTGGGATTGCAACACAATGACTTGCAGTGTATTAAAATTTAGCAAGTAGTTAAATTGTTTGCCAAATCAGGTCCTAACTTGAGACAAGATGCAATGTCAGTCTAGTAGAGGAAGCAGAGGGGGTGGAGGAAAATGGAGCAGCACTCCGGATGTGTTGTAAAATAAACCAACAGCACTCCCGACTTGATGGTGACCGATCTGGGTGTTTTTTTCAGACATACCGCATAGAAGAGGTAAACACCAGAAGCCCAGGGATACCGACAGGCCCCCACAATGACAAATCTACTGTCTGGTTCTCATGCATCTGCAACCTCTTTCCCACTTCGGCACGCGGTGAGCGGCAATGCCTCACTGCAGCAGGACTCTGTGGGGTTTGCATTCCACTGGCACGACCCAACCTAGAAACCTGCATATTCTGTGCTGTCCTGTGTGTGGAGACTGCTGAGACATGCACGTGGTGCCTGCAGCCCCCTGCTCCCCTGCTTGCTGCCTGTGATATTTTCCAGTGGTTCAGCACATCTTCTGTTGTTTATCCCACTGACCTTTGTACAAAAAACAACCTCTGTCCTTCGCAGGGAAGAGAACACTAGCACAGAGCTAATATTGCAAACCAGGTACCTCACCAGCTCCTGCAGCATCTTTGGATGCTAAAAGAGTGCTAAACAGCCTTGTGCAAAGCTTGCACACGAGTAACTGGCTCTGGGGGATTTTTTGGTGGATGTGTGAGTTTTAGTCCACACTATCTCATAAAGATGCCCCGAAGGAGTTATAAGGGATGTGCAACACCCCCTCACAGACCCTTTCATTACCGTGACCCTGGTTTCCAGGAGTCTGCTCAATCCACACCACTTCCTCTCAGGCAACTTAGTTTGTGCACCTCTGTCATTAATAACAGCATCTCTAGCACAAATATATACTCATTTTTATAGCAAAAAGATCAAGCCTTCTTCCATCCTAGTATGAAGATGAAAAGTAACCACCATCCTCCTTTTCTCAGTCTTGCCTCTGGCCTCTCCACCATTATTGTGCGGCAACAAAAACCTCTTACTGTAGCTCCAGTTCTCTGAAATGTATTTTGCCTCCCAAGTGTGTGCTCTTCTAATTTCCTCCCCCTGAAAGATTCTCATTGTTTCTCTAAATTGTGTTAGAGTGAGGTTGGCCCTGGGATAGATGGGCAGGAGCACGCTGGGAAGGTGCAAGGCTCTTCCTTACCATAATTTCCACAGGGCAGATGACACTTACAGTCCTGGCCTGGCCCCAAACTTAACTGCACAAATAAAATGGGGGGAGGGAGCCTGGCCAACACCTGATGCCACCCTGCCATGAATGGCAGATGTTGGAGAGGCTTGAGAGGAGGAGAGAGACCACATTGCTCAGCATCCTCTCCATGATGAAATGAGATTGCGAAATCCTGTGTCAAATGAAGCTTTTGCTAATGCGAGCTGTATCTGGAGCCACTGTAATGAACTGAACACTGAGCTTCTGGTGCCACTGGAGTGCTCTGCCTTCCCCAAACTTCCTGGGAAGTGTTTTGAACTTTATTTTTAAAAGTGCAATTAATCACGGAGCAGAGCTTGAAATCAGTCCAAGTGCAATAAAAGCACCCAAGCAGAGCCTGCTCGGCCCAGCGAGCATTGTTTGCCACGGCCTGACTTCAGGCATCAGGAAACTTCCAGATGTGTTAACTTTGCAGCTCCTGGCTCCTGCAGGAATCTTAACTGCTACCATCTGTATGGGAGAAAGGCTTCGGAAAAGCAGCTCTCCCTCTCCTTTTACTGACATTCCTCAGAGTACCAAGACTTATTACCCCATGGCCTTTGCAATTTCTGTTGTCTTCAGCCTCATCGACTGAAAACTGCCACCCTGCAAAGGTGCAGTGACTTTCTGCTTCCATCCTTCAGCAGGGAGCATCCTAGAAAAGCCCCTCCATGGGGCAGGGGACAGGCCCCCTCCATCTGCTCCTATTCTGCATGTGGTTTACAATAGGCTACAGGAAGGCATTTTCTCACGCTATTAAGTTTTCACTAGATGCGGAGGGGGATCAGGAATGCCTCGGACGGCGTAAAAATTCCCTTCTCGGTTTGGTTATTAGGATCTAGTGGCGGCAGCAGGCAAAATTACAGCCTCCATGAAATCCGAGCATGCTGCTCTGCCACGGGCGAGGGGTGCACACTGTCCCCCTTCCAGGTACTCCTGGAGACCTCCTGAGCCAGCTCCAGAGCCTCTTCAGTTGCTCCTCAGGCCCCTAACCACAGCAGGAATTTGTACCTGTGCACACTCCTATGTTCATGTCCAGAGCACGTTGGTCAGGCAGCTTTGGGGCTGAAAGGCTCCAAAACATCACTTCTATCTTAGTCCCTGCCCTGGGGAAGTTCTCCTTCCCTCAGTCTGCCATTTTTTTCCAAAAAGAGGTTGCCTTTTGCTTTGTGTTTGTCACCTTTTTCGCTTTCCCAAAGACTTGCAAGTAACAACCTCATGCACAAGCTTTGTAGATGGTCTTAATCATTGTGATCACACTCAGCACTTATAAAGCACTCTGTGCATCAAAAGCTCCTCACACATGTAAATTAATTGACTTTTTCAACATCCAGAGGATGGAGATGAGAGGAGCCGTAAACTCCATTTTGCAGATGGGGAGACTGAAACATTAAGAGGTTCTTTGATTCACCCAGGGCCACACAAGGGGTTAGTAGCACAGCTGGGATCCAAAATCTCTGGCTCTTAAACTGTGCTCAAACCACCAGACCTCATTGCAGAGGCAAACTGAAAGGACTGGGTCCAAACCAGAAGCGAGCAGTGCCCAGGATTATAAATAATTTAATCTGACACGGTTTTTATGAAGCTTGTGCAAAATACAGAAAAGGCTGGTGTTGTTCAGGGGTTTATGACCATGTTCCTTTCAGAAGCCCTGCGGATCATTGGGCCCTCCAGTACGCAGGTGAGTCCTGGAAATTAAAAGCCAGTGAAGTGGTTTGTGACATCAGAGACCTTGTCTACAGCCAGGAGCTTGGGTGCTATCACAGCAAAACCGATAACGAAGTGCAGCTGCTCAAAGCAAACCTAAACGCGAGGCCCTGAAATAGCAGAGTAGCAAGTGAAAAAAAAAGAGGAGCAGGAAAGGAAAGGAGAAGCGTGACAGGAGAGACTTTGGTAATCCAGGCTTCCCTGGTGGAAGCTAAAGGAGGCTCTGGTTATCTGCCTGGTAGCAATTCGGCTGGGTACGCTTTCACTCAAATACAACATTGAACTTAGGTGTTCACGATGTAACTTTGCCTGTCTCATGCTCCTTGCTGGGAATAAACCAACCAGTGTAAGGCTGTATGATTTTAAGAAACGATCACACTTTTCCATATTTTTCCTTAACACCTTGCAGCTCCAAAATATTTCCCCTTCTGTGGGTTCAACGTCTTGCCCTGCCCCTTGGAGGAGGGGAAATGTGACACACACACTGTCACACAGGTGAGCTCCAGTTATCCCACCAGCACAGCAGACCTGCTGTCTTCAGGCTGTAAATGCCCCAGGGTGATGTCTTCTGAGAGGTGGGACATTTTCATAAACACTGTGTGCCCAAGCACAGTTAGGACACAGAGACATCCAAGTTACTCATCCTGGCTTAAACCACACCGGTTGTCTCAAGTGACTACGTGTAGGCTGAAATAGAGGTTTAAACTATAAATTTGGGGATTTTGGCATTACGTTACTGGCCACAGAGAGGTCCAGCATGAGATGACCAGGTAGGTAACCTCAAATGACAGCAGAAAAACTGCCAAACAGAGTTGCCCATTCTTCAGGAGTTTTGGCATCAAAAGTGGCAGCTGATGTCTGGGCTTTATTAAGACAGTATCAGAGCAGAGAGATTATGGTAATAGGGGGAACAATACCTATTTTTTGCTAATCTGTGGAGGTCTTTTTTCAGCTGTTTAGAAACTTCTGAAATCAAGATGTTTGTCGTCTTCATTTCTCTGCCTGTGCAGCTTTTGTTTCTGAGAACAGTCCCCAAATGAGGAGCATTGGAAATGAGACGTGAAATGAGAATTCAGATTTCACATTAGAATTAGAAGTTGTGAAGAGCTGTTAGGTCACCTTCTCCCCTTCCTATGCGGGACAAAATCACTCCCTCCAATTTTCAGTGCTTTCAGTGTTCTTTGCTTAATCTGATGGAACAGTTATTTTACTAGGAGATTGAAATGTTGTAGTGTCATTTATCAGGAAGCAGATAAAACATATTTAAGGAACATAGATCTCTCTAAACATGTTAAATAAAGTAGGGATTTTAGTATCTAATCTATACAGAGAGTTGCAAGGGATTTATCTGAGCAGCCATTCTAATGCATGTTAATAGTGGGTGTAATAATGGAAATGAGAAGCAAATGGCAAGACAACACCTGTGACAGTTGTGACATAGTAGAAATAATTCAGAGTCACTCATTAAAGCTGAGCAAATGGAAAGGAAACAGAGAAGTCAGGAAGATGATACAGCATCAGAAGAGAAAGAGCTGTTTTTGTTTCAGAATCAGACATAGTTTCTGTCGTCTTTGCCATTTCTCAGCTCATTACCTCTAACTTAGGCTCCAGCTGTACTGCATTGACTTAGCAGAGTCAGCCATCGCTATTTCACAACAATCTTCTCATCAAGTTTTTCACTAAAAACAAAACCAAGACCCCTTGGTTCAACTGGCTGCATGTGATAGCTCTGTTAAACTGCTGAGTGGATTTGGAAGCCATCACAGTCAAACACCTTCCCAGTTGTAAGGTTTTCCTCACTTGTTTGCCCTTTTCCTTGCATTCCTACTTTGTTTTCACCTGAATGTCCAGCAGTATCACAGACATCAGCTCCTCCATAGTCGCATGGACAGCAGTCCCAAGTGGTCTCATTAAAATCTGCGTAGAGCAGGCAGGATTATTATGTTTCAAACGCTTTCTTGTGCTGGTTTTATTTACAATGCTCCTCATTTCAGGGACTGTTTGTGATTTCTTTGACTGATGGTGCTACAGATGTTGCACAACAGCCGTGATGGCAGCTGGAGTGTACCAACGTGAGAACTGAAACTCTGTGTAAAGCTTCTGCAGTAACCCAGGACAATAATATTCATTCTTCTTCCATCCCATTCAAATACACACATGTGGACCACTATGCCCAGATGGCAGCCTTTACAATGTTCATTTCTGCAGCTTTTCAATATACTTTAGAGGAGATTTTCTTTAGGATCCACATTGAATAGTGTTCACTAGACTAAACTTGCTTAGTTGGCCTGATGCACTCTGATCAGATGCATAAGGGTATGTTTCAATTGTTTGTTCATGAGAAAAAGTAAATTAGAAAGTACATCCCAGTTTATTGCTGCATTCTGCAACGGCCTGTGCTCTGCACTGTGGTTTGTTTTGGCAGACCAGGGTGTGCAGATCTGCAGATCTGGCTGTGGGTGCCATTTCTAAAGATGTTCACTGATAAAATAATCGGCATCGGACCCTTTCCTATTCAGAAGTCAGGTTCCCAATGAGGGTGGTGAAACACTGGCCCAGTTTGCCCAGAGAGGTGGTGGATGCCCCATCTCTGGAGACATCCCAGGCCAGGCTGGACGGGGCTCTGAGCAACCTGATCTGGGTGAAGATGTCCCTGTTCAGTGCAGGAGGGTTGGACTAGGTGACCTTTGAAGGTGCCTTCCAACCCAAACTGTTCTATGATTCTATGATTCTTAGGTGCCTCTTTTCTTAGGGATCTTGAGACGCCCAAAGGTATACAGGGTGACAAGTGCTGAGGATCCAGACAGGAGTAAACAAGAGAGCTTAACTCCATAACCTAGAGCTCTACTGTGATAACACAAATAAATAATAACAGCAACCATAATAAAAGTTGTGAGCAGTACAAGGGTGTTGATTCATGCAAACATCCTCAGGATGCATCTATTTATACACACACACATGCTTAAGCCTGCAGGTACCAAAGTTGCATAGATAAATATCTAGATAGTTGTCACATGCATTTTACTTATCTAACACTTTCCTTTCAAGGACTCAGGGGTCTTTGTAGACATCAGTGAATTGCTGAAGCAAATAAATACTCAGCATGCATCTCAGACAGGAAAATCCTGACCCTGCTCTGAGCAGGGGTGTTCGACCAGATGGTCTCCACAGGTCCCTTCCAGCCCCAGTGATTCTGTGAAACAGCCTAAAACAGCACAGGAAATCTGGAGTAGGATCAGATCCTTCTACTTCATTTAAGCTTCACGTATTCTGTCTAGCCTCTCACATCTTTCAGGGGATTGCTTTAAGGGCAGATTGGAGACCACAGAACTCATCAGTGCACATTGTAGCTCTTTACAGTTAAGTCTGCATTTGTTGGCACGTCTCTTATTGCAGTGGTGGTTTTCTGCCTTAGATATGCAACATCTGAAGAGTCCTCCCATTGCTATGCAAAAAGTACTTCACTTTCCCATCTCACAGAGGATAAAGCCACCAATTTGTTCCTGTTTGCATTTTCTGGAGCAGCTGAAGCAAAGTACCTGTCTGAATCACGCTGCTCTGAATGTCGGAAAGGAAGTACTGCTCACATGGAAGAGTCTAAATCCTACTTTGATTTATGGACGAGAGTTTCCCAGAAGTCAGAAATCCATGCAATGTCCCTGAACACTGAATTCTGCATGTGATCCTCTGTCAGCTGACATAGGCTAATTGTGAATTCATGTACATAACAGGCAGAGAACAGCCTTTGTGCCTGAGGGGGTTCCTGTGTGGTACATACTCTGAAAAATGAAATATCTAATGCCTATTAGTGAGTGGGAATGTGGAGTGGAGTTAGAATCTGATGCATGTTAAGCCTTACCAATCAATTTGTGATACATAGACAGAAGAGAGGCTAAATCTGTATGACATAAATAATTAATTCCAGGGACTATTTCTCTGTGAAACTGTTTGAATGGTCTCTGGCGTGGCTTTTGACAGGCCAATAACTCAGGAGTCGGTATGGGCCAAGGACCATTCCCAGCAGTTTGGTTGTGGCACCTTGTTTTAGTGGCTACCAGAGGCTGATAGTATGGATGTGGGCTCTCCTATGCTGTTGGACTTGAGTTCCCTGGGCATGCGCCAGTTTAATATGTCTAATTAAGTATAAATTGTCTAATTTATTTACACAGAAGTAAAATGAACCACGGCCCACATCAGCACATGTAGTAGATGAGTCTTCTAAGCATGTTGGCTGGACAGTATTTCAAGTGATATCAAAATGTAAATACTCTGCTGAGCTTGTGACACAGTTTTATAAAGGAAACAATCTTTGATTTTATAAAGGTAAAAATCTAGAACATTAGGATAAATCTTAACCATGTTTCCTACTTTGAGTTCCTTTGCTTACATTTAGTCCCACGCTCCCCAGGGTTACGTGAGACGAGAGATGCTGGTGAACACTCAGCAAGTTGGCCCCATCTCCTCCATCTTCATCACACACCACAGGTGATAGTATCTGTGTTGAAGGAGCTTATGACTTTTGCACAGAGCATGCAGCTTTGCTGCTAGAAACCAGTACTCTGCTAAATAAAAAATGCCTGGAGTAAAAGAAGGAGCAGATCCTCTGATTGCTGATGAGAGGTAATGGCTCACTTACACATCAGTGCTGCTCTGGAGCCCTCCAGCTCACTTAGCTGAGGACTCCAGGGACACTAAGACTGGTCGTGTACACACATACACCCATGGAGCCTGTCAGACATGGATGCACTCTCTGTTTTCATTTCCCATTCGTGGCTTTTCTTTTCCTAAATATTCTGCTGCTCCACTTGGTCTCTGCTCTTCCGCTTTCATTGAAAACCTTGCTTCTCAAGGACTTCCACACTTACATCTGATGTTGGCTCATGCTCACCAACTCCCATCACCACAAACTCCTCTGTCAAGCAAGTGTGATTATATTGTGTCTTAAGAGCAGAATTTGATCCTCAACATTTTTAAGCTGTGAATTCACTAGTATTTCTGAGATGCTCTTCAAAATTGTCCATCCCACGCTTTATTCTTCTCCTCTTTTCCAGAAAATTAACACAATTTTCATCTAAATTTCCTAAAATTTTGAATACTGAGGTAACATATATTGTTGTGTTTTCATAACAACAATCACCTTCATCACCTTCCTTGACTATGCTGAAGATAAGTCCAAACCAAAACCCCCAAAGTTTCCTGTACCAGCCTAATACAAGCTCAGAAACAGCCTGAGCATCTTGCACAAATAGGTTTGGGCTACCTGCTCCTCAGTGGTCTTCACAGGGCTTCCTTGGATCTCTTCTTGGTCTCAGTTACGGAAAATGTCTTGAGGAATATTTTGTGGGCTAGTAAGAGGAAGGGACAGTCGGAAATGTATGTTCAGGTACAGTGTGTCAAAGCAATTTTAGCTCTCTTTGCTCCACACCAAACTTTTAGGTTACAGTAATTAAAAATCTCTGAGTCCTGTGTATGATCAGTTTGCTGCTCACAAGCTACTTACTGAGTAATATTTAGTGCAAATACAGAAACTGAATATTTAGTGCAAATAAAGGAATGGAATATTTAGTGCAAATAATAGAAAGGGCCAGCTACAACAGCTACCTGTGCATTTCCCTTATCTCAGTAACAAGTAGGATCTTGGATGACAGTCACAGAGGCAGAACGTCTCTTGGGAATAAAACAACGCTGAACACAGCGTTCAACAGACCACTTCTTAGGACTTGGATGGAAGAAGAACTTCCCATTTAGGAGTTCTGACATGAAGATTCTTATGCTGATCTCATCTATTTCCTTCTGAGGCTGCTAAAACTTAGTCTTTTTTTTGAGTCTTAGAAAAATTATTCTCAACAAGGCAAAGCTTCCTTCTCTGGCTGGGTGTTTCCAAAGATCTCAGGCCTTGATTTGCTTCTAGTTGAATCAGTGGGAAAAAACATAGCACGTTGATGCAACAGGGTGGAGTTAGGCTGGTGCGTGGAAAATTCGTCTGTGTAGATTTTAGTGAATAATGAAACCAGTTAACAAAATCCGCTTTTCTCTTTTGGTGCAATGATGTACTCAGGGGAAATAATCACTACTCATTATGTTAACAGTTATAACAGAGGTACGTTCAGTGACAGATCAAGTGGCACAGGATCAGCAGATATTTTTCCTTTATGCTCTGAGTGGCAGCCCATAAATCCCTTTCACACAGGGACAGACATTTGTATGCACATAGCCCAAAATGACTTGATCCCATCAGCCTCCAAGCAGCACTAGTCCATGCTGTTGCATGGGATTATTCATGTTCTCCTTTTTCTCTTCTGTATTCAGAGCTTCCTCATTGCAAATTATTTTCCTTTGTGCATTGTATATCTTGTTTCGATAAGATATTCAGTTTCAGATAACTTAGTCGGCTTTTATGGTACTTAACTCCATAGGACCTTCTGTTGAGGCAAATCAAGTCACTTGCCTTGGTGGTTTGGTTTATCCCTGCCATAAACTAGAAGCCTGGTGTGAAGGGTGGGTGTGGGGGTAGTGGGACAAGTTGTGAATGTGCAGAGCGGGACGGGGATGCCACTGCTGCGAATATTTCAGCCACCATTCATGGGAAAAAAGGGTCACTGAGAGTGAGCCATAAAGTGGATGAATTGCCCAGGCAAGATATACAGACACCAAAGGTCATACATTAAACATCTCTGGTTTGAACAGACACCACAAATCACCCTGAGAGCTCCCTGTGTATGCAGAGGCAGCGTGGGGGGGTGAGGTGCAGCGCTGGTTGTTCGATGGGTCTGGGCCTGGTGGGATCTGCAGGCTGGGTTTGCTTTCCAGGCTGTATTTCCAGGCAGGGGAGCAACGTGGAAAATGGTTTTAGGAGGGGAGAAGCAGAAGGGTGCAATGTATGTGGGACACAGGGTTTGGTGGCAGAATAAAATGGAGTCGTAAGAGGGAGGGAGTACAGGGAAATGAGCCCTGGAGAGGAGAAGGAAAAGGCTGAATTTGATAGAGAAGGAGAGCAACAAGGTGCTCCAAAGAAAGAAGTGATAAACACTGTGTAGCAGGCAAGGAAAATACAATTCTGCTGTAATTGTTAGTCTCTTTTCCCTCCAAACACAGTTGTCTAAACAACTACATGCAAGTTTGTATACATGTGTATGTCTATGTCTATACATGTATATGTAAATAAAACACTCTTTTTATGAAACTCGTTTAATGGGGGGTTCTGTATATCCTAAATTTTATTTTTCTTCTGACACGGGAAAATTCCCTTAGGCTACCAACATCAGCTGCTTTCTGTTATGCTGCCATCTGTTATGTAAAATAACTAGAATTCCTTTTTTCTCTTCCCCCAGTGGCTTTCCTGTTTTCCAGCTTTGGTCAGCTCTGGTTAGTCATGTCTTTTTAGCTTTCTTTTATCATGCAAAATAGCCTTTTACTTGTTAAACAAATAAAATATTGCAAAATAGGATAAAAAGGTTTACCTCTACATATAAAATGCATCAAATGAATTTATGTAAGTCATTTGAGAAATACCCTTTGCTTTGCTTTCTAGTTGCTGATTTAAAACACAATGTGTTCCAAAGCGTATGGGGCATTTATGCTGGGAGCTATAGCAAGTCCACTCTGGTGGTATAGCAGAATACTTCAGATCTGAATCCAGATTCACATTTTAAAACATCTTTGAAATGCAGATGTGATTATGGGTTTCAGTTTAGAATTTTCATTCATTCAAGAGCCAATACCCAAATTATTGTGCCAGGAAGTAAATATCCATAATATTTATACTGCCAGTACTTAATAGGGCACAGCACAGATGGCTTTGAAGTCTTTGGAGACTTCTTAGGTTGAGATGGACTTTGAAAATATGTGAAATGCACTGTAAAACAAACTGTACAGTTGTATTGTTATCTTATTTTAATTCTTTTCTTAAAACTAGAACTTCGGGGTTTTTTTGATGACCCTCTGATAAGTTTTTAGGCAAAAACCTCCTCATGTCTTCTTGTGCAGCCTATACATTCACAGTTTTTTTGAACTGAATAAATATCCAGTATACATGTAGAAAATCCAATTAGTGTCTGACCAAAGGGTTTTTACAGAATAATGACTTTTCTGCAGGTTTTTAGAGGACTGTATTAAAACCAGGATTCAACAGTCCGTATTGCCCTCAGAACACAACAAACGCTGCAATGCCATGTCTATCCCTCTAGCTCACCTTTCCCCCAGGAGTTTGTGCACCTCCCTCTGTTCCCTCAGCTCATGGAAATTATCTTGGAGTCTACATACTCTCTACATCACAAATGTCACTTTATGAATGTAAGTGATGGGGAGGCTTTGCCATTTTTTAGCCTTGATTTTGAGCTAGATTTCCAGGAGGAGAGAAAATGTGATGTCATTGGAGCAGCTACAGGGTTTTGCTGATGCTCTGTGGATTTAAAAGAAAGGGACAATGAGAAGAAAGGTGTTCACTGCCTGGTGCAAACAAGTTCTTCAGCTGTGAACTTCTGGGAAGGGGCTCTGGTTGCCCTTCAGAGCTGATCAAGGAGAAGCGGAGAGGGAATGAATGAGAGGATCCGCTCTCATCTGGGACTGTTGTGTCTTTGTGTCTGCTGACCTCCAGCAGATGAGCTGGTGAAAACGGTGGAGCATTCATACAGTTTGTTTTCTAAACCATCTGAACCTCTTTTTTTTTTTTTTTTTGTCTTTGAGATGAAAAGCCACAAAACCCATGCAAAGCCTGCTTGTGTCTATGTGTAAGTGCTACCTTGCTATATGCTCCTGCAGACCTTCTTGGGTCCACAAGCTCACCAGCTTCCGGATAGCTCTCTGTATTTATATAATCAAGATGTCCTTCCTGGGAGCTGTGAGTATCCTAAGGTCCACCAAAAATGGGCTTGTGGGCCTCTTCTTCCATGAAGGACTAAGAGACAGAGATGATGGATATAATGCCACTTAAATTCAGATATGTAAAATTCATAGATTCATGGAATCATTTGGTTGGAAAAGACCTATAAGATCATCGAGTCAAACCATTAACCTAACATTGTCAAGTCCACCACTAAACCACGTCCCTAAGAGCCTACATCGCTCAAGTCTCAGCTGCTTTTCTGGCTGTCCTTTAAAATCACTATAGGTAAAATAAGAAATCGCAAGACACTTCTATTCTTATTTGACATTCCCCTTTGAATGCAAAAAATACCCCCTCAGAGCAGTCCTTTGATACCACAGATGGCAGAAAGAGCCTAAAACCAGTTTTTACACACTGAAATTTAGATGAACCTGATTCCACCTGGGCCTGTGCCTGACATGTCCCAGGAGGAGTCTTAGTGAGACACAGCAAAGCTCAAAGCCAGTGAGCAGTGAGTCCAGTGGGCTGGGAGATGTCCAGATGTGGGGATGTTGACCGGCTCTGTGGCACCAACACAGACCCAACCAAACATGATTGAATTCACTGTCTTATGCCACTCACATATGGAACCAAATGCAGCTCCACAGCAACCTTCACTGTCAACCAGTAAGGTCCCCTGGAGCAAATAAGCAGCGTGTTTTAGAGGTTCCTTTGCAAGAATATTCAGCATGAAGGTGTGCTCACTGTGTGGGGAATTACTCAGACTTCAGTCTTGTAGCAACATGACGGGAGACTGAAGACACTTCCCTCTCTTGTAAGAAATCGTGCTTTCTTGGATTACCTGAGGAATTTGGTAATAAATAGTGGCTTTGAACACTACACCCTTAAGGTTACTAAATATGGGAAAAAAATTACAAATATGCAGTTTTTACTCTATGTGAGCCCTCTAAGAAGGGACTGCATATCACGTATTTACTGAATCATTTCACAGGAATTCTCCAATTAGGAAACTGCAGGAAAGCTGTAACTAGTAAGTTACCGAATCCACACAGCAGTGCAGTTTTCTCCATGAGATTTGACTTTTGGGGTGTTTAAAGGGAGTTTAGAGAGATTTGAATATTAGGAAATTTGAAGTAGGATGGGAATAGAAACTTTTCTGTTATATGACAGATGAGCTGAGCACTACGATGAGTTGCTGAAACTCTTCAATCATGACAGCATGATCAGTATCACTAACAGAAACAAGGGATTTATCAGGGGGAAAAAGACAAAACAAAAACAATAACTCATCTGTCTGACACTTTAGAATGATATATACTTGGATTGCTTCCTCCTCCACTGACTTGCGGCCACCTTCAGGGATGGGACAAGTGCAGCTGTTCAAACAGCGTGTAGCAACCCTAAACCATGCAAGGAAGCAGAGAGATTTATCATTACTCTCCATCTGCGTGGAATTCTAGGAAGACAGTTGAAATTGCTTTGCATCCCCAAAATGCTGTGTCTCTTCTGACAAAAATATGTCAAGGTATCTTTGGTGTCCAAGCATATTTGTCTTCTTTGTTTTATGACCACCAAAGCAAGGGCACATCATTGCACATCTCATGGAAAGAGCCATATTTACTTTTCAGCTCAGTTTTGATAAACTGATAGCAAGAAAGTGTTCTGACTGAGGAAACATCGTTTAATGGGAGTACTGAAAAACACAAGTTCTGAATTTTATTTTTTCCTAATCTCTCTAAAAATGCAGAGAAGCTGAAAGAGCTTATGAAGAGATCTGGGCAAAAATCCTTTTGTTTATGGTCATTTCTGACTCTCTTATCAATACCTTCTCTGCAAGCAATATTTTTTTCTCTCAAAAAGAAGGTGGAGTAGTCATTCCCATGTGATTATCTTCAGGAGAATATTTCCAACTTGAAGATACCTTCGGAGGGTTTATCTAACCATGAAAAGAAGCTATTCTTCTAGTTGTGTTAAGGAGCCAGAACCATGTTGAGAAGTGCACTGCAAAGGAGATCTACATGGTTATACAGATAACACACCTAGCATTGTACCAGAAACTCTTGCAATCAATTTAGTTGAAACTCAACCACTGGCCTGGACTGGCAGGGCTTCACTGATTTGTCCAGAGCTCAAAACATGAAGAAAATCACAAGCAGGAGGAGTCTTTGCTGTGTCTTCATGATCCAGACATGTTGTACTATTGATACGCATTGTGAATATTACACCAGTAAAGGGTATGATCCAACAACTGGGCTTTGGATCTCTCACACAGGCTCTGCAACACCGAAGCATGGCAGCTGAAAGCGAAAAGCTGTCTGAGACTTCACACATCTTTGATTTCAGACAACGAAGCCTCCCTCTCTGGTTGACAGATCCAATGTTGCTCCTGGCATGGTTTTATGCAGCTGTAATGTCAAGGATTTACAAAATTTCAAGCAGTCGAGTATAGCCCAGGGCTCCAGCAAGAACAGTTTAAATGGTATAATTGGGCATTTACTGAGATGCTTCTTTCTGCAAATTATATTACCTGGTTTTCACACATACTTAGAGCCTTTGTTAGTGTAGGCATAAGATACTATCTTAAACCCTACTGAAGTATTCGATCTATGTTTAAAATGCTGTATTAGTAAAGCCAGCGATTCAAGCATTTCTTAGAAACACAATTTTCAGACCTTCATGTGCAACCACGAGTTGCTTATTACTAGCCAGGTCCATTGGACCTCGTGTGTTCTTCAGGCATGGCCCACAGAAGACCAGCCTGGAAGTGCAGAAGAGCAGGGCTGTCCTGGCTGACCAGCACACGTCTTTGCTGGTGACTTTGCCTCCTCCCTTGGCTTTCATCCCCCTTGTCTACCTGGACTGCAAGGTCTCCAGAGGAGCAATTCTTCCTTACTCACAGCAAGTAGTCCCAATGTAAATTGACGTCTGTGGACAGTACTCTAACATATACATATATAACATTTTCAGAGGAATAACATGACATTTGGAAGCAGGAATTACCTGCTTTTCCTCTTTGAGTTCTCTGCAATGAGACCTGCTTACCAATCTACCAGGAGCCAACACGTCCTGTCATTCTTTTAATCCCCTCTCACCCTGAACTTCCTACAACTCTAAAATGTCAGGATATAATATTCCTAGTTGTGTCGAACCTTCCTTTCCGAGAGACAAAGTTCTGAAAGTGTGACTTAGAGCAGAAAAACAAACAAACAAACAAACAAAACAAAACAACAACAACAACAACACCCCAAACAAACAAACACAAACAAACAAACCAACCAAACCAAAACCAAACCAAACCAAACCAAAACCAAACAAAAACTCTCACAGGAGATCTACTCTTCCAGATTAATTCCTCTTAATTCTTCTAATTCTTGAGGTCAGGAAATTACATAACACAAACAAAACATGGTTTAAAGTGGAAACTTATATTGAACAAGTATCTTTCCTGTTAGGATGCTCCTGATGAAAACTGCAAGCAGCTGTCAAGGGCAGCCCTTCACTCAGGGCTGTGCTTTCTTTCCTGGCTTGGGTATTCTGCTCCTCAATAATAGCTCACCTACAGCCTTAGAAAAGATGTTGAATCTCAAGCAGGTAGAAAATATCTGCCATACAAATGTGCCATATGATTTTTCAAACTATTGTTGGTAGATATTTCAATAAAGAACTGCAGATAAGATGGAAGTTACTGTATTAATAAAGGAAACCATTCTGTAGATCAGAAGCAGTTTCGCTTCTGTCATTGGGGATACAAGAAGTAAATCACTTTGGCTTCTAGTGACAATATTCACCCCTACCTGCCACTTTTATGTATTAACATGGATGCTTAGGCTACCACTTTGTCTTCATTATCTTCAGGGATACGTTCAAGCAAAACTTTGAGAAGCACCATAAGCACCACAAGCCCCAAGGCCGAGCAGCCGTGTCTGTGCTGCTGGGGGGTGTCCAGGCACTGCCCAGCCCTGGCCAGGACTCCAGAACCACCCTTCTGGTGCCCGGCCGCTCTGGAACAGCCACAGGGTATTTATCACTCGTGACCAACCCACCCCAGTTTCCACCTCTGTGCAGTGTATGCTGCCCTCTGTATCTGCAGAATACGTAAATCAAGAATAACTTGTTCTCAGTTATTGTGGCAGATGAAAGATGCTGGAAAGTAAATCTGGGTTGTTTCAGTTCTTTCTGTGCAATTTTCTTCAGCTTCAGAAAGGAGAGAAACATGCAGCGGCAAGTCTGACTGTGAATGGTTTTAGGGAGGGTGAATCTGTGGGTGTAACTATGTCATCCAGTGTACCCAAGTTCACAGAACAGGCCTATGAGCCTGAGGAAAAAGGCAGAGAAGCAGAAAGACAGGGAGAATGAGAGAAAAAAATGGGGATTGAGGTGAGAGGAAAAGGAAGAAGGAAGACAGACAAAGACATACAAAGATCAAAGAAATAAAGAAGGAAACAGAAAGAAAGAAGAAAGGAAAAAAAAGAAGAAAGAGAAAGGAGAAAAGAAAAAACAAAATAAAAAATAAAAATAAAAAAAATAAAAAAAAATAAAAAATAAAAAATAAAAGTAAAAGAAAAAAAGAAAAAAGAAATAAGAAAAAAAGAAAAAAAAAGAAAAAAGCGAAAGAAAAATAAAAATAAAAGGAAAAAGAAAAAAGGAACAAGAAAAAAGAAAAAAAAAAGAAAAAAAAAGAAAAGGGAGACAAAAAAAAAGAAGAGAAGGAACAGAGGAAAGCAGGGAAATTTATACATCTTGTTTATAAATTATGACTTACCACATAGCCTTATTTTCATCACTGAGTCAAAATATGAGATTTAAATTTTAAAATGTCTTTAGGAAGTAAAACACAGCAAATACCATCATGATGGAAATATAATCACACGCAGCAGTGAACTGAAATGTCTCCAGGGCAGGCAGACCAGCTCTGCAGACTAGCATCAAACAACACTCCATCCCCAAATACTGAGGAACAATATAAAGCCACATTAATATCTATGAACAACTTTTTCTCTCAAACTGTTCAAATCCATATCTGACCTCTGCTGGCCAGGTTTTTCTAGTCTCTTTACATGATCCATTACAGAAGACCACACGCCAGCTTCCTGAGCATGGCTGAGGCTGGTAGGAGTCACCATCCCTGGACGGTTGGACTTGATGATCTCAAAAGTCTTTTCCAACATAAATGATTTTGTGATTCTGTGATTTTGTGTCTGGTTATTTTGCTTGCTCTCTCACCGGAGCAATGACACCAGGTTCTTAAGCAACTAGAAGAGTCCAGCCACTATTTCTAACTGTTTCCCAAACCCCGAGCAGACACCAATACTCTGGAAGATAGTATTTAGTGGGATGAGGTGTGTGAGCGGTCTCCCAGCAGATACCCAGGCAATGTGGCCTTGTTTCTCTCGCCTGCCTGGGAACTCCCCAGGTCAGGTTTCCCACGGGCTCACACACCTTCTGCCACCAGCCATGGGACAGTGACGGCTGGGCTGGCAGAAAAAAACCCACCCTTGGCTGATAGAATACTCTGTGGCCAGACTATTATTAACACAGATTTTCATGTTCACATTCTTGCTGTGTTTATGTAAAACACAATTGACACTACTTGCTTGTGTTGAGCTTTTAGCGAGTGCAGGGAGAACGTGCCTGCATGGGAACAGGCTGGACTGGCCATCAAAGAGGGACAAGTTCTCTTTGGCTCAAACATGCACCCAAAATGCATGTGACAGGTAGCTGGCTAGTCTAATACATCACTGAGTGGCATTCTCATGCTGTAGTGATGGGTGTGCTGCAGGGATGTGGTACGACACAAATAAACCATGGTGAGATGCACATTGCAGAGATACAAGTTCCCACAAACACCCCAACCTTGTGCTTGGCCCTCACCGAGAGCCATCAAAGCCTCCTGGGGTTGGGGAAGCGTCCAGAGCACTGTGGGGTGCAGCCCAGCTCTTTGGGAATAATAACCATATAATTTCATGTGAACATCCAACAATGACAGATACATCAACACTAATCACAGGTGGTCTCTAAAAGTAGTTTCAGACACAAATTGCAGCGTTCCTCAGAATGGGCAAGTCCCATTTCAATGGCAGAGCTTGTGAGCTCGTTCGCTGTGATATAAAGCATATTGTGCACAAGAATCAACAGCTCCATCTGACTTTCTTTTTTCAAGCATCACTATGTATTATAGTTGGGTTTTTACTGTAATCCTTGGCTAGCCACAAAAATCTGCAGACTTTTATTTGCTTGTCCCCTATTAATGAGCCCACAAGTCTGATTTCTTGGTGTTATAACATCAATGAAACTTCATATTTACATGGAAAAAATCACTGGCAAAAAATATCAGCACAAGTCAAACCCTGAAATCCTTTCCTGAGCAGAAACTCTCATCAAAATCAGCAAGACCAAAGATGTAAGGATCACTCATGTAAGAGTTTCAGGGCTGTTCTTTCATTCTACATATCTAAAAAATACCTATTAAAATGCATCAGATCAGTTTGCCTTGTGTCTTTTCTCTCCAGCATGAAAAACGCCTTGATGATTGCACAATCACAGTCCTTCAAAGAATAGCTCTTATTTGACTTAAAAAACTTCATAATGCTGGCTTAGCCACGTAGGCTACACTTGCCTTTGGGATGAGTGAGATACTTTCTGCATATCAGGCTGAAACCCATGCGGCAATTCTCAGATTTTAATGAGCAGAAAATCTTTGTGGGAAAGACAGGTTAGACTTGATTTATTTTTTTTAAAGATGAGAAAATACTGTCAGCAGCAGTGAGAAGCAGTTGACGTGTGTTCACTGGTTATGGCAGTTACAAAATCTTGTATATGAAAAAAAGGATTAGAGCAGCATGAATTTCACCTTTTGCAGACCTGGAAAATTTAGTTATGGGTGTATATTGGTGAATAAATGCCATGAGCCGATCCTACTCCTATCAACATTAAAGGGAATTTTGTCATTCATTTTCTAAGGAACAATTCTTATTTATTTTCTTTATTTCATACCCAAGAATCTTATCAGGACATTATAACACAGACAGCGCAGAAGATCTGGTGTCTGAGATACGTCTTACTATGGGCACTCCTATAGGAACAGGGAATGGAGCCTATTGTGTAGAGAGCAGGTAGCCATGGAAATCAAGACTGAATTTAAGGGCGGCAACATGAGCTCCTAATGTAAAGCAAAAGGGGATAATGTGATTCATGGATGTATGAACAAGGAAGCAGTGAGTAGGAGTGAGGAGCTGATCTTATCTCTCCTCACTGCTCTGGTAAGACTAATATTGGCATGGTGCAAAATGTTCTGGTGCCTGTATTTTAAATGGGAAAAGTTGGAGACAGGTCAGAGAGAGGATAAGAGAAAATGTCTCTCTCTAGTGAAAGCCTGGAAGGGCTTTGCTTACCTTATCAAAAAGACGGAGACATGACTTGATTAAAGTATACAAGTACCACCACAACAAGATAATACCATATGCAAAAGATCTCCTTCATCTAGTGGAGAAAGCGTAGCAGGAATCAAGAGCTAGAAGCTGAAGCCAAACAAATTCATACAAAGAAACCCAGGCATGCATTATTAATAGTAAGAGCAATTAATCCTGGGAACTACTTACCAAAAGTAGGGTTGGATTCACTGTCTCTTGATGTTTTCAGATCAAGATTGGATGTCTTCCTAGTAGAGATGCCCTAGGCAAACCCCTATGAAAGGGAAGCAAGGTGAGACATAATAGTCCATGATATACCATCAGACCAGTTGACTGGGTGATCCTGTTGTTACTACTCACTGGCTCTATCTCCGCTAGTAAATTAAAGTGTCAAGACCCAAGTACAGACTCCAGAACATGATCACCTGCGCCATTAAATTGTTAGGATGGTCCTTCACATGCTGTTGACCTAGGTCAACTAGCCCGCTCCTAGACAGGCTTTGCACAGTTTGGGAATGAGAATAGTCCAGGGCTACAGGAAATTTGGACATGGGCACCCTATTTTGAAGAGAAAAAAAAATGTAATGTTGGTGCATGCTGACCAGAACACCCTTTGGTTGGAAAAATCAATTTTTGCCTGTATTTCTTGCAAAGGCATGAGTTGGCTATGGCTGCACAAGGTTCAATGTCAAGCAAGAGACAGGCCTGTGAATCAGATATTCCAGAGTAGGTGGAATGATGTTGCCACACTCACAGCTTTGATGAGCCCTAAAAGGGAGAAAGGAAGAATGTTTTGACATATTTTGAATATTCAGAAAGGATAATTGTTTCCTTCAGTAACTGACATTCCTCAGGAGTAGTGTATTCCTGCCAGTCATGCCCATACTAGATAGAGACGTTGAAGCAGCCCTTCCCACACAGCCCTTGCAATTAGGCAACATGGAGCCTGTTAACTGGGATATTTTAAATGTCAACACAGCTTCCTATTCCAGTGCTCACTCGGTGCTCATTAGCAGCACTGAGTTCACGTGTTTTGTTGCTGACAGTGATGATGTACAGGGACCCAAATGCTACCCTTCGATGTCTTCTGTAATTAGAAAACAAGGAGTGCAAGTTCATTACAAGATTTAGTATCTCATTTCAGGGATGCCATAAGGATGCTCTTCATTGTTTCCAAGGACTGGAAGCACTTCTTGCCTCCTGAATATTAAATAGATACTAACCCTCAGGCTTTTTATAGGAGAAAAAATCCCATATACTCTGACTAAAGATTTAGCAGGCTCTAAACAATTTCTACAGTGGAATTGCATTTGCAATGCATGTTTTCCGGCACTGCTGAAACTGACAGCACAGTAAATATTATGTGGACCATAAACACTGTTGGGCAGTAGTTGCTGAGCTACCACTGTGCACGTCAGATGCATAGTTTGATCTGTTGGGAGACGTGGGACAGAACACTGGCATTGTAGTGAGCATGTACGTAAAGACATCCAGACTTCATCTCCATTCATAAATCAACCAACGCAGAACCCTCAAAAGAAAACAGAATAGTATCATCCTTTCTTCTGCTTGAAGAAATCAAGATGGAAAGGTGAGGTACTTTTGGCTCATGAGACATCCAAAGAGAGTTGAAGGGCAGGCCTCCACTGCAGGTCACTGTGCAGACACCACTTTGTGAGCACTGCTTACCTCCAAATCAGATGTTTTCCTCCATGCTGACTACCACAGTGCCAGGACTAACTTAGCAGACAGTATCTGAATGAGTTTAGCATTAGTTCACACATCTCCACAAAACACTCAAACCTGCCATGTGCTCTGTGTGTATCACGAGATGCTCCTGACCAAGAAAATGAGCAGTTCTGAGGCTTGCCGAAAGAGCATGACAGCTGCAGCAAGGGAATGCAAAAAGACCCCTTTCAGTTCTCTTCTGAAAGCGTAAAGATCCTACGCTGACAACAAGGTCATCTATCTCAGATCAAGGTTTATTATATTTGTGACTCGGATCACTCAACACCTGGAGGCAATTTCCTAAGCATCTGCATTTTTACAATGTGAAGCCAAGGTGGGATGAAAGGGCAAAACCCAGTCAGCTCTCAAAAAACCTGGCACTCCTGGGCTTTGCAAGTTTGCCTTAGCTGAGTAAAGTTGTCATTTGCAGGGTATCCATGAAAAGCTTCTGGTTTAAGTGAAGAAACGCTGTCTGGGATTTTCCCTTTGTTATATAGAACACCCATCTTTTAGAAAATTTCAGTCACATTTCATCCTGGCCTTAAAAAACCATGTTGTCGTAAGAAGTGGATATAGCACTAGAAAAGCAGCACTCTGAGCAGAGGATGCAGTTATACCAGCAAAATGTAGAAAGGCCCATGGGCTGGCCGGTGCCCATCCCCAGCCTGGGCCAGCTTGCACTTTTGCAGACACAGCTCAGGTACAGTTCGGGAGCTGGACCGTTGCCAGCAGGCATTTTGGATGTGGCCACTTGGTTTTGGGGGAGAAAGTTGCTTACCTGCATGGACATGAGGCACATCGCAACTCCAGACCATGGGGCAGAAAGCAGTCCTTGAACTATTTTTTATTCACAATTCATCTTAGTATTTACCTTGCCAGGACATGAGAGGACAAGAGCAAATGAAGCTTTCAGCAGCACTTCAGACATCAGGACTTAGCAGGAGGTAGTGAGTTCCTGTAAAAAGTCAAGATTCAAGTTAGGACACTTAGTTGAGGTGTCTACATGTGGCTGTCAACACGTGAGGCAAATGAGCAGTTCACGTTTTACCACTTGAGATCTTCTTGGTGCCCCCTCTGGCTTCTGGACAACCATGTAAAAGACTTCGGGTCTTTTCTGTGCTGTGTCATTTCTCACAACACAACACAAATGTCTTGTGCACTCCAGAATATTTTCCTGGGCAACCAAGCTGATCCCATAGCTGTGGGGACCGGTGATCTGAATTGCTTGTTGGGCTTCACTGGCCGTACTGACAAGCTCTCCACTGATCATGACAGTCCCACATGTAAAATGCACGCTAGATGCAGTTTGCATGTACACACTGAAGTTCAGGAGTCTTAATATAGAGCTGAAACCCACCCCAACTTTCTAAAGGATTAATCTTTCATTCCTTGATAAATGTAATGGATTTTAAGACAGACAAATAAAATGATACATTGGTCTTAAGATTATTATAAAGAAAAGAAATCATAATACTACTCTTATTTGTTCTATTTAAAGCAGAGAGAAGCACAGTTATCAAGGGCTACCAGTGCTGTTTTCCATATTTTGTATTATTCTTCATTATGTCATTCTAGGGACTGGAACTTTGTCTATGGGAGATGGTATTGCATTTTCAGAGAAGGTCATGGATGGATCATATCTGTGGATGTACCACTGGCCTCTAAGTTTTTCTTAATATTTTTACAGAGCATGGAAAGCAAAGGTGGTAATAAATTCCCAGGTCATATCTAGCCTTCTACTGCCCTCTCTGCAACAGTGACCGTGAGTCTTTTCAGATGGACATACTGCAGTGTGAGAACTTCCAACAGAAGAAATGAAGGGGCAGTAGCAAGAAGAGAGAGGCTTGGCAAGTGACTGACTAACAGACTTTACTGGGCGTATTCAGACTTGCCAAACTGAGACCAAATGCATGACCTGGCATCTGTCAGAACGTGTCCATGTCCACTATGTGCTGAGTCTTGTGATGGACAGGTTGTCAGGCAGAGGTGCCTGACTCAGAGATCACTTCTCCACTCAGACACTGAGCTGGATCTTGGGACCATCCCTCACCTCTTCATGCCTTTGCTGGTCATCATTCCATCTTTTTTTGTCTCATCTGCTTACTTCTGTAACACATTCAGTGTGTGCTGCTAAGTTGAGTCCAATTTGAACTATGCCTCCTTGAAAAATGGAGCAACCCTGGCTCAATTTCAGGTTCAGAAACTTGGGAGACTAAACAACGCTGTGCATCCCAGATGGAGCGGTGTTTTCCTGGTCACAGCAGCAAGCTTTAACAAAGTATTTTAAATGAGCAGAACTTTATTAGAGGGAAGAGAGGCAAGAAAACAGAAGGAAGCATTAGTCTGGGAAAGCTGAATTAACAGCCAGCAAGCCCCAACCTTGCTCCTCAGAGTGGTTATTAAGGAACTAGCCTGGACTCAGCTTCCTGCCTGCAGCCACTGCCCTCCTCCCTGGTTGCACTTCTCTTGCAGCATGACCATGCTGAGGATGGTTCAGTGGGGTGGCTGCTCAGGCCATTTCCAGGGCTGTGATGGAGAATGTGGTTGATATCACCATCTCTCTGGTACCTGAGAAGAGATTTGTGTGCCCAGGTACAGGAGGAGGCACAATGCAAAAGGAGGGTCAGGAAAGGAAACACAGGGAACAACAAGATGAGAAATTATGAGCAGAGTGCATGATGTGAGATGGGGCAGGAGACCAGATGAGTCAGAGAAACAGCGGATTTGAGACACAGTGCAGCTGTGGGTGCATCCTTTCCATGATGTTCCATCTTCCCTGAGGATATCCCAACCCCTTCCTTCACCCCTTTCAAGTCTTCACGACCTTGGGACTGCAAACCAGGACACCTCCTGCCTGGACAGCCACAATGGCACAGGTGCTAGTGACATCCAAAAGAGCCTGAAGATCCTTGTTTCCAACTGGTACCTCTCCTCCCCATCCCTTGACACGCTTTGGCACTGATATTAGTCTTGAAGGTCTTTACATCAGGATTAAGTTGCATTTGGTTCTGGCCTGCCAAGCGCTTTCATAATTCATATTTGTATCTCTCCAAAGCCTTTCTACCAGGTCCCAGGATATATTGTCCCTCTTATTACATGTTACAGAAAATCCCTTCGAGCTGTCTCCCCTCCCCGTGCACACAGAGCAGCATGCACAGGGTTAACCGAGTTCTTCACAGCACTCAGATTTATGAAAGACGGGCCATGGGTTTTGCAGCTTTCAGCACATTTCCTCCCGTGCGGAGGCGCGGAGCTGGAGCGCACTGTGGGTGGCAGATGTGAGTGACATGGTACAAAGTTTGGGCTGGTCTGACTCGGCTGAGGCTGCAGTTGAGTGTTGGCTCAGCTCGGGAGTGAAGAAATGTCTCTGTTGGGTATGATAATGGACTGTGAGAGATGTTGGGAGGTAGAAGCTGTGGCAGACCAAGCTGGCAGCAGGACCCCACGGACACTTGCGTCCCAGTGTCGGCCAGCCAGGCTGCTTCACTCTGGTTCATGGAGATACAGTAATCAAGGGAAACATGAAATATCTGATGTTTCCTCCACCCTCTTGCAGCCAAAAATGTGTTGGCTTTCATGTCCTGCAGGCAGCTCGCTCTCATCCATCATGTGTTTCTCAGAGCAAGGCAACAACTAGCGGTGTTTCACCAGAGAAGAGAAAACACCCAAGAGGTGATAAGGACCATGCAGGATGAGAAGGAGAAGAACAAACAGCCCTCAGCACCCAGAGCTGAGAGAGGCTGTCCTTGGGCCCGGACATGCCAGCAGCCCGAGGGACATCGAGCTGGAGTGACAGTGACATATTCCCTGCAGCTGACAGTGAGGAGTCGTGGGATGAGATGGAGACTCACCTTCTGGAAGAGCCCTGGTTCACATTAAAAAAAAACTGAAAGAAAACCCAATCTAGTGCCACACATGCAGCCTGGCCCTGTTATGACTTGCGTGTGATTTTTGAGCAGTCCTCCTCATGGCTGGAGAGGCATCCATCATTTTGTGCTTAGGCACAAATTAAAGGATGTCTTGTCTTTGTTTTCCCATCATCTGTCCTCTCTGTGCTGCATACAGCTGACCTTTACGCATCCTTACTTTATAGCAAAGGGCAGAGCACCCAAGAATTCAAGTGCATTGTATCAAAGATAGTGCTTTTAAAAAAACAACAAAAACCAAAACAAAATAAATCAAACAAAACCAACCAACCAATCAAATAAAAAACACCAAAAAACCCCCAACAAACCACAAAAACCCACTCTGGGTGAAAGGAACTCTCCCTCAGGTGGAGATGCGATTTGGGGACTTTGCAATATCAATCTGGCAATTTGGGGTCCTGTTTCAATGTATCTCCTTCATTAAATAAATCCTATTTAAATCTGATTCTCTGTCACCAGAAGAACCACTCTGGGCAAATCCTACCCCTCTACCTTCTGTAAATGACTCTGATGAATTCGCTCATGTGCACTGGATTTGCATTGCTTCAAGTTAGTAACAAAAAAACTTAGTGAAATAAAATGAGCATTTTAGCCATTTCTTTCTCAGATTCTCATTTCCTGATTTCTCATTGTTATTTCCATAGGAGGAAAGCAAGTGAGATCTTCTTCATCCTTTCTGGCTGTGAAGCAATTAATTCCTCTTTTTAATTCTAAGGGTGTTTTGCCATAAATGGTTTAACTTCTACCCAGGTTGTCTTCTGCATCTCCCACTGCTCCTCAAAACCTTTAAGAAATACAGTGTGTTATTGCCTCATGGGCTCCCTAGCTCCCACACTATGCTACCTCTGGAAAATGCTCCCATAGGGGTACCTATTATGTCAAGCTTTTTTTTAAGTTTATAGGGACACTACACTATCCTGCTCCCTGCCAGTCCTGATTGCATTGCTGTGAGGACAAACAGACGCCTGGCACGTTGTCCATGCCAAGGGTGCCACTCTAACCCCTTCCCATGGGGAGTGCCTGCCTGCCCCAGCAAGGCTGATTTTTGGGGAGCAACTTCTTCATTTACCACCTCTGCGACAGTTTTTTCCCTTGGTGAAACATGAAAGAAAAATAAGTTTCCCCACAATGACCCTGGCAGCTAGAGAGGGTTAAAACTTTCCTCCAGAAACCTTCTGTATCTGAAGATTTTGGTTAATATGAACCAAATTTTTTTTGCTAGAACATGTGTGTCCAATTTGGAAGGGGCAAAAGGGGCTTAACACAAGAGAAATTTATTCCATAAAGGTAGCTAATAGGTAAGTGTCAGGGATCTTTGCCTAGACCAGAGTTCAAATGTCCTTTCTACAAATAACTGGATGTGAAGACAGGGACTTGACCTTTAGTCTTCTGTCTAGATCTGAGTATAAAAAAGATATCTGTTTAGTCAGCAGTTGAATGAACAGTTAGAGAGGGAACTTTGGTTTGGGTTGAACCAAGAGACAGAAATTTGGGATTTCTGGAGAAGAGAAATGCTTTTGTTACAATCTAAGATATTTTGGTCTAAACCAAAGTGTTTTAAGACTCTTGGGGGAGATAGAACTTAACCCTTCAAAGGTTTTCTTTTGTAGACTTAGGATAATTTTAAAATTCAAGATGCCTTTCTGCAATGAAAAGTGAAAAGTTATGTTTGGCAAATGACAGAAAGAAATACCAAAGGAACAAAGTAATAGTTTCAAAAAATATGTCTCTATTTTGAGAATCAATATTTTTGGCCAAACGTAACCCATATCTATAAATAAATTTGGTCTTTCTAAAGGTTTTGTTTGTTTGTTTTGTGTTTTGTGGGTGTGTTGTTGTTTGCTTGTTTGTTTTTTTTTTTTTCCAGGAAAAATACATAATGTTTGTAAAAGCAAATGTAAAAAGCTTCTCTCTCCACACTTGGTATAAAGCCCTTCACCATTTGGCTATGGTGGAGTAGGTGAGGGGCTTCTCCCTCACTCACATTCTTTTTTCGTCTCCAGAAATGATGATTTTGTCCTGTGGTGAAGCAAGAAATCATTTTTCTGGCTGGGCTGTGCCGTGTCTCCCAGGAGGGGTGAACTCCTTTGCAAACCTACTTTTCCATTAAATGCCTGACCGAGGCGTGGGAGCAGATCACGACCGGGAACGCAGCCAGCAAGCCCACGTACACTTGCCAGCCCTCTGGCATCTCACCAGATGGCTGACAGAGAAAGAGGTGGCAGAGAAATTAGCTAAAACTGTGGCACAGTCTCTCGTGGACCAATTCCAGAGGGAAGCAAGACAAAATTATCCTACAGGTTTGAGGCTCTTACCTTCCAAGGAAGGGAAAAAAAAACACAAATGAGTTTTGGTGAGCTAAACATCAGGGCATGTACCTGTAGGTGAGCAAGTGTTTTATTTCTTGAGCTGAATATCAGTTACACTATTGTGAGCAATATCAGCCGGATTATGACTATTCCGCCACTCCTGCAGACTCAAAGGATGGTGAGCCGAAAGAAATTGCTGCCCTTATCTGTTCTGCCTGTTTGCTCTTGTGAAGAGCCAGGGACAGGTTTTTGAGCGCGACAGGTTTCCGAGGGCTCATTGTCAAAGGCTGTGACTGCTTTCATCACAGTTCCCACCCAAAGGTAGCCAGCAAGCATTGTTTTCATGTTTTCCCTTGGAAATGTACTGAGAAACTGAGATTTTATGTAACGCAGCAATGTGGTACAGCAATCTGCAGGCGATTTACTGGACCTTGTGATTTAGACTAGCATGAAGAAGCAAGGTTACTTTCTTAAAAGCTCTCTCCTGCCTCTGCAGTATCGTCGAAACACAAAGTTTTACACGGTCTCAGCGTCAGGTGTGCTGGTTTTCAATGGCAGCGTGATGCACATGGGAACTGCAGTTTCACAGCCAATGCACATACCATAAATTCACACAAAAAAAAAAAATCTTTCCCTATATGTATAGGGCCAGGATGTTGCCGTGCCTACGATTGTATTTTTAGATTTTACAGTAGTTCCCTTCTGTGGGCAGAAACCTTATTGCCCCCAAAATAAATACCATGAAACCAAAATAAATGCCAAGGGAATACTGGCTTCAATATAAACCACCTAAATTCTGGCTCCTTAACTGGTACTTTGCTTGTGTAATAACCCCTGAGTCAGAGTATGACCCTGAATGCTCAGTTGTTGCCTCCCCAGGTGTTGTGGGGAAAGCGGGGGCTCATCTCCCCAGCTGCTAATTCTCAAAAGTGTGTAGTGAAATACAACATATGAAAGGGCAGGACGAAGCTTTACATCATTTTTTGATTCAACAACGCATTCATTCACATAAGATTTACAAAGACATTATGCAACTTTGCTGCATGCAGTCATCAAGGGTGTGTAATGAATATCTATTTCACAGCCTGAGAGATTTAATTGGATATAAATGATCTTATGACCATGGTCAGAAAGCAAACAGGGGCTGTGCAACAAATGAGCTTGTAACAAAATGTGTTAAAGTCTCTGACTCAGTTGTTGTCTTATATAAAAGAGAAATGCTAGAAGATTGTGAAACCTTGTGAATTATGCAAGGAGGGAATTTAATTACTTTTATTGAATTTATAGGTTTTTTTTGCACTGCTAGTAGCTTTTAATTACTCATTACATTTCGACTGCTTGAAAATCAGAAATAAGAACTGCAGGTTAATATGTCTTTGATACTGTTTTTAGAGAAATGAAAAATTAAATCTATATGTACCGATTATTTTACAGTAATATTTTCATTCACACATAATATAATGAATGAGAAAACAAACAAACAAACAAGAATCTTATTCCCTCATCTCTTCCCGAAAAGTAGTCAAGGACATTAAACAAATATTTCTCAGTAATCACATAACAACATTTTTACTTCCACTAGAAAGGCTCCCTCGCTTTTAAAAACTCCAAATGTATTTATTTATGTTACCAAATATTATTTCGGGAAGCTATAACACACACATATCTGTTTTCCCGCCTGCAGTTTACTGAGAATACTGGCATAGTTTCTGGCAAAAGAAAAAGGTAGGAAAAACATAGAAACATAATATCAATTGCTAGATGTATAAAAATCTAAACATAAAAACTTGACACACGGATTAATTGGAAGAAAAAGCTATTTATTTTTCACATTTAAAAATTCTAAATGTATTATCAAGTAGGAAAAACAAAAACTTAACTGTGCCTCCTTGTCTTCCCAAACTGTTCAGTGGTAATGGAGTGAAAGACATGGTGTTTTGAATTTTTTTACATGGACATCTGCAACCCTTCATTTTATAGAAAACAGCAGAAGAAAAACAAGTGAAAATGCATTTGATAATGAGTCTTACTTCCATTTGTAAACATGGCATAAGCACTCAACACAAGGAAATAGAAGTTAGATCTGAGGAGTTATGGAAAGAAACATAATGTACTTTAGCCCAGACAATTGCTGATTACTTCAAGTAATGCTAAGCCCAGTCTCCCTCATCCCTTAACATAGTCACTGGACTTAACTGAATTCTGAGTTATATTTGTGTTGCTACTTTTGGGTTTGGATTATGGGGTAGTTAACTAATTGTGTGAAACTAAGAGTGGAATTCAAGTGTCTGTGATTATCAATATCAGCATCGCTCAGTACCTGAGATTGCATCTCCGTTGATTTTATTGAACAGAAGAGACGTCAATTTGATTTGAGTATTTTGATATCTCCTCTATCATCTTTACAGCGTGAGCACAACAATAATAAATCACTACCCTTATTTATTATTTGGACCCAAAAGCCTTGGCCGAGCTCAGGAGATGACTGCAGCAACTTCTTTCTGCATAAAAGTGATGATTAGGTCTCTGCCCTCAAAGGCGATTAAAAGAAATAATTAGTATAACTCCAAGGTTTAGTCTCAATGACAGGTTCTCCTTGTAGCCAGGAGGTGGCACGACAGAGAAGGTGTTTTGGGGCTGGATGGCGCAGTGGCCTGGGCCAACACCACGGCACAGGTACCAGTGCCTGGGCTTGGACCTGCGCCCTGCAAGTGTGGAGTTTGCTGGTTTCAGCAGTTTACAAACCATAACCCAAATTACACGGTGCTCATTCATCGCACCGCTGTATATTGATGCAGTCTTGTCACTCTCAAACAAAGTTTTCAGCTAGTGGTGAAGAATTTGATGCAAAACACTGAAGAAAAATAAAGCGGGGGGATAAGTGGCAGTGGCAAAAAGCTGCGGATCCCAGCAGTCTGCGGTGGCTCTCGCTCGCCTACCCCAGTTTTGGGTTACACCACGTGTGTGACTCAGCCAGGGGGAGCCAGGATGGGTCAGAATTAAATGTGTTTGGAGGAGGAAATTAAAGGAAGAAAAGCGTTTTCTGTAGGGGAATAGAATGTTATGTAGGGCTGCATGGTGGAAATCCAACATAAGCCTCAGGAAAGTCTAACTGCTATGATCCCCCACAACTGTCTTCTCATTCCTTAAGTAATTGAGGCTTCAGCTCAGCAAAGCGTTTAATCTCAGGCTTCATTTTATGCTGTCAGTAAGTCCTTTGCTGAAGAGGGGCTTAAAGTATCAAGTTTGTTGCATGGGATTTATCCCACCTAATTTTAAATGTTTGCAGTGCAGATATCTACACCAGAGCTGGTGACCCCAGGCTCTCCTCATTATTAATGGGGAGAAATAAGTATTTCTGGGGTGCTGTTCACTCAACCTAACCTACCTTAGCACGAGAAATACCATTCACTAAAAGTGTTTGCAAGCAGAGCTTTAAATAGCTAGATCAGATGTAAACATCTACAGTCCAGATACCTACATTCATATATCTGAACCACAACAACCTCTGATGACAGATAAGTAGGAAAAAACATACCAACTGGAAGGTGTCAGGCAAATGCGAGCTGAATTTTTATAGAGTCAGAGGGAGAAATGAAACTGGAAATTATTTTCTCAGTGAAAAAGTTACAGCTTTAATTGTTTTTTAAGACAAACAGAGGAAGAAAGAATAGACCATTGTGATTCCCTTGTTTAAGGCGTTATTTCTTTCATGCTTCCATTGTCTGAAATTGCCTCTCTTCCTCCACCAGTTACTGAGGGTTCCTGCTCGCCAGCCAAAGCCCTGTGTCTCACTTCTAGAAAGCTGCAGCTAGGTAAGATTAATCTTCTCTTGCGTCGGGCAGATATTTTTGGAGGAGGAATCCCAAATATTCAAGACATTTCTGCAGTGTTGTTCAACTCAGAATTCATGTTTCTCTGAAGGCTTTCCCTGAGTAGGCAACTGGGTTGTAAACTTCTGGGAATGCCTGGAATCCCTGTGGGAAATAAGTGTAAAACCTTTAATCCTTGCTATATCTAAGAGCACGTATTTTTGTTTGCTTGATTAGCAGTGGGAGAGGATGACCGATGAGCATGTTGGGCAGTAAAGCATCGCGGTGTTTCTCTGCCCACCTCAGATGGGTGATGCTGGTGCCAGGGCAAACACCAGCCAAAAGAAGAGCAGCAGCACTTCTGGGTGTGCAGCGGTGGTGGGATCAGGGAACATGTGGTAACTGCAAAAAACAGCAGCAACAACTGAAGTTGTTGGAAGCACAACACAGCAGCAAACGCACTTTTGTTTAACTTAGGGAGGTGGTGCTTAATGTGGTCTGACACCTACAGCTGGAGCCAAGGACACCCATTCAAGCACTGAACTGAGGCAGTAAGTTAGGAGCAAAAATCGCTTGATATTTACTTCTACGAGAAGTGGAGACAGCCACCTCCAGAAAACAATTCATCCAATCCCAAGGAAAAGATTTAAAATTTGTGAATTCAGCAGCCTCTTTCTAACTGGAAGAACATCACCAGATCCTTAACCAAGGTGGATAGTCTAGTCCTTAAATGTTACTAAAATAAACTGTGTGCTTCTTAGCACTGGAAAAGTCTTGTTTTTTCTGCATTTTGACTTCTACCAAAATGAGGATGACGCTGAGATTTCTGTTTCTATGTGTTATCACAGAGCAGCTGATAACAGAGCTCTGGGCTCTGTGAAACCCGTAGAAGGAAAATTCATGTACAGGACCACAACACGTCTGGCGGTTACATGGGGACCAAATCTGGTAAAGGGTTTATTTTACTTGGGGACAGATTCTGTCTGGGTGTTTTGTGGGCTCGAGGAAAAGGAAATGATTCACTGACAAAGGAGGGAACAGACGCCTTGACTCACATTTTCCTGATCTAACCACTAGACAATTCTTCTAGCAATTCCTTAGTACATCAAAATGATGGATTAGTTTCTTAATTCCTTAAACATAATGAACTGGTTATCCTGGATTATACACCCAGGTTTACCGTACAGCCCACTGAGGGAAGATCTTCAGAGTTTATTCTGCAAGGTTGTAGAAAAAGTGCCAAAATAAGACTGTTTGCCCAACAATCTCATTGTTGCTGATGGAACCAAAATGCCAAGTCTGCTGCATTGTCTTTCTCATATGCACAGGGTTGGGGTTCTTGGGGCTGGTATACTCAAATCTCACTTATTTCGTAAAATTACAAACATAACAGAAAACATCTTTTAAGTCTAATTCTGTGAGAACCTGGATGATGGCTACAAAACACAAAAGGATTATGTCCACATGAAAGCAAATTTAAGGTATTACTGTTCAATTAAACGATTCTGGAGTTTCACTTTCCTTCCAGTAAACAGAATTTCTTTGTATCTATGGTCACTATAATTTTTTTCTAGATCACACAAAGATAATTAAAAAACTGGTTTGAGACAGAGATGTCAAAAAAAAGTTACAATTACATTTAAGCTGTCAGTTGTACTTGACAGTCTTAAACTAAACTTCACTGCTATCCGGTTACCTCATATATGCAGTTTCTTTTACAAATTATTTCCCTCAAAGAGAAAATACAGTATTTTCAAAACCAGTTTATTTATTTTGACAAATCAGTAGACGTACTCCAGGGGATCCTTTTACAGGAGCTTTCATTCACAGCCCAGGCAGTGCTCCCCCACTGCTGCCTTGCAGGCTGGTTTTAGTTTTAGGACTGTGCCATCTGCTGTTGGAATTGCAAATTTCCCTGGGTCTGCACAGTCTGCAACCGCACGCTCCGGCAGCCTGGCCATGTGTGACTGTGATTTGTTCCCATGTGAGGGACAGATGTTGTAGGGTGACTCTGTCTGCTGTACCCGTCAGAGGCTTCAGCCTTCCCAGGGTCATTTACTGCACTGATTTGAAGGGCTCTGCTTTGGCACAGACTTGTTAAGAGCCTCCCTTTGTCCCTGTCTCTCAGAGGTAATTTTATCAAAGGTGATGCGACACACATAGGATGCAGGGCCATATCTGCAATATTAAATTTTAACAGAAAATTGAACCTTCTTTCTGCTCTTCATTTCCATGAGCAGAGAAGGTGCACAGACAACTAAGGAATGGGCAATTTCAGCTTCCCAGCATATTTGCTACCTCTAGGTACCATCGCAATTGCTGTTGAGAGAGGCTATAGCTCCTGGTGAATTGAGTGGGAAGGGAAGAGTCACATTGGAGGTTGGTCCCACAAAAGGGGGCACAAGGGGCACCACAGCTTCTCAAGGGCAGTGGGGAGCACTCCTTAGCAACATGAGGATGCTGGGTCTCAAAAAATGGTTTAATACAAAGACACTTCTTAGGACGTCCCATGGCTTAGTCTGTTAGTGCCTTTGTCTGATCCTCATTATGGAGCTACTGCCATCCCTGAGACTCAAAAAATCCACTTGCTCACAGAAGTGTTTTCCTGAGGTGAGGAAAATATGGCCCGCTGGATGGCATTAGCTGTCTTGGCATGTGAGTTAGTAACACGGTTATTACAACTGCATTTCTAATCACACAGATGGACTCTCTTAGGTCTCACACAGTGGTCCTGTGCTCAGGGCTCCAAAACTTTCATCTGACTTAAGGGCTGTGATTTGGCCTCTGCTGGGCAAGAGGTCTGGAGCTGCAGGCGATGCTCTGCTTTCAAGATCTGATATTGCAAAGAGTTATTTCCAGACTCTTGCAATGGCATCTGAACAGCCATAGCCCCTCCATTTGTGCATTTTCACACAGAACCATGTATTGCATCACATGACTGGTCCCTAAGGCACATGTCTAAGGCAGCACTGTTTGCTGGTGGCTTCACACGGCACAGAGTGCCTCGTCACCAGCACCAAACACACAATCTCTTGATCTGGAAAGTGCACAGGCACATCACCACAGTACTGCAAATAACCTAACTGTTCCTGCTGGGAGACAGAGTGGGTTAGAATATATATTGTACAGACCTGGTACAGTTGTGCAATCTGCAATATCTCAGGACAGCATTTCACCCCCTTGCGTAGACACCACATGTGTGCATTTGGATCAGCCTGCGATATCTTTAACATTGCAATGAATCATGTGGCAGAGCCATGAACTGAATGTCCTCCACTGGGAACCAGCATGTTTATGAGGGCTTGGACAAGGGCAGCACAGAGCAGGATTGGCCCATTAGGGCATGTTGAATTAACAGTAAAAAAGTGCTAACAAAGTTCAAAATGCCATCAGTTTTCTGGAAAATAATACTTGCTCTGCTCACGTATTACCTCAGTTGGGGCTTAGATTGGTGTCATCTCCAGCACATCCAAGTGCCCTCCACTACGTGCTAACTCAACACTGGTGGTTTGCTCAGCAGTGTGATAAAGTAGTCTGAAAATTAGCTGCTGAGAATTGAAATAAAGTGCTAGTTTCAGTTCTGGAAGCTTGTTGGAGACTCCCATCATTTGTAGACTGGCATCTCAGAGAGGTTGCTTGTGTGTGAGAATGAGAGGATCGAGAATGAGGAATGAACTCTGACTACTACCTTATATTATACCTTAGTTCCCGTTGTTTATATGCTACTGGGATCACAGACCTATTAAAAACTAGGCTGAACAACAGAGACTGAAACTGCACTGCACTCTTAACCACAAGTATCTCTTATCTAATGTCATGAAAGCAAGACCTCTTTGGGAAAACTGAAAATGTCTGTGCATTTGGGTAGTCAGATTCCTCACAAGGGTAACCCACAGCCTCTGAAGGGGCTTTTCTGAGCTCAAAGGTCCACCAGGGAGGACTGGCCAGGGAAATCATCCTAAATGTCTTTTCAGTTTTAAAATTTCAGCAAAGGGCAGTCACTGCAGAACAGGGACACTGTGCTCCATACCTGTCTATGGCAGCTCGGGAAATCATGTGCCTGGTACAGTGATGAGCTCTCCAGGGAAACAAAGTCATGTTTCAAGAGACACAACTGACCTGGAACCTTTTCATCCCACTCCTGGTTCCTGTTTTAATTACATCCAACTGCCTCACATCAGTAGCATGTTTAACTACTGACACTATTAGGAAAGGAAATGTCTTAAGTTTTTGACAAAGAATTATGTTAGCAGTTAGTTAATAGGATTTTTTCACTGAGGGTTGAAGAATCTGGCATCTTTGGCATCTAGACTGTATAATGAGAAGGAGGTATATGCCTAGGCATCAAACCAAGAAAGGCCAGCACACCGCGCAAGAAGCTGCTTAAGCAAGCTGGTTAGAAATACTAAGAGACATATGCCTTAAATCCCATTCTTCTTCAGGTTTTAGGCAGTTTTTAAGGCATGTTTTTCTCTCTACAGCATGAAGAACTCCCAGATCAATAAGCATCATTCATACTGACAGTTGGCATGACACCAGTGCTCTACCAAATACCTGGCCTCCATGTCCATCCCAACACCAGCAGCTCCCGCACTGAAATGTCACCCCCTGGCCACACTCTTGGGAACCTGCCCTGATGCTACTCAGAAATGTGGAAGTTAAAACTGAGGCTCACAGGCAGAGTGAAGTGTGGTGTTGCCTAGAAAAGTTGTCTCCTATAGCCCATGGGCTGGTGGAGTTTGGGGAGCACTGATCTGAGGAGACAGGTAGAGGAAGGATGTAAAAGCAGAGCCATTAACCAAGATTAAATGTCTTGGCCATAGTTACTTGGCAGAGCTGGGTGGTGAATATGGCCTTCAAATGGCATGTAAACCAAAAGGTTATGTTTTCTACTTGAGAAATAAAATGGAAAGTAGCAGGAACACTAACAAAATCCCTTTTGCAGACTGAAAGTGTGTCTAACATTGCTGTGCCTCCTCCGCTTCATTTAATCATCTTAGAATTTGCCTGTAACAGCAAATGATTCATTTCCAGACAGAAACATGACGAAGTGTCAGCAGAGACCCTTGACATATAATGATGGCCAGCATTTCCTTCCAGGACTTCAGTTTTTCCCACAGGGCATGCCGTCTACTCCAAACCCTTTTTCTATGGTAGCTGCCATCACCTGCACTGCCTGTAACCTGACGCTAATTAGAAGAGAGCTGTTAAGAGGTTACATGATGCTGAAGACCTTTCCCAGTCTCCCTGACTTCATGAGTTTTCAGAGCAGACCTTGGATCAGCAGCAGGACTACAAATGCAATGGGAGCCTGAAAGTAAGAGGAAGAATGAGCTGTGAGTTTTTGGCCACAAGGGCTTCAACAAGAGCAAGCCATGATGGGAAGTGAGCTAGTCCTGGAGAGAAACTTTGGGGTCCAGCCATAGCTGCCGATGAGGAGGGCTGTGAAGTTGGTGAAGGGTTTGGAGAGGAAGTCATATGAGGAGCGGTTAAAGTCACTTGCTTTATTCAGCCTGGAGAAGAGGAGGCTGAGGGAAGACCTCATCATGGGTACAGTTTCCTCACAAGGGGAGAAGGGGCAGCTGCTGATCTCTTCTCTTTAGTGACCAATGACAGAACCTGAGGGAATGTCAGGAAGATGTGCCAGGGAAGGTTTAGGTTGGACATTAGGAAAAGGTTCTTCACCCAGAGGGTGCTGGACACTGGAACAGGCTCCCCAGGGAGCTGTCACGGCCCCAAGCCTGGCAGTGTTCAAGACTGGACAACGTCTTCAGACACATGGTGTGAACTGTGGGGTTGTCATGTGCAGGGACAGGAGTTGGACTCGATGATCCTTGTTGGTCCCTTCCAACTCAAGATATTCTGTGATCTTCAGTGGGTTGACCCAGGCATGGAGTCACCTGCCCTTCTCCTGCCTGTCCCAAGGCCACCACGACTCTACCTCGGGACAGCTCCACTGAGACACAAAGCTTGTCCTGCCTTGCCATGCCTGCCTACCATTTGCAGCCTGGATTTCTTCCTCCTGAGATACTTTGCTACCCATATTCCCTAGCTAGGCTTAAAAATAGGACTGCCTCTGATCTGTGCTGGGTAAACAGAGCTTATTATCTTGTTACCATGCATGTTTTGCATGGTATCTAAAGACCACAGCAAGCTGTGGGAAGCACAGTTATTGATAGCTGAGAAAAGAGACATCTTATCTCTGAAGATGCTCTCTGTACTGAATTTAAGCTTAACATTCTAAATTTGGGAAAATATTTTGTGAAAGGAACCTGTGGTGTAGGGAACAGCTGAAGGACTTGAGCTTGGTTTAAACACGCACTACTAGAGAGGCTCAGAAAATTGCCAGATACTCCCTTCTGAAACACACCTGCCCAACATAGCCCTCCCTTCTTAAATGGTGCATTATTTGGGAAGAAATGTGGAGGAACAATTAACCCTGTGCATGGGAGTCTCCAAAAGCACTGCTGCAACAAAATATCACACGGCGCAGCTGGCAGGGGGGTGCAAGAACAGGGTGGTGGGATGGCTTTGGATGCTAAATTATGTCAAGTTTTAAAAAAGACAGCCGCAGAAATTAAATGTTGCCAGTCTAAGTTAAAATATAGTTGCCATGGCAATTAAAAAAAGGGAAATCATTGCCGTCATTACTTGCATTGTCACATGCCTTATGGTAAAATCATGGCTCTCTGGGTTATGGAAGGAGACAAATAAAGTAGGGTTCATCCCAAAAGGCTGCATATTTTTGTGCAGGGTGAGCTGAGGAGCAGCAACTCCAGTGAAACCTGCAGGTTGCTCTGACTATGGCTGGATCCTCAGGGCACAACTCAGGGACACAAGCCTGGGATCTAGGCAAAACAACAGTTTGAAAAACCTCAGGACTTAGTCATTAACAGAGATTTCTTCTGCAGAACCAGATCCAGAAGATTCTTCATGATGACTCTAGGCCTTCAACCTGGCTGCTCACAGGACAGAGCCTTCAATAAAACAAACCTTTGTTTTAACACTTGCATCCCAGGCAACTACCAACCATGGAGGACGCTCAGCCCTTTGCTGGGACATCTCCTTCGAAGGACCCGGGGTCATGCATTTTGTCTCATGCAAAGACCAGTAAGTTCCCTGGGCATGTAGGGTTCACTCATGGGACACTTAGGAACCGAGCATTCATTTCTATGAGTCCAGGAGACCACAGCAGTCCACAATGTCTGAATTCTTTGCGCTTGTCTCAACAGTAATGCCCAAGAAGGATGATCTTCTAATATAAGGAGATCTGGGATTAAAGAAAGATAAGACAAAGCAATAAATTGTCTAGGACCAGGTTGCATCTTGGGGGCAGCACCCCCATAAGTCTCAGGTCTGACTCCCCATGCTGAGATTATTCATCCGGATCTCCTGGCCAATTCTCTGGAGCATGAGCTCCTGTGATGGGTCAGCTCTGGGTACTTCGCTGTGGTCTTTTATGGGTGAACTCGCAATTTCTCTGCCTCCAATGTAAAAGCACTGAACACAAACCAGTTCTGAGCAACCAGCTGCATATATACCGTGGGCAGCACAAATCGGCAGGTACCTACGGAGCACTGTGTAAACGCAGCCTTCATAAGCTACTTTTATTCTCGGGAGGTATGGCAGAAATATAAGATAGCAAATGCATTTATAACAATAGTTCATTACAAAGAGTGATACTGTGAACAGTTCAGAAGTGAATTTTAATCCCCTGACCACAGCTGCCGTACAGATATGATGGGACAGACCATCTGAAAGAAACACTAAGGCATCAGGGCTTTGTCTGCTAAGGTTGTCATACTGACCAAGGCTACCAGCCCAGGCAAAAACCATAAATCTCTTCAGTATCCTCAAAAGATCTGTCTGTAAATGCTCCAGATTCCCTGTTAATCACAGAAAGATTAGACTTCTTCTTCCCAACATCCTGATGAGATTAGTCTGAGCTGACAAGGTGGACTATGTGCTGTAGAAACATTATTTCTCCTTTTCAGAAGAAGGAATAAAGTACAGGGCAGTCACCTGCTGACAAACAAGTCTTACTAGTTTGTGGATGTCATTCACTCAAGTAATCCAATAAATACTTTTGAATTGAAATTGGTAAACTGTCTAAGGAGAAGGAAAAACATGAGTAAGCAGTTCCACTGGAGGTGCTAATGTCCTGGTGTGGAAAAGAGAGAGAAAAGTGATCCCACAGTGTATATGCCAGGAACAAGTGAATACGTACAAGAGGCTGAATATTACCTCTCCATATGACCATCCAGAGAAAGAATGTCAAAGGGATGTACAAAATAAAAGCCTTCAAAAATAGCATGAGACCTGGCGGAAATGCCTTTTGGTGAGAACTATAAAGAGATTTAATACATTTTATCTATCAGAAGTGAATTTAAGGGGTAACATGATGCTGAAGCACTTTCTCAGGAAGAATACAACAGCTACGAGGATATCTCTGTCAGAGAAAGTCACAGAAATCAGTGGTGGGAAACTGAAACTAGATAACATTAAGAGAGAAACAAGATGTCTTTCTTTTCATGTGGAGAATGACTAAACATGAGGAGAAACCATGAAGAATGTGGAGGATGTGGTACACTTTTCAGATCTTCGTGTCTCCAGATCAAAGTGGAGGATCCTCCTCAGATACAGAGGTTATGTGAGCATTTCTAGGGAAAACTTTGTGGCTTTTGATACCTAAATGGCATGAGAATATGATATTGTCTGAACACTGTAGCATAAGCCACACTTTTATCAGTGGATGGATACATATTCCCACATTTTTGACACCAAAGCCGCCCTGAAAGTAACGATCTCTTCCTTCCAGTGTGTGAGCTGCATCTCTCTGAAGGCTGTTTCTGACAGCAATAAACTGTGTGTCATCACTAATTTACTCCGTGTTCACTGTGTCACGTGCCAGTTTGGAATAAAGCAAGGACAGACACTTATCTTGATTTCAGGAGACTCCCTTGTAGTCATCCTTATCTTGAAAAAATGCACACGTGCTGCTGATCTCTGATGAAGGGACCTTAGAAGTTTATAAAGCAAGAGCTCAAGCTGCCTGTCAAAAGAAATAGAAAACTACCGGCTGGTTTCCCAGACAGCTGGATCAGAGACACGGGCTGAACAGCATGGAGAACAAATATACATGTAAAGAACACAATAACAGTCCTGATTTCTGCTGCTAGACAAATCCATTTTTTTATTGTATAAAATATTTATAATAGTATGTCATAGACTGCAATCAGGTTTTCTGTAGAGGAAAAGGGAATAAATTCTCCTGCCACATTCTCAGACATCCACTGCTGATGGGATGTGCAGAAATGCTACCAGTGCTGCTGTATATTCTTGCAGCTCTGCGCAGACTTTCATCCAGGGGAAGAACAGATGCTAAGGGTGCAAGAGTGCCCTGGGGCACTGTAAGATTCAGTCTGAAGATGTAGCAGTATTTGCCTGAAACATTGTCATCAGGAACTGAGAGAACTGAGGCCCTGACAGAAAGAATAGATGGACAATGACTTGGAGAGAGGCCTGAGTAGAAGAGTTGTGTTGCATAGGTCTCTCCAACCCCGGGGGCTACTGGTAACAATGGCTGCTGTATGGACTTTGCCTGCTGCCTCAGCCAAACTAGCCCCAGCCTCCTAAAGGGTTTGCTATATGGGTCTCTCTGACCCAGGGGCAATAACTGTCATCCAGAAGACGGATTCTCACCTGCAGCCTCAGTCACACCTGCCCCCCACCTCCTCCCTGAAACAAAGGCCAATGAAGAAGACCATGCCCAGAAGCTCGCCAAGGGTCCTGAGGTCACCCAATGGACCAGAGAGAGACCCCTGACTGCGAGGCCGTGCAGGTGCAGATGGGTCCTGGCACGCAGAGTGGAGATGCTTCGGGCCTGCGCAGTTAAGCCTGGATTGCGAAACAAAGGCAGAGATTGGCCTCAAACAATGGGAATGAGGAGGGGTGAAGAAGCATAAAAGATGACTCCTGAATGGACATTATTAAGATCTTCCCACCAGAGGATCCTGGACCATGACGCAAGACTGGCAGGAGTCTGCAGGACCAGAGACCAGAGGGACACTTTTGGAACTCGTCTGGTGGCAACCAGATCCTCATTTCCACCTTTTTCTTTTCTTTCCCTTTTTCTTTTCCTTTCCCCTTTTCTCTACTCTCTCTCTCTATCACGTGTCGCTTTACGGGCAAAATAATAAAGTAACACTGTTTGATTGAATTATAACCCCTTGGCATTTTGGTTGCCTTAATTTTGCACTTTGAGATCAAGGTAAACAAACCATCACGAGTCCATCACTGAATGGACCATGACAGGCACTTAGCTGCTTCTTTCTGAATTGTTTGACAGGGATGTAACCTCTCCACCTTCAGAAAAGCCAACTCTGCATATTTTTATGTCTACCTCTGCTTTGCTCTCAAGGGCTTTGATTCTATCTTTAAACCAGCAGTGTTTACAGTTCTCAAGATGATTGTGTTCTGCTAAACAAGTTCTTTTGTCCTATACTGTTGCTGACAAATCTGCCAGTGAAAGAATTTTACTATTCGGTAACTGCAGATTTGCCTCCAATGTTTTCACGGTACCCTTTGAACTGGCAGTGTTGTATGAATGCCTGCTATGACTTTGGCTACCACGCGTGTCATTGCTGTAGCCCATCAAAAGCAGTTGCAGTCGTGCTTACCGCTGGCTTCCTCCCTCCTTTTGAAGCCATTTCCTTTGACTGGTCTTAATTAACACAAAAGCTGGGAAAGCGCCTTCTTTCCTTCTTTCAAGAGGTTTTTGTTTTTTGTTTTAATTTCACATATTTGGCTGAATAGACATTTCCAGTATGTTCTTTATGAAAATGAGAGGGAAACTGAAGCTTGCACAACTTTTTATTGGGGAAAGAAACCCAGGCCATGGTTTTTCTTTGACTGCATTGCCACCGCGTGCCTATTGGACTCCATTTCTTCTCCCTATTCAGAAGAGCCAAGTAATATGATTAAGGTCCTCTTCCAACTCAAAGATTTTGACAGCAAACAAAGATGGATCACTTATCAACCGAGTGAATCATGTACAGGAAACCAAGGCAAGTGTTAAACACATTTACTAGGGGAATCAGTTAAGAATGGTATGCTGCATATCTGTAGTTAATTTATGCCAGTTCCATGTACTGAAACAAGAGACTGAAAAGCTATTCATTAATTAGTAAAAATCCATACAGCCGCATTCCTAAAAGCAGCCACAGATGCCAAAGGGAGATGCTGGACTGCTAGGCCAGATATCAGCTTGTCAAGGAATTAATCATCTTATTTGATGGCAAATGCCTGGCTACATGGGCAGCCATACAAAGAGCTGAATAGTCTGAAGAGACAGAGCACTTCTCTCTCATTACTGGTTATTGACACTCTTTTTCCAGGTGTGCAGCTAGCACATGCCTCAGTTTCCTCACCAGTAAGCTAAGTGAGCTCCGTAGTTCATGAGCTTCACATGTGTAATTGGAAAGTCACTGGTGCGCCGGGGCTTCAGCCAGGATTTAAAACAGGGAAAACTTTGCAAACTACAGATAAGGCTCACTATTTCGTGCAAACACCCCTTGGAGCCTGTAAATAAGTCAAGGGTTGTGAGATCATCTCAGCCTGTAAATTAGGTTCATTTCAGCAGAGCAAGAGGGTCGCAGGAGGGAGCATGGCCCGGGGCACATGTCCTCATTCTGTGTTTCATTACCCGCAAATGCCTGAAACAGAGACATGAGCTTTGATCTTGGCCACATCCGAACATCCTCCCGTCTGCACCAGAAACAACTCCTGAAACAACTCCTCAGAAACAGGCTGCTGGAAGGAAAGCTGCCATGTGTCGCTTAAACCAATGCAAAAGCCCATTGTTTTCTATGTAGTTGCCCCAAATTTCCATAATTTCAGAGAGGAGAGGATGAAGCCTTGTAGTTTAACGAGAAGGGTCTGTTCTGCACAACCGGGTAAGGACCAGATGCTTCTAGTAGGGAAGTGACAGCTCGTTCTCTCCCTCACTTAAGGCTGAGCAGTGGTTTGGAACAGAACTCACCTGCCTTGTTTCACCTACAGTATTCTGAACTGTCAGGGAAGCTGATTAAAGAGTATTAAATACTGACAAGAGGTATTCTCGCTGTCCCTGAAAAGGTGTTTCTTCTGAGGCAGTTCAAAATCTTCCTCTTTACCTCTCTGGCTTGTGTGAAATCACTAGTTTTTCTGTCACATTTGTTGCTGTTGATTAAACATGAGCGAGGCTACAGAAATTCAAGGTAGGGTACTGCACTTAGCTTTGGTGGGGGAATCATAGAGTGGTTTGTTTGGAGAGGATCTTAAAGATGATCTTGTTCCAACCCCCCTGCCATGGGCAGGGACACCTTCCACCAAACCAGGTTGCTCCAAGCCCTGTCCAACCTGGCCTTGAACACTTCCGATGGTGGAGCATCCACAGCTTCTCTGAGCAGTCTGTTCCAGTGCCTCACCACTCTCATGGTGAAGAATTTCTTACTTTAATCTAAATCTAACCTCTTCCAGTTTAAAGCCATTACCCCTTGCCCTACCACTACATGCTGTTGTAAAAAGACCCTCTCCAGCTTTCTTGTAGGTACTGAAAGGCCGCTATAAGTTCTCCCTGGAGCTTTCTCTTCCCAAGGCTGAAAAACCCCAACTCTCTCAGCCTGTCTCCATAGGAGAGGTGTGCCAGCCCTCTGAACGCCTTTGTGGTCTCCTCTGGACTTGTTTTGGAATCCTTAAGTCTACCGCTAATACATCAGGTCACGATCTTATAGCTTCTATGAAATGCTACTAAAGCAATTCTTTTGTTCTCTATTTTTTTTTTTTTTTAGAAAATGTAATTTTTTCCACAATTGAATAGCAAATTGAAAGAAAAGCTTATGCTTGGCTTTTACAATGAAAACTCTGCTTTGTTTTTAGCAATAAAATTGGTCAAAAAAAAAAGAAAACAAACCAACTTTGCCTTTTGTTTGTTATTTTTTCCAATTGCAATCAAGCTGTTTCATGAAACATTTAAACACTAAGATGACAGGATTTTCCCCCAGAAAAACTCCCAAAGCCTACCTTCATCACTTCAGCACCTCAAATGACCAACTCTGCATGCAGAAGCAGACAGGTTCAAACAGGGCCCACCAGGCATTAGCGACTGCACTACTTTATCAGTGTATGTTAACTGCATTTTGATCTGCAACAAATTCATGGTTCTGTCTCCCAATTATTGGACTTTCTTTCTGAGTCTGAATGGAGAACAACTCCCCTTCAGAGGTTTGCAATTTGTTTATGTCACACATAAGCAGAAAAATATCTTCTCAGACTTGCAATAAAATTGCAGGCTTTCCATATAACATGAAATCGTGATAACTTGTGCTATTTTCATAGGCCAATACTGTAAGTGACATGCTGTTAAATAAACCTGTATTCATACTAAAAAAATACCTATTATGGATATGCTTGTCTTTAAAAATAAATGGCATCACAGGCCAGCTAGAGTAATTGTCTTTATTTTGTGGAGGAAAAGAAATAGCAAGAAGTGGTGCAAAGCAGTAATCTCATAGTCAGTTAAGCAATGCTGAGTCCTGAAATGTCTTTCAGCTTATGTTTCCCTGCAAAAAAAGAAAAGCAAGCTAATTTAGATGAGCTGAAAGTGGTGATATTTATTTATGATTCGAGGTATAGATTGTATGCTTTTTAACAGCTCAGACATTGAGAGATGTATCTTCATTTTACAAACAGAGAAATCAAGGCAGGGAACAAATCAAAGACAAGCATCAAATTAAAATGTCATAAAATAATCACATAACTGCCATCTTTTAACCTGGGGGAGGCCGGCCCATTTTTGACATTTGCACATGACTACTCAGTTACCAGCTCAGGGCTCTAGATAGGTACAAGATAGGCATATTATCATAAGAAATCAGTTTCAGGGCTAGGAACAGAAACACAGAAATTTCTGAGGTCTCAGACCACAAGATTAGTCAGTGCTGAACTTTGAGAGATAGGAACAAGAATGGCAGAGAGAAGGCAGATAATTTGTGCAATCCATGTTCAAATGGAAGCTTCCCATCTCAGCAACAGCATTCAACATACCACCATACCCCTGTGGCCCTCTCCTGCATGTTAAGCATTTCTCCATTCTTCCTAAAGCCTTCTTCTCCCCATAAAGCCAGTCAGCACATCATTCTATCAACAATGCTCCAGTATTTTGTCTGGAGTTCTGTGACATCTTATTGCATTTTCAAAAACTAGAGTTATTCAGAATTAATTGAAATTAGGCCCATGACACAAGAATCATAAATCTTTCATCCCTGAAGAGTTGGTAATCCAACAGAAGGGTGGCTAATGAGCCTTCCCCATTGCTGTCTCTTGAAGGGATACACTTTTGGGTTCCAGCTCCAGTGCCTGGATCCATACTCAGGAGGGAGCATTCCTCACTGGGTGTGAAATAAATCCAAGACAGACAGACACATTATCTTGCCAATCCCTTGTCTGCACTGGGTTTACTACAAACATGATTTTTTATGCTGTTCTAGTTAGATAAACTTTACATAGTGTCTTCTTTGTAGTAATGCTCCCTAGCCCTGGTGAGTCCCAGAGTTTGTGCCAGTGCAAGATACCATGCTGAGACACGTTTCTGAATTAGGGGTTCATTCCTTCCCTTCACTGCTATTCCCTGCTTATTTATCAGAGGTTGTCCCTCTAGACTGGCCAAGATAAAATACAACTTGTCACTTTAAAAGAAGCTCTACGGCTTTGAAAAAAAGACTTTCTGAGAGCATCACCTGCACTTACGCATCAGGTGGGTGGAAAAATTTTCAATACAGCAAAGCAAAGAGGTTTGTGGTTTGAGGCTCTTTGCTTAGTGTTCTGCTAGCGGTGATAAACTGTTATTTCTCTGAGGATCAGCACTAGATGATAACGCGTCACGTGCTGCATTGCACAGGCAATTTTTGTAATCATCGCAGGGATGTTGCTCGATAACGACATATTTATAACAGCACCTGAGAACAGAAGTACATTGCTAAAAACTCTTCTGTCTAGACTGGAGAATTTTGCAAAAAATGAGTCACTTGTGAACAATCCTTATGCATCCCGATCCGCGACCAAACATCTGCTCTCAAATTAACGCTGACGCCCGCGGCTCCGCTGCTTTGAACCGCATCGCACTGGCGTTTAATTCACCACTTTCACTCTTGCAGAGAAAAGATTCATTCGGGGCATTAACTCCTTCCTCCACGCCCGGAATAGCCGGCGACCTGCACCTCCCGAGGTCCCCCCGCCCCCCGCACCGCGCAACCGCCCTCACGGCCAAACCCTTTGCAACGACACTCCCGTAAGCACAGACGTGTCCGCGCCCCCCCGCACCCCCCCATCCTCCACCGCGACCAGCCGGTCCCCCCGCCCGGCACGGCTCCGCAGCCGCACTGCCGCCCGCTCCCGCCCGCGGCTGCCACCGCGGCTCCGCCACCAACTTTCCGTGCGCGGCGGAACGGAGCGGAGCGGAGGGGAGCGGAGCGGAGCGGAGCATCCCCCCGGCCCGGGGATGGCCATGCTGGGGCCGGCGGTGCGGCTGGCGCTGGGCGCGGGGGAGCTGGTGCCCGCGGCCGCGGGGCTGCCGGGGCGGCTGCTCGCTCTGCTCTGGCCGGCGCTGGCGCTGGCGGCGGCGGCTCTGCTGGTCCTGCGGGGGCTGCGACGCGGACGGGCCGGGCCGGGGCCCCGCCGCCACCGCCGCGCCGCCGGGGACGCGCAGGAGGAGGAAGAGAAGGAGGAGGATGAGGATGGGGATGGGGATGGCCCCGCGGGGGCCGGCGGCCGGGCGGCCGGGGCGCTGCCGGCGCGGCGAGCAGAGGAACAAAGGCGCCCAGCGCAGGTAAGGGTGGCGGAGCGGGGGCTGTCTCCCTGGTCTCCCACGGCACCGGCGTCTCCCCGGGACGAGCATCCTTCCCCCTCTCCTGCCCAGCAGCTTTTCCTCTTGCCTGTCTTGCACTCTACAGCCCCGACGGGCAGCCCGGGGCTACAGGCATCGCATCCCACAAGGCCAGGCAGCCTGTCCTGCCTAGAGATGCTCTCGACGGGCTGAGAGAGTTGGGGTTGTTCAGCTTGGAAAAGAGAAAGCGCCGGGGAGACCTTATTGTGGCCTTTCAGTGCTTAAAAGGAGACCATGGGAAAGACAGGAACAGAAACATGTTGCAACAGAACAATGGTAATGGTTTTAAACTAAAGGAGGGGAGATTCAGGCTAGACATGAGGATATATTTTTTTTACAATGAAGCTGGTAAAATACTGGCCCAGGTTGCCCAGAGAGGTGGTGGATGCCCCATCCCTGGAGACATTCAAGACCAGGCTGGACGGGGCTCTGAACAACCTGATCTAGTTGAAGATGTCTCTGCTCATTGCAGGGGAGTTGGACTAGATGGGCTTTGAAGCTCCCTTCCAACCAAAACTGTTCCATGATTCTATGATTCTATACTGTGATCCAAACCTCTCTTTGGGTGGTTTAGGGGCTCAGAGTGTCAGCATTCCTCTCTGAGCCCTGTGGTGGCATCAAGACTATAGTGCAAGTCAGCAGGTTGCTAGAGCACCCGTCCTGGGATTGCTGGTGTTGGCCTTTCTTCTGCCACTTTGTCTGACACTAAAACTCCATATGAGCTTGATCCTGTTTGCAGGGAATTAAGGAAACTCCAGTCAGTGTCCATTATACTAAGAAGGAGGACCCAATTATTGTATTTCTGCTATAGTGTAAATGTGTCAGTAATGTGTATTTATTCTGAATCAACGCTTCGTTATTATTGCATTAATATATGATCATATCTGTGAGCTGATGACCATGGCCACCTTGTTGAATATATGTTGTGAGTCTGATATGATGCACTGCAATGAAGTTTCCATATGGCATTGTCAGGGCTGTGTTGCTTTGACTTGCTGTAATCTGTCTGTGGCAGAAAATCTCATAATAAATTACAGAAAACAATTTCACCAAGGTATTGCAATATGAAAAGTAAAGCTTTTAGGAGAACACACTGAACATAAGTAAATACATATTTAAAATTAATACATCAAACATTTCTGGACATTTTTATCAGTTACTAGTATCTCCTAGGTCTTAATTCTGAGAAACACAAAACCAAAATTAATTTGCAGAGTTTTTTTTTAGGTGGGCTATGAAATAATTGGTTTTTCTTCTTCAGGAACAGTGTCAGCCTTTCCATCACAACACTAGTTTTCAGGGGTTTATTACTTTGTCATGGATGTTTTAACTTTTAGTGTATTTTAGTTATATTCTTAAAGGATATTCCATTTTAGAATATTTTGTCTTTCATCAGTGAGAACAGCATTTTGGCCCAACAGCATGGCTATCCCTGAATAAATAAAGAATAATTAAATCAAAAAGCAACCTAAACAGAACTACCTGTGTCAAGGGACAAAAAAGGGTTTCAGTAACAATTTTATTACCACATTATAATAATCAATTTTAGCTGATTTGGCTGTATAACAAAACAAAATTTTGCAGAGCCACTAATTACTGGAGGCCATGTGGGACACAAAGGGATGGACACCCACCCTGTTGTCACAGACAGGCCTGATGCTGTAACAGTGGTGGGGTTATTAGTTCAAGTGCAAGACATTGATTCAAATAGATATTTTCTGGTCAGAGATACTGTAACTCACAGGTCTGAATAACAGAACCCAAAGAAGAGGAAGAAGAGATAAACTGAAGGGATGAATTTTTTTACAGTCATCTGCAGTTTCTATCATTTATCTCATCACTGACCTGATTCCTACTCTTTACGGGTCAGACTCTAGCAGTCGCATTTACACAGACTATCATCATCCCCTACGTGAGAGCCACGGATTATTCTGTAAGTGCAAAGGAGGCAAAATATGGTCCTAAGGAGGTGGAGGATGAGAAGAGGATGATGCAGAAAAATAGCCTAAAAGATCCTAAGGAAAGATAATCCAGAAAAAAAATCTTACACATTGAAATGAGAAAATCAGGCTTCACCTCCCCAGATAGTACCCTGTCCTTTCTCTTCTCTATTTGTTTCTTTTGTTTTCTTTTCCCTACCCCCCTTCTTGGCTGTTCCTTGCCATTTCCCATCATGTTATCTCTGTCTTTGGAACATCATATCCTTAAGGCAAAAACTTTATCTCCTTATGTAAGTGTAAAATGCTGCATACTGCTTTGGCACTTAGCTGATGCAAGGATGCCAGAAAAGCAGAACACCTTTAATATGCCAAAATTTGCATATGAAAATCTCCACCGAGGCAGCATCAGATGCATATAAAATGCATATAAAGTCTTCCATCTATAGACTCAGCCAATGCTATAAACTGGGGTATGCAGGTATTGCAGGATGGGAGCCCCACTCTGCTGCCTGCTGGGGTGTGAAGCCAAGAGACGAATCGCCTCCAGTGCTCAGGTGTGTTGATACATCCCAGCAGCCAAACATCTGCATATCCTGGAGTCGTGGATAAATCAGGGTCTTAATTAAAAGAAACTAGGCGGTTAATTATTTTTTCGGTTTGGGAATGCGTGTTTGCTGGTGATTCCCAGCTGCTGCCCCGTGGGTGGGCTGTGAGATTGCCTCCCCCAGGGAATCTGCTCTGACGGGGCTCCAGTTCCTCTGATGTAGGACTGATCATTCCTCTGTGTGCCCCTGTGCCCCACAGCATCAGGCAGCACAAGGAGCCTTCACTGCAGGGTGCCCTCACCTCTGCTGGGCTCCTTTCCTGCCTGCAGCTCCAGCCGCAGCCCAGCCCCTGCAGCCACCTCCATCCAAATCCTTCTCAGGTCCAAGTCACTGAAACGCAATGGTGCATGACTAGGTTAGTCTCTCCCCGTGCTGGTGCTGCTGTCAGGCAGCTTTCAAGCTGTTGGTAGAATCATATAATCATAGAATCACAGAATAAGAGAATCAGAGAATAGTTTGGGTAGGGAGGGACCTTCAAAGCTCATCTAGCCCAAGCCCCTTGCAATGAGCAGTGACATCTTCAACTCGATCAGATTGCTCAGAGACCTGTCAGGCTCTGCCTTGAATGTCTCCGAGGGTGGGGCATTTACCACCTATCTGGGCAACCTGGGCCAGTATTTTACCAGCCTCATTGTAAAAAAAGATGTCCTTATGTCTAGCCTGAATCTCCCCTCCTTTAGTTTAAAACCATTACCCCTTGTCCTATTGCAACACCACCTGCTAAAATGTCTTTCCTCATCTTTCCTATAGGCCCTTTTTAAGTACTGAAAAGCTGCTATAAGGTCTCCCCAGAGCCTTCTCCAGGCTGAACAACCCCAACTCTCTCAGCCTGTCCTCCCAGCAGAGCTGTTCCAGCCCTTTGATCATTTTTGTGGCCTCCTCTGGCCCCTCTCCAACAGGTCCATGTGTGTCCTGTGCTGACGGCTCCAGAGCTGGATGCAGAAATCCAGGTGGGGTCTCACCATATTACTACTTATTAACTTATTAATCTTAGTATTTATTAACTTTGCGCATAGCAGAATAACAGGATGGAGAATTTTCTAGTCTTGGAGCAGGCTATGTGCTGTAAGATCCAGTCTGAATTGCTTTCACAGCCCATGTGAAATAAGTCTGTTGAATCACCTTTGTTCAAATGCATACATGGCCTCAACACAGTCATACAAGCACATTTTTAATATGTTAGCATTATGCATCACACATAACAAGTTACGTTCTGGCTATTGTCACACATTAAAAAAATCTCTAGAAATGACGCTAGAGGGTATTTAGCCTTTTTCAGGATAGCCTTTTCCCTAATAAAGAGCCTTTTAGAAAATTGCTAACATGACTTGCTTGAATCCAACTGATGTGACCAAGATTGCTGTTGGGTTTTAAGGTTTGTGTTTATTCAAGGTTTTTATGTTGTTCTGCAAATTGGTCAGTTCCAAATAAAAGCTTTTTGCACAAACTCAGTGATATCATCTTCCTTAGGCAACTTATAAAAATATGTATGATCTGATACATCCCAAAAGAAAGCTTTCTGCTCTTCAGAAGTGCCTTTATAAACTGGAGATAACTTTTTGCCTCTTGCAGGGGTAGCTTAACAGCACCAGAACTAAAGATCAGTCCCCTCAGCTTCAGAGATACGCAGATAGACCTTTTTCTCCTGCCTTTTCAAGTTATATGGTGCTCTTCATGCCAACGCAACACAGTTGCACCGTTATTTTCATATCACTGTCTTGGATGAGAATTGATTTCGTAAGTTTCCTGGAAGGTGTTGGAGTTTGGTAATTGCCTCCTTAAAATGGAGCCTTGATCCCTTGTTGTAAAGCTGCTCTAATTAATTAGAATAGCAAATCCCAGGATACTGATTCCTTCATCCCTCCTTGCAACAGTGGTTTTAATCTGCTCACACTGGGGAAACTCTTCTGTCTTTCTCCAGATGACAGGAGCAGCTGACCTGAGGCAGAAACCTGTATTTACAGCTGCTGTCTATGCCCTCACACATGTCCCGGGAAGGCTGGCCGGCCGGAGGACGCGTAACGGAGGCAGCAGCATCTTTGGGCTGCTTCTCTAATTTTCCTCTTGTAATTGCCTTTGGATATGAAGGGCTACGACTGCTGTTCTGGCTTCCGCTCCTTGTCCTCAGCCTGCATTTGTTACCTGTTAGTGCCCAGGGGGTTCCTATGGCAGCTTCATCCCTGGGAATATGTTCGGAGGAAGAGGTTTTCTGTGCTGGTGGCTCAGATCCTTTTTCCTGAGGTTCTTGCAGTATCCATTTGATGGAAGCACCACCTCTTTCCTCTGCCAGGTGACTTAGATGAAGGGGAATATTTCATGCATTCCCAGAGCGTATTTCCCATATAAATCTGTCTATTAATTGCATGTGCTTCCCTTGTAAGTTTCCCTTCCAAGAGACTCTTATTTCCTACTAGAACCACATCTGTCTGAAGTTATTTTGCCATGGAAAACTTTGTATTAATGCATATCAATAATACCTGTTAATAATAAGGTGATTAATATTTATAGTATTGATCACAAACCAAGATCTTGCTCCTTTTCCCTCTCCTTTGCAGGTACGTGTGCATAGTGTTCTGAGCAGGCATGGCCCAAAGAAGTTCCCTTACGTTCTTCTGCTACGTATGAAGAACCTGTTTCCTTTGCTAATGAAGCCAGTATGTTTTTGTGGCTTCCCATTGTCACCTTAGCGGAAATCACCATTGTCTTATCCTTTCTCTAGCTATTAGGACTGAATGAGTAATGTTCTTCGAAGCTGGTGCCTTCCTGTCGCTCTGGTGCTCTGCCTAAACCCCATTCTTTGTCCTTTCCCATTCACCTGGTTCCCATCAGTTTGGGAACAAGTCTCCTAAGCTGAACTCCACCATCAGGCCAGGATCACTTGGCAAAGCCTGGCTGACCAGGATATCTGCTTCTATTTATGAAAAATTAATGAAACTCAGTGCAGCTGCTTTATTTCCCAATGCATTTGCCATGCAGATTGCTCGTTGTCTGCTGGTGGAGCAATACAAGTTGTTGGTTCGTTCTGGTTTGCTTGCCCTGTGCTTCTGTGCACTGGAGAGAAGAACCTATTTTATTTTATTTTTTATTTTTTCTTGTTTTTTTTTTTTAATTTAACATACATTGGTGTTGCTTTTGCTGTACCAGGGTAGCCTTTCAGCCTAAGTCCACCACATGTATCTTGTGGCATAACATAAGGTGAAAAAAACAAAAGCTTTTGCACTGGAAATGAGCACTAGGAAACAATTTAGTTGAAGTATTTCTTAAATCTGGAAATGGTTTTGTGTTCACAGACCCCCTACCAGAACAGGGTAGTTTTTGCTTCTTTTCATTTCCAGTGTCCAACCCACTTAATTGGAGTTTTCTGAAAGTGGTGGCTGAAAACAGCTTTCTGAATCTTTATTCATGTTCTTAAATGAATTCCATGATTTCCCGTGTGGGAAGCAAATAATAGCTCCCCTTGGGTTTCATACACTGAGTTTATTTTGTCTGAGTATCCCTCTGCTGGGGAAACCATTCCTGGCTTCTTAATGCAGGCAATTTCAAGCACCTTCCCCAAGTGGGACAAAGGGCAGTTAGTGAACCTGAAGGTAATGTTCACATAATTTTTAATTAATCCTGTAGCCGGTTGGTGGCACTGAGATTTGAAAGCAGCCTTCCTGACCTGATAGACACTTACAAAGGTGCTTGGTTTTGTAAAGTTGGCTAGTCTTGTGAAACTATTGAAATGCATAAAGGTAAGTGTCTAGGGGTACAGTTTTATGGCTTTGAATGCGCGCTTTATATATTAATAATTAAAGCCAGTATTTTTTAACAGTTGAAGACCTATCACTTTGCCTTCTTTCTTTGTGACTTCATGCAGAACTATATTAACAGTATAAAATAAATTAAATGCTAGCTCAAGAGAATAAAGGTTTCAGAGCAATCATCAGAAATATAACCTGAGGTTACACAAAAGGAAAAAAAGGCAGGGGGTGGGGGGGAAATCCTGTTCCACTGGGTCACAAACTAAATGGCCATGAGCTAAAAATAATCTTTCTATTGTTACACAGAATGTGAGTAGAAATTAATATGCTAAGTCTGATTCTGCTAAAAGCCCTGATTCTATTTCTCTGCATATATTTAATGTATTTGGAATTGAACTGATGACTTTATACAGTTGCTTAATGCGGCAGGTTTAGATGTGTTCTCCCTGTACAAAACTACATTTTTCATTAAGAAAAAAATTACCCTGACAAAATTCATTTCTCTTTAACGAGTCCATTAGGTTGAGTACAATAAAATAATGAAAATTCCTTTTCAGAATGGCCAAATGGCATGATAAAGAGCCATGACTAATTCCATATCCTAAGGGTTTTGAAAGGGAAGAATAGGGTAGGGTGGGGTTCCTCAGCCATACAGTGGCTTAATGCCTAAAAAGGGGATGGATAAAGGCAGGATTTAATACACAAGGTCAGGCTAGAATAATATCTTTCCACTGAAAGGAAGCTGAACTTGGTAGAAGTACTTGGTGATGAAAGGAGGGGAGTTGCTGCTGTTCCTGGAGGATGGTGGGGAAGCAGCAGATATTGCAGGTTTGAAAGAACAGCATCGCCGGAGCAGTGGGCTATTTGGTGATCATCAGTCAGTGGTCAGATTCGGTATTTTTCTTGCACTCAGCTGCTCATTAGGAAGGATGTAACAAGGTTCTAGAGGTAGATATTTAGGCCTGAATAGCCGGTCAGTCGGCATGAAGACTCCTGGGATATAGTAAATGATTGTCAACAGTGTGTTTTTAACCTCTTAGTGATGGAGAGAGAGGGATGTTTGCCTTGCAGGTGAAATATCATTTAAGTAGGAAATGTTGTGCTCGTCTGCTAGAAGTTCACAGCAGTCAGACGGGCAAAGCATGAAAGTGCTGCAATTTTTCCAGCTTCTTGCTTGCTGCCATTGATGTGGAGACAAGGTCCAGGAATGCGATGCTGCCCCAGCTGAGATGAGTCTGTCAGAGCAAATATAGTTTGCATCTTCCCTAATTCTCTGTTGCACTCCACATTTTCCCTCTGTGGGGGCTCTGTACAGCCTCAGGCTGGGTTTGCTTATGGCAGCCTGGGGGAGGAAGATACTTGCACACCCTTCATCTTGACACCTCCTCGTTTCTCTGCGTGTAGTCTCTCACGCTTGCAGAAGCATCTTGATTTAAAGAGAGGCTAATAGGAGGTGGGATGTCTCTTATCCTCTATGTGTGTTGGAAAGAAAGCAAGAAAAGCATCCTCCTCCTCCTTGCCTCGTAAGGTGGTATTGCTATTTCTGTTGCAGATGGTGGCAGTTGTGCTGAAAGTGCCTTGATTTGGGAGGTCCGTTTGCAAAGCCTTTAGAAAACGGTGAAGATTTCCTTATGAGAACTGGGAAATTGCCAGGGTTTGTTGAGATTGGAAAAGAATATTGAGCTTACATGTTGCGTGGCTTCCTCCAATCATCCCTTCTGGTATTTATCCCAAAAAATTCAGTTTTCCTGAAGTCCTGTGTTATACAGTAGAAAGTCACCTCCCCCCAAGAATTTATATTGCATAGGAATTCTTGTTCACTAAGACATGATCTATTGGTATTTTTGCATATCTAATTGAACAGAAGCATATGCTGAGGAAGAAAGAATAGTGTAAGCTCAAGATCTTTCATATTTCAGTGGTTCAAATTTTCACCAAAATTCTTCTAATTTTGTATTTTGTTTCTCATCCTATGAGAGAGCCTGCTTTTCCCTCTGCTCTAGGGACAATGGGATTCTTGCCTTGAGCAGAGCAGGATATGAAAAATAGTCCGTTTTGTGGTGGAGTTTATGAACCCGAGAGCCTCAGAGGACTGCCCATGGGAAAAAGCAAAGATGGCCTTGTTAACTGCTACAAAACTTTGCTGGGTTTTAACACAGAAGTAATTATTTTGCTAGTGAAGGTTCAGAAGAATATAATTGTAAACAATTATGTTGTTTACAATTGACAGCCTAGGTAGACAGAAGAGATACTGACCACTTGGTCTGAGCTTATAAATTGAAGCTGGTGGAATTACTGATGTAATCAGGCAGGGATTTTGGCTGCTGTTACTGTGATATTTTACTGGAAGCCCCAGAATAGGTGTTGTCTGTGTGTTCAGAGGGGTATGTTGCGAAGTCTGCAATTTTGGGGCTTCCCGTTCTAATAATTGTGGTGGGTCAGCTGAACACCAGCCTGCTAGGTCCATGCTACACCCCTGCCCACCACGAGCTTGTACCTGGCCCAGGTTTCCAAGCAAGCGCCTCCAGGGATGAAACTTTTGCCAGCATGCAGGTGCCTATCGTGCTGTCTTTAACGTGCACTTCAAATCGGACCCGAGACTTGTGAAAAATAGCTCTAAATTCTCCAAAATTCCAAAGAACCAAGCATTAACAGGCTGAAGGACTGCAGCCCCGCTGGGTTTGCTGAGGACAGGCATGGGCAATCACCCACAGGTTTTATTTACTGGTAATTAATCATTGCAAACATCAGCAGAGATTATTTTTTGGTGTCGTCGAAATAACTCTGGTTCATGTCTTGGAAGAAGCTGCTTCAAGTCCCGAAAAATGTTTCAGAGTGCCTTTGGGATATCACACAAAAACTTCTTGTTGCTCTGTGGAAAAGAGTTTCCGTACGCCCCTGTGCAGCTGTATCAGAGCTGTTATCTCGCCCGTCACAAGGTGGCTCCCAGCCTTTGCCTCTCGCATCTGGGGTGGCGTCCCTGTCACCTAAAGGCATGTGGCCACCCAGTGAGCCTTTAATTTAAGCAAAATAAAATTAAAAAAAAAAAAAGGTTTTCGCTTTCCTGATTAATTGTAGAGTGTTTTGCAGAGTGTGCTGATTTCTATCTGTCTTTTCCATTAATTCTTCAGCCCTGCAATGACACCTGTGGTGGTGCAGAGCGGGTACCGCTGCTCTGCAGCTCAGTCAGAGCAGGTTTCTTCACCCAGTGTGTGTGTGGTTAAACTCACCACAGTGTCTCCAGGGTCAGAGGTGACTTGTGAGGGGACAGAGATGGCACTGTGAGGGTGGGGAGGAGGAGCAGAGGGTGGAAAGCATCAGCAGTATTCCCTTCCCCAAGAGAACTTTGGGCACCTGGATCCCCCTTGTCACCAGGTCCTGAGAGCGTGCCTGCTGTCTTCTGATGCCAAGGGGACAGCTCTGGCCTGCAGCTGGGGGTTTTGCTCTTTGCAGGGCTGCCTTCACCTGCCAGACATCACCCTGGCTCACTGTCACCCCTCGCTCCAGGCAGAACTCAAGGGAATGGCAGGAAGATGTGCCACGGGAGGTTTATGTTGGACATTAGGAAAAGGTTCTTCACCCAGAGGGTGCTGGACACTGGAACAGGCTCCCCAGGGAGGTGTTGTGGCCCCAAGCCTGACAGTGTTCAAGAAGAGACTGGACAACGTCCTCAGACACATGGTGTGAACTGTGGGGTTGTCCTGTGCAGGGACAGGAGTTGGACTCGGTGATTCTTGTGGGTCCTTCCAACTCAGGACATTCTATGATTCTAATCAAACTGTAATTTGAAAAGTCCTTAAACTTTCATGGTTTACTTTACAGGATCTGGGTAGCATAAAAACTATTATTTTGGTTGGTCAGATAGACGTGAGGGGGAACATGAGGGCCTCTCCAACTGCAAATAAGAATTAAAATAAGCCTTCTGTCTATGCTGCTTTTTTAAGACAGGCTTATTCTAGTTGAAAAACAGCTTTGATCCTAGACAAATATTAGGATAAACCACAAATATGTCTGCTTTGGAATAAATCTATGTGGAGTTTCTGGATTTACATTCATAAAGGCTTAGCTAACACTAATTAATTTTGAATAAATTAACTCAAATTGGAACATGGCCACAAATTCTAGCCCAGATTTGTACTGGGGGTTATTTTTGCTGTGTCTGTCAGCCATCGTATGTATTATATAAAGGTATTGAAATAATTTGGTTCATATATTTATTTTCATTCATTTATTTATATTTACACATAAACATGCGTGCATGTATATATTCCATAAAGCATTTTTATTGTCCATCTTCTAGGTTCCAGTGAATGGCCAGCTTATGACATCAGCTAACTTCGGAGAGAAAAAGCTCCTGAAGGTACCAGCGAAAGTTGTGGAGTTTATATATGGGCTTTCAAGAGACACTTTTTTTTTAAGAATATTCCTATTTGGCAGTCCTTTTTAAAGATATTTTGCCATTCCTGATGTTGGAACACTTAAGAAATTACTTAGGAATATAAGCCCAAGTAACTCTGGCACAGTCACACCGTGGTGCTTGTCACTGCCACCACAAGTGGGACATTCTCATGGTCCAAAGCCAAGAAGTGTGAGCTGGGATCTCCTGTAGTTCAGTTCCAGCTCTGACATGGGACATTTCCTTGGGTCTGGGCAAGGGTTTTATCTTGGGCATTGGGTACTTGTACTGGTGGGGAGGAAAGTGTCCGAGCTTTCCAGACACATCCAAGGGAGGAGCAGCCCCCAAGCCTGAGCAGGAATATCCCATCTTGGAAAAGCCAATAATTGCTGTGTTAAAACTAGAGCATTCAAAATTGAAGGCTTAAGGTTAGCTCTACTGTTTCATGGAGCCATATGAAAGTGGACTCAGCCACTGCTGTCCCCTTTCAGATAAGTGTAAACTACAGATAACTTTCATTAAAAATAGCCTGTTCCACAGGTATTTTTTTGTTTATCATAGGCAGGGTCCTACCTGTTAATTGCTGCACTGCTGATTGTAAAGGGGATGAACAATTTCAAGTTTTCCCTCTTTACAGGAAGAAAAATAGGACTTAGGAATGATGAATGCAAATCTTACTATAGAACTGAACAGCCTGAATTAAAATGTGAGCTTTCTAATGTAGCAGATGAGTCAAATTTTGTAGGCCAAAAGCTATAACATTAATTGCTTCGGAGTTTGCAGTACAATCTGCTCAGGAAGACTTCTGCACCCACTTCAAGACTCCAGCAACCTACTGCTCACTCTGAGTACCACCATGCGGTCTCCATTTCAAAGCTATCACCTTGACTTTCTTCACAATGACATGTAACAAATACCTGTTTTATCTCTCCGCCTTGTATCTCCTGTAGCCTAAGAAGAAGAGGAAAGCCCAGTGCTCAGACAAGGAGCTGCCAAAAGATCTGCTTTCTGTGGAAAAAGACAAACTGCAAGAGGAGGAAGGTAACAAAATATCTGGTTCTTCTGTTATCTGATTTATATTATAAAGTAATAACATGGGATTAAATATTCCAAAAGGGAGGCCCTCTCTACTATTCTAGTGTTCTGCATTATTGGGGAAAATTGCCAGTTTGAGAGCTGTTTCTGTCATCTGCTCCTTATTATGTGTAGCTATGTGGACTGGGACCATGTGTTTTCCTGCCACACTTCTCAGGTCCTTTTTGCATTCACAGGGATGGCAAATCTGCAGATGAGGAAGCATCTCTGAAATGGCCAGAGGTCCACCGGGTAGCAGGGTCCAATCTTCATGCCCTTGCTCTAATCCTGTGGCCTCTGCCATGCTGATCCACAGCCAAAGCTGTGGACTTACCAGGCAGCATTTTCTTGTGCCCATGACTGAGGCTGGTAAAGGCACTGGGGTAATATACAGCAAATTTCTTGCACACTCATGAAAAGGCCAAGATCTTTGGTTACAAGCAAATATGCAGAGAAATCTGGCACAGGCTAGCAAGGCTCAAGGAGCTGGAATTTCACTGGAAAATATATTACATCCCATGAGCCCCTCTCTACCTTCCCTACCAAGGGTCATATTGAAAACAACGTAATCTAAGCTTTTGCAGGCTTAAAAGATTATAATGTGATTAGTGTGGCGGTGAGAGCAAGAGGAGCCCTCGCTGCTGTTGGACCGGAGTCCTCCCCGTGGCCCTTGTGTCAGGAGCAAGGCTGCTGGAGGAGAGGTGGAAACTGCAGAGGTTTTCTTCAAATGGGTGTTGAGATGTTTGAACAGATGAGCTGGCTGAACTGTTTTGTGCGTTATCCAGGAATGCTTTAGAGAAAAAAAAGGTTTGTCTGGGTGAAATCTGCAGACCATGTTTTTTCCTTTATTAACCATTTGTGTCAGTCCCTTCCCTGGCTTCTTAGGTCATGGAGAGCATGGATGGGGCAGAACACGGCCCCGTCAGTGTGAATGAATGTGTGCGGAAACCAACTGCATGGCAGAGGGTCTCCACATTGCAGAACAAGTCCTAGGGTATGGTTGGGGCTAGGGAAAACCAGTAAATTGAAGCTTTGCTTGACAGTTAAGCTTTTCATTAACTTCTTTCTGCTGTCAGATGTACAAGGCAGTTGATGCTCTGTTGTGACATTGCCCCAAAGGGAAAGGGGGGGTCACATCAGGCTGACACAAAGGCCAGGAGAATATGTGCAGTTACATGAGTCAGGACACATGACAGACAGGTTTGTGACGGGGTTTTCTTATATAATGTGTTTCAGCAGAGACAGCAAAGGCTGTGCATAGGGAAGATGCTCCACGAGACCAGGGCAGCACTCACTGCCCTGGTGCCACTTTTACAGCCATTGTCAGAAACTATCAGATAGCCGTTTACCTTGGTGCTAAAACATAAAGGCAGTAAAGGGAGTTTCTTATTCGCTTAAAGATGAACTTTGCTCTGTGTTGTAGGAGTTTGGCAGACCAAGATCAGCAGCCGAGAAAAGAGACACTTAAGGAAGGAGAGGCTGAAACAAAAAGGTAAATGTACAGGCTCAGTGTACACACCTGATCTGTTTGGGCTGGTCACCCCTTCTCACTTTCCAGCATCTTTCCGTTTGCTCTATTTGTCATTCAGAAGCAAAATCTTTGCTATTTACTTAGGAGAAGACAGCTTTGGAAGCTCTTACTTGGGAGCTTGCATTTTACTCCAGGCTTTCATTAAAACACATAGCATTACTTGTGTTTTGAAAGCAAATGTTTCTTAGATCTGAGATCTGCTAAAGGTTCGGTGTAATGTGGATTAGTTACTTTTGCGTGACATGGCAGAAGAAGATTTCTGATAATGGATATATAAAAACCTGTACAATCTGTTCAGTTCCAAACAGGTTCTTTAATCCAGGCCTGCCCAGAGTAAATAGCTATAAAGGGGTGATATACTCTTATCCTAATGAGCTAAAATGAAACAACGCTTTGTGCTCACTCCACATTTTGCCTTCAGGGATTTCAAAGTGTCTGCCATGCCCTTGTGCCTATATACATTTCTACTAATTATGTTATTATAACTGCTGTATGAAAGCAGGTCACGGAATCAAGGCATTTGGGAATATTTTAGTAATCCGTGATAAAATTATTAATATAATAGACAAACCTGTAAGTTTAATATATCAGAGTAATTTAGAACCTAAGAGGGAAGTTTGGGACTGGGAGACACAGCTGGATGAATGTGGGTGTTTGTGCACTGTCTGCAATAAGACTATCTTAAAGTGCTCTCAGATGCTCTACTAAAACTGAAGATTGGGGTAAGCAAACAGCAAATTTTAATCTAAAAATATACAGACATTTTGAGACCACTTTATCATTTGACTTCTGTAAATTAAGTGTTAAGTATCTGCATGACAGTCACTGAGAGCTTAAGGTGCTGAGGTCTCTATTTGCTCTCCAGCAAAGGAGATGGATCCACGTTTGGCTTTACTCATGTAAGCTGGCCTGTTCAGTGGTGCCAGCTGTATATGCCGAAGATTAACCAAGCATGGTGTAACACTAGGCCCACGCAGGCGTTAGGTGCTTTGCTGGTCCAAGCCAAGCGAGCTCAGCAGATTAAGTCACCATTGAAGCACCAGAAGTTTGTGGTGCAACCCTGGGTTGTGCAGGAGGCTCAACCAGGTGACCGAGTGGTCCTGTTTAGTATGGACATTTACAGAGCAGTAAAATGTACTCTTCCAGGAAGAATCCCTAACCCTGCCAAGTGCTGATTGCTATTTCCTAGCAGGGAAGAAGCACAGCAGCATTAAAGTGTGTGAAGATGGGGTTGGTGCCAGCAGTGGTCCTCTCTCCACCACAGTCATAGGCAAATAGAACCCTAAAGTGCTTTGGGAGTCCCCTGGAACAAAAGATGTTGGCAGTAATTGTCATTACTTATAATATCCATCTGCCTGACACTGATTTCTCTAGCAGCCTTGAACTACCAGCATCCAAGAGGTTTGCCCTCTTTTTCCTTGGAGGTCCTGCTGTTCCCTTTCTCTCCCTTTACTGCTCTCGGTCCCCAGCTGGACTCTGGAGGCCTTGATCCACCCTTGCAGTCAGGGAGGGATGCCCAAGGCCTCTGCAGTGCAGCGTCATCTCCTGTGGGACTCATTGCTGGGCCGCATGGTGCTTTCCTTCTCCTTCGGCCTTCACGTTTGTTGTTTCAGTGTCCCATCCCAGGGGCTCTGCTTTAGTGACATTGCATCTGTAAATAATTTCATTTGGAATAAAGCCATTACATCCGATGGCTTTAGATCAGGCTTTGCTCCGTTGTTTCCCTTGTACAAACTCTTTATTGTAATTAAAAATAATGATGACCCTGTGATAATGTTTATTCCCGAGAAGACCCCAGCAGAGCATCCATGGGTAGCTCAGCAGTTGAACCAGCCTTTGACTGGGATGAGAACGGAACAGTGTGGCCACTCACAGAGGACACTGGTTGCAGTGGAAGAGGTGCTCTCATTGCCAAGGCAGAGTGTGGGACCACGCTGAAGGCCCCAGGAGCCCTACGGGAAGAATCCGTGCCCTCCCAGTCAGAAGAGGATGTTTTCTCCAATGTAGGTGAGTGTTGACGTTCAAGCATTGCAGAGGGAAAGCTTCATGAATTACCGCATCCAGCAGAGTACAGCCCCACTGACATTCATCCTGCACACATGCAGTGTTGTCCACCCACTCTGAGCCCTGCTAGCTGTCATTTATTCTCCAGCAATGTGAAAAGAAGGTTCTTTACGGCAGAATTTTATTCTGTGTTGCAGAGTACCTGTTGGGTGCACCTGTTGGGTGCAACTTGTTTTCTACCCACAGGTACTTAGTGTTCATTCCTTCATGACCAAAGCCTTTCCTTTGGAGGACTCACAGGTGGTCAGAGTTAGGCTTCAGGGTATATCTGTGCGTTTCAAAGCAGAATGAGAGAATTTGAGAGTATTTGAGAGTATTTGACAGTAGACTGTTCATGTCAGCGCTGTGCTGTATCCACACAGTTTGTCCAGCTTCTCAGCTGATTCACCCCTCGTTAGTGTCCAAACAAGGCCATTTAGAGCTGCCTTGGGTCTCAGGTGTGCTGTTGGGACATTCTCTGTGTAACATAAGCTGGAGGTGGGAGACTGTGTCTCTAAAACCTCAGACACCTTTAAAGCAGTGAAGGGATGGACTGCCAGGAAATTAGGCTAAAGATTACAAGATGCTGATATCAGCTCTCTCACTGGTATTTGATGAATTTTCATTTCCATCATGGTTTAATTTTTATGTCAAAAGGACCTTCTTCAGTCTGAGATCCTTGATATAAATCTTTTACCCACTGTAAGTCAATGTATCTGAGGACCTGTTGTGATACGACAAGGGGTGATGGTTTTAAAGTAAGGGAGGGGAGATTCAGGCTAGAGACAAGGAAGAAATTTTTTATAATGAGGGTGGTGAAACACTGTCCCAGGTTGCCCAGAGAGGTGGTGGATGCTCCGTCCCTGGAGACATCCCAGGCCAGGCTGGACGGGGCTCTGAGCAACCAGATCTAGTTGAAGATGTCCCTGCTCATGGCAGGGGGGTTGGACTAGATGAGCTTTGAAGGTCCCTTCCAACCCAAACTGTTCCATGATTCTGTGTTGTATTTCTACTGTGGGTGATACTGTAGATTCTAGAGCAATAGCAATAATTAATAAGTATGTGGTAATTGGGCCTTTATATCTTTATATCTCTCTTCCTGACTTCTTGGTGGGGCAGAAGAGTTATGAGTTAAAAGATAAAGTGGTCAATGCAGCTTTTTGGTCAATTTTCAAAAGCATTTGATTTTCATTACAATGCCACTGATTAATTGAGCTTGATGGCTGGATTGATTGGTATATGATGTCTCACCTTCAGCAGCAGTAATCAAGTACTCTGGTGATTCAGAAAATAGTCTTATCTTGCCCCTATGTGAGTTGCTTTCTCTTCTACAGTCCTTTTTTTGTGAAGTATAGGGTTGGTGAGGGGAGTATATCAGTACCATTTTTTACTCTAATGCTTTCAAAAGGCCAAATTCCAAGCGGATACAGGATGACAACTTCTGTCAGCCGTGCATAAAAGGGACATCAGTTCAGATGAATGAGGAATTTTATTAGGTCCAGAGAAGTGCCATGCTGGTGTAACATGCACTTGGAAGGGATGAGAAGGTGTATGTGGCGACGGCACTGGACTCTCTCTGTCCTTAAAAGATAATTTCTCCTTGCTTCATCCTTATCCAGCAACAGCAGTGGCTGCAGGCTTGGAGTGGGGAGACCATGGAAGGGCTGTAATGAGATTGTGAGAGTCAGATAGAAACTGTAGTCACCAGCTGTGAATGTGATGTTGCATTTCGGGCTACTGTTTGTTTTTTAAATGCAGGAACATGGGATATTGCAGAAGTAAAATCCTGTCCTGTGACCTTTGGGACATTATCAGAGTTCTCCAGGGAGTTAGGTGAGCCGTTTCTCTTTGGACTTCTATCTGAATTCTTATATCGCTTTCTTAGATGCTTTGGGTTAAAAGTACTCTCATTGCTTACATATGGAACCATGTTTCATTAGTTACTCTCCCTCGCAGACATTGCTCGCATCTGCAATCCAGCGCTACCAGCGTTTCAAGGAGTGACATCAGATGTTACATAGTGCACTTTCCAAACTTTTGTCTCATCTTGGAAGCAAGAAAAAAAAAATAAAAATTGCCTCCCCAGCAAATTCTTTCTCTGTTAGGTTAACTTGCACAGAAGTTTGCTGTTTTGTTCTGGTGACCAAGAAATTCGGGGAATTTCAGACCGAGGGAGGGAGCCAACGCCCAGGTTGGAGAGGCCCTGTTGGAGGCTGCTGAGCCAGCAGCTTCCTCTCCAGCATGGCCAGGGTTCTTCAGCTTTTGCCTCTCTATGTATGGCCTTGAGAAGGATGGAGCATCTTCTGGTTTTGCATTTATCTTAAGGCTCATTTCTGGCTTTCACTTTGCCCCTGTGCAACTGTCAGTGCTTCTCACTGCCTGGTGCTGAGCACTCCTGCTTCACACAGTCTCTGCCTATCAGAAGTTCGAATTTGTCTGGAGGTCCAACTGGCTGATGAATGTAAAGTCTGGTCCTGAACCTTTTAGAGATGCTAAAGGCAAGTATAGATACATACAGATAGACATCTATGCACAAAACAGCATGTGCAGTGTAAGCCAGAATGCTGAAATCAGCTTCTGAAGCCAGACGTGATAGTCAGCATAATATATGTCATACTTTATCACCTATTTTCAAGCACTGCATCAGTGGATTGAGGCAGTTCCTAATTTACAGGTACTCAATGAGGAGAAATATTTATTAATATCTGCATTTATGCAACGAATCAAGTTGATACAAAGCAAAACTGCATAAACAAAGGAGTTCTTTAGGTGAAAGGAAGAAAGGAAAAGCAGAAACTTGAAAGAAAAATCTGTTGTGTGTCAAAGAAACAAAACACTGGTCTGTTATGTACAGGCCTTAGAAAGGGGCCAAAGGGAGTCATTCACGGAGGCACATGTATCTTACCGGTTGTTTTAGTTGTTGTAAATAATCACCTAAAAAACTTTAACTCTTCCTTTTCCTCCAGCAGCTCTCATTCTCATCTGTGCTCTTGCTTGGAGTAATTCATGTGGTAATTATGGATTTCTGTTAGAATGAGCAGAAGCTTTCTCACCGGAGGTGCTGGGAGTTGGCGCTGCCTTTACTGGATGCAGCTTTTGCTCCACAGGAGCTACAACTCCTACTTACATCCCCAACAGAGATGTGTCAGAAGCTTACATCTCTCAACATTGTTAGTGTAGCCACTTCTGAGTGTTTTTTTTTAATAACTTATGTGTGTAGTGTCCTCACCCAGACTTTAATAAAACCACTGTGATGAACAGCATAGATTAATGTGTGGCTTAAATTACATAACGTCCAGGCATCATGACACAGTGAGCAGATAAAGGCATGATTAATTTGTTTTAATAATGTGAATATAGCTATGTGATTATCTTTCACGTTTTGTTGGGATTTGTTGTTGTTGTTTTGTTTTAATTTTTAAAAAGGTGCTTTTCCTGTATGCAGATAACATGAAGCATAAATCATCTGAGGACAGTCCTTCCAGATGCAGTTGGCACATCAGCTCGACTTTCCTCCCCGCAGACGATGTATGGCAGGGGCAGGGTATGCCTCTTTGCTTATTTTCTATTGAAAGACGAGTGTACTAATGCTGATACCTTTTTCAGTCCACTTTGTAAGCCTCAGGAATCAGGTTCCACTTCCCGCCTGGCACAATGCTGGCAGAGGTAAGGGAGAAATTCGGTTTGGGTCTGGTTTCTGGGCAGGTGCCCAAAGCTGCCGCACGCTCAGTCAGAGCAGTAGGTACCCTGTGCAGGACCCTTGAGAAGCCCAAGAACGTGCATTTCATATATGTTTTTACTTAGAAGACAAAAAAAAAAGGGATGTAGTAGGTGCAGTCTTGTTCGGTACACACATACTGCTGTGCAAAGTGTAATTAGAGCTTCTGGGCAGCAAGAGCAGCTGTCGGGAGGGTGTCTGAAGACTCCTGGAGCCCCGTGTCCTCTCTGCAGCAGTTGCACACAGATAAGGAATTGCTGGCAGATAAGCACAGGAACAGGGCAAGCACAGGGCGACCCTCGCCCCATGTCCCTCCCCACACCCAACAGAGTGGGTCAGGGACATCCTGCGTCAGAAGCAACAATACGGACCCTGTGCTGTTGGAGCGAAATAAGGACTCAGCAAAACAAGTCGATTCAATGTGAATCACGCTAAAGCCATTTATTACAGAAACCAGCCTCCTTAGATATGCAACTATATTCTAATCACGCGTCCACGCTCCAAGCATGGATTCGCTAAATGAGTATCATGGGCTGTCCATGCACTGGAGTCTCACTGATGATACGTACGATGATTCACGCCACGCCAGGACCCTGCTGATTGAGGAACACCCCTCTTTCTCACAGCAGATTCTGTTCTCAGCTTCTTGAAGTGGCCTTGAGGTTCCTTTGAGCCTGACTAATTCAGCAACAAATCTTTATCTATCAAAACCCCTCCACACTGTGCTTCAAAAAAACCAAATCCCACATGTTAGCAATCACGTTAGATGACTAAATTTGTGAAAGGAATTCAAAGTTGTGTTTGGTTTTCATAACTGAAGCATTGTGTTTCCCTCTCTGCCATCACTGGGTGGGGAAGGTGGAGCTCGGTGTCCTCAGCCCTGGCTCGGTGGGGTGGCCAGGGAAGAGCCACAGGGAGGACAGCGTGCTGCTAGAGCATCGGTACCTATGGACTGTGGCAATCGGGATTTCAGTCTTTTTATGACTGGCGATGTTTTGTTTTGTTTTTTACCTTTAAAATCTGCTTGAAAGGCCAGTGTGGGTCCTGAGCAGCTGGAATGATTTGGCATGAGCAGTGTGGGTATTAGATGGCCTTTTCTCTTGACCTTTTGGTCAGGATCAAGTGAAGTATCTATTTATACCCCTGTTGTTGGGAGGCCTTACCCTGCTTTTGCAGGAATGATAGCTGATGAGTTGTGCAGACCCCTTCTTGCTCTAGCTGCTCTGATTGCCTTAACTCCAGGAGAACCCAGAGTGGTCCAATGCACTGAGGAGAAAAGACCGTGGTCATCTTGCTTCTCTGCCCAGTGGTAACCAAGACTGCAGCAGACACACCAGCTTGGCCATCAGAGGATTTTATAAATAGCATAGTTTGCTTTAAAACACAACAAAACAAACTCAGCCTCAAGCGTTCCCTTCCCTTAGTTCTGTGTTTGTTTAGTCCATGTTGCTGCTGGTGAGCGCCCGGTCCTTTGTATTATAACTCCTGCACCCAGGCTCGCCCGTGCAGCAAGGAGGGAGGTCATGTCGGTGGCTCTTCAGCAGCGTTTTTGTGCATTGCATTTAGCACATGGCACACTTGGCACGCTCTGGATTTGATCTGTGCTTGCAAAGCTGGGCAAAGCTCCATATTTTCGGTGCCACGTCTGTCTGAGGGCAGAACAGATCGGAGCAAATTCAGCATTGTGCTCTTGCAAACGTCGGAGCAGAAGCATTTTGATTGAAAGCAGAAATGGAAGGATTCGTGCCTGCCTTACGGCTCGCTTCTTAGTAGTGGTAGGTTTTTTTTCCTTTGAATCATCAGCCTTGATATTGATGCAGAGGGGAGTGTCACGAACATGTATTCCCTGAATTTAGATGAGGTAATGGTTGGCATTTGCCTGTGCTGCAGGCAAAATGAGCTCTTTGACAGTTAAACAAGGCTTGTTGGCTCTTGCAGGCCTGTGAACTAAAAAAAAATGCCATTCATAACCTGAACTGGGGTCATTTTATCAAATCTAGATCAGTACATTTAATGAGTCTCTTTGTTCTGTGACGGGCTTGTGCAGAAGAAAGAGCTGGATGCTGGACTCCTGCCTCTGCTCTGGCTCACGGAGCATCCTTGTCCAGCTACCTGCTCCACATCGGGTTATCTTTTTGCAAAGTACCAGTAGTAATAACAACCTAACTCACAAAAGGTTTGAGGCTGAAGTGTTGTTGCAACTGAAAACATAAATACATAGGGAGAGAAGGAGGGGGGTAGTTAGGGAACTGAGCAGTCACTGTGATACAGGAGTGTGATACAGATAAATCAAACTGGTTTCAGAACAACACACTGCTAGGTTGACATTCATTAATGATACATTCTGCCGATGGTTAATTCTTAATTATTGTCACATCTGGAATGCTGTGCCCATTTCTGAGATCCACACTACAAGACGGGCATGGACATAGAGTTCATCCATGTGCACGAACACATGGGGTAGTTGCCTCTGATCTGCCCAGAGAGTGGGCAAGAGGCAATGGCTATGAAGTGAAGTATGGGAAACTCCATGTGTACATAAGAAAAAGGGGTTTTTATGGTGAGAGTGGTCAGGCAGCAGAAGAGGTTGTCCAGAGAGGTTGCACAGTCTCCACTCTTGGAGATATTTGAAACCCAGATGGCTACGTCCCTAGGCAACCTGCTGCAACCAGCAGTGTGGGACTAGACAATCTCCAGAGGCACCTTCCAACCTCAATGATTCTGTAACCCTCATTCTGTCATCAGTCATTGTCTCTGCATATTCAAACAATTAGCCCTTAGCAATCTAAGCCTTCGTTAGCCAGGGCTATGCAGTGTCTTGGAGCTGAAGACACATGATTGGCACTGATGGCTGCAGTCCCTCATGAGGGAAAGGGGCTCCAAAGTGGGCAACTTCTTTCCTCCTCATTTTTCCCTGCTCATTGCTACTCTTTGCATGCTTTTCAGCCCTGCCATAAAGAGAAAACCTCTGGTGCTCCTGGCACAGTTCACTTTACTGTCAGGCCCAGGAGCTGCTCTGGTGTCACCAGGCACCTTTCTCGCTTGTTCTGCAGGGTTGTCCTGGATCCACCAGATATCTCCTGCCTGCTCTGCCTTCTGTGCTCTGCCTTGATGTCCTCACTGCTTGCACGCTTCCCCGTACTGCCCTTGTGCGACTATACCACACATCTGTCACTGCCTCTTTGGTGACATTTACATACTTATGCTCATCTGCCTCACAAAATGCATTCCAGGCTGTGGCTGCTTTTGCTGTTACAAAATGTGTGACCCGCACAGTGCGGCCAGCTGGGCTGTTTTACAGCACTTGTGTCTGGTTCCAAGGCAAGCAAATACAAATTTTATGCCGTGTTTCTGCTTCAGTAAGCCTGCACTCTGGCAACAGTGCAGGGCACTCTCAGAAGAGCTACTTTCTGCTTTGCAAATGCAGCACGTCTCATGACCAGAGGGCTGTCTTTTTACCTGTGTCTTGGCGTTTTCCCAGTGAATTCTTCTTGTTTGCCAAGGCAGATTTTCCCTGGGACCTTCAGAAAGCTCCCGGGTTTCATGACTCCCATTCTTCCTTCTGTCCCGGGGTTAAAATGAATTTTCATTCGTTTCATGGGAATAAGCAACTTATGTGGATTGAAAGAAGTCTTCAGTCTGGAATTTGATATTTTTGCATCTACTGAATTATGCTAGAGGAAGGTGCCAAATGAGGAACTCCTACACCCAGCTGTTGGCAGCGATAATTTTGACTTGTAACACATATATCAAGCTTTAGGCTGGAAATTGTCTATCCATTTGCACTGAATCGATTCTATTTGTTCTATGAGTGAGGGCTCAGCAAGGATTTGGGTAGGACCATGCTCATTACACAGCCAACTGACCTTTGCAAAAGGATGGGTTTTCTACAGTAGCCACAGAAGGACCCAGCACCATAGACAATATACAGTGCACTGAAGATTTTGTCCTGACAGGTGAAGGGCTGCTCTCCCTTATGCTTCTGCTGACCCTTCTGGGGGAGAACATGCCAAAGAGGGATGCTGATAGCACAGGATCCAAACCTACAACTCTGGCTAGAAAACTGTGTTCTTGGGAACACAGAATGATTTTTACTGCGGTACTTTCTATTTTTTTTTTTTCCATGCCAAATAATTAGGCTCAGCCAGTAGGGTACTCTTATCAGCTGGCAGAGGGAACCTGCTGACTGTCCCCTTTGACCAGACCCTGCTGCTGCAGGACCCCATTTACCCACTCCCATCACCATTCCTTCCACTCCCCAGGATGTACCTGGCTGCTCCTCAGCATCACCCAGGCAGATGGAGACCAAGGGCTTTCTGGTGGTCTGTGCTGGGACAGACTTTCTGTCTGCAGAAGTGCTGGCATCCTCCCTGATTTCTGAAGACACCTTCAAAGTGGGGCCCTTCAGGATCTTAAAGTATTACATGGGGTGTGTGGAAATCACCTTGGTCCTGAAATACATGCTGCAAATGGGAGATGTTTGCTGCTGGCAGGGAAAGTATGTTTTTGTCCAGGTGGAGCTGCTGAGGTGGGCTGCACGCAACTACTTGGAAAATGTCATTTAACAGCACTGCTTTTGTGAAAATGAACAGCAGGAATTAAAAGGATGTTGGTCTATAGATGCACTGGGGGGGATCACCTTGATTAGTGCTAAACCCACCTTGGAAGCAGGAGTACTTGCTGCTGCATGGCACATTCTTTTTTTGTGCTCATGGTTTTGGCCTACTGAAGGAATTACTGAGCAGTTTTCACCTGTGCAAAAAGCTGCGACCCAGGGAGGACCAGTTGCTGACTTAAAAATATTAGAGGTTATTCAAAGTTTAAAGCTTTTCCAGGATATGTCACTGTAGCTGGAAGGGAAACACACTATACAACAGGAGAGGTTTTAAACTAGAGATCTAGGATAAGTACATTTAATCCTATTTTCCCATGAAATCCAGCAAATAGTGAAGAATCTTATATTGCACTTAATTTTACCTTCAGTTTATTTTAAACACCCCTGAGACTTTGGAAAGAATAATTCTGAGATGAGGCAGAGTCACCGCTGCCTGGCTGAGCTTCACGCCTGTCCACGACGAGGGAGAAGCATGAACATAAGCCCATTGCAGGAACTTAGTGATTGAAAGTATTTTCATGTTTAAAAATAAGTATGTAAACATACCGTTTAACAGATCAGATGTTAAATAAGTGAAAACAATAGCTGTGGTTCCCAGTGTACTTTCCTTAAGTTACAGTCCATTCTGCTTGCACAGCCACAAGAGCATCCATCGGCAGAGCTGCTGTCGTGCAGCTCAGGAGGGACTGTCACTCCTGAAGTCTTGGTGACATTTCACCAGTTCCTGCATCATGCCATGTACCTTCACAGAATAATAGAATTACTTTCCAACAGTTTGGGTTGGAAAAGACCTTAGAGGTCATCTAGTTACAATCCCCCTTCCATGGGCAGGGACACCTTCCACTAGACCAGGTCGCTCAAAGCCCCATCCAACCTGGCTTTGAACACTTCCAGGGATGGGGCATCCACAGCTTCTCTGGGCAGCTGTTCCAGTGCCTCACCACCCTCATGGTGAAGGATTTCTTCCATACATCACCCCTCTTTCAGTTTAAAGCAATCACCCCTTGTCCAATCACCACGTGCCCTTCTAAGAGGTCCCTCTCCAACTTTCTTGTAGGTCACCTTCCTGGCAGCCAGAATTTGTCTCCTCACTCTCTAACATTAGCAGCATAGGTCTGCCTATTCTTTTTGCTGCCACGGCACACTTGTGGTATATAAATGTGGAGAAAGAGCGTGTACGCACGGGCTGCAGAGCTGGGACTTGCTGTGTCCTCACCCTGATGCATCTTCTCGGTATTTGCTTCAACCACAACAGCCAGATCGTCCAGAACTTGTGAGCCTCAGGTAACCCAGCTGAGGAGACACAGCAGGTTTTGGTGGTGCTATCCCATGCCACAGCTTACACAAACTGTTCTTCAGATGTTTAAAGCCATTCATTTGCCTAAAATACTTAGACTGGGATTTTTGGGGGGGAATATATTAGAAAATACTGGTTCCTGTCCCTTTTGAAGAAGGAAAGAAATACTGTCTATATACAGGGCATGGATTTTAAACTGAGAAACTTGAGCAATGTTTATAATCATGTTTATAACATTTGGCAGCAAACTGGACAGAGCAACTTTTTGGAAAGAGTTTTCTTTTATCATCCCCAGCATGCTTTTGGTTTTGGCCCCGCTTCAGCTAGAAGTTTTTCCATCCAGCCTGGGATTTTTTTATATCTGTTTTTATTTTAAGATACATGATCAGCTAAGAGTTATTATTATATGTTGTGTTTTGAAAGTCTTTCTCCCTGTTAGGATAAGACTTAAGATTGTTACATTCAAGCCATTAAAAAATAATCAACTAGTCCTTTCAACATCTTATGCTGATTTATCTGCTTTTTTGCACTTCATTCAGTTTGGGCAAATAAATTAGACTGGTCTGTTTTGCCTTGTTGCCTGAGGATCATTTGCCAGTACTTCATGGAGAAGCAGCTGAGGGCTTGCAGCCAGATTTTCAAAGGTACCAGATGCTGGCAGATACAGAAACCTAAAAGATTTTCAGAACTTTCCTGCCTAGCCCCCATGAAATGATCAGAATTGATGTCGGGTAGGTGTTATCTATTTTGTGCATATTTAGAGTTGCATGTTAGGAAGCTCTGAAAATCTATGTCATGTTGGTGCCTTTCTGGCTTACATTGAAGAAAAGAAAATGTAAGACAAAGACGAAGTCAAGAATGCAGTTGATACTATTTTTTTATAGGAAAGAAAAGCCAATGAGAGCATTAACAAATGCACAAATCCTTTGCTAATATTACTCTTCTATACAAATAATAGCCCTGAGGATGTTGTGTTGCAGATAGTGGAAGAGCCTGCCATCTCTGCCAGTGTTTCTGGATATGCCTGAATCCTTCTCCCCAAAATTAAAAGAAGAAGTTTGACAAGCCATGCTGTTAGTTTTGTAAAGCTTATTTTATTGAAGCACAAACTGGGACGGCTTTTGCTCCTTCCTACATTTTTTCTGCCTTTCTTTAATTTTCCTCCTGTCCTGAAGAGTGCAGTCACTCATTGTGAATTAGCAATCGATGTATATTTTAAAAACACACTTAAGATGTACACACTCAGACATCTCATCAGCAAGCAAGATGACAGAAACTCTTTGCATCATTAGTGTTACTAGTATAAGCCTGGAAAGGAGGATGGATTTGAACATAACTCATTCCTGTGCTTGTCCTAATAGATGATCCTTCAGCCATTGACCCAGACTCTGACTGGAAGGCTCCCACGGAAGAGTGGGGAAACTGGACAGGAGATGAGGAGCATCAGACAGGGGCCGAGAAGGAGAAGGTGAGACAGCGGTGTTAATGACCAAGGGAGACATGCTCTGTTGGGTCAGACTCAGCCAGACTGGGCTGTCCAGTTCAACCCTAAAGCTGGACTCCTCCGGTCGTAGGGGCTTTCTCATGCTGGGAGCAGGCACTTGGCGTGGTCACTCTCCTGACCTGTCCGAGATGATATGCTTGCAGGACATCTGAGATGGGTTGTGGGAGTTGACTGGTTCTGGGAGTTCATCATCCAGATGGCATTGCTGTCCTGAGCAGCAAACATCAGCTGTTTGCCACCCTGCATCCGTAAACTCTTCCTACTGCCACTGATCTTCCTGAACACCTGGGGTTTGACAGAGGTGCAGAGTACCCAGCTGACATCAGCCTTTGCATCATCCCAGCTGCTGGGATGTGTGTATTTAAGTGAGGGGGTTTGCTGATAGTGATACAGTCATAGCTTGGGTGGAGAGGTAGAAGCCGAGGGGTTGCTATTTAAAGGCTTTCTAGTAGCCCAGGGAAATGTCCCTCTTTGGTAGAAGTGGCAAGAGTGTGCTGAGCTTTTTGCAAATGTCTGCCTTAAGCCAAGGCATGTACCTTATCTAGAGAGATGCCCTGCTTGTACACTGTCAGTGCATACTCCTGTAGGTAACCAGTTTTCCTGAAAAACATGAATCTGCCATCCCAGGCTGCTTCTTATAAAATCTCTGATGCTTTCAGGATTTGCCAAAAGGCAAAGCAGGCATCCATTTCTGCCTTTCTGGACTTGAAAGCAAAACGCAGTGGAAGAAGAAGAAAATTGAAGTGAGGGAAGCAAAGGGTGGAGCTGGACTGAGGCATGTGAGTATTTTGTATTCCCAGAGTAGCATCTGGTTTTCCAAGAGCAGAGGGAGGTGTCTTCTCCATTAGATGATGTGACCTAAGGGGGACTTCTCTTCCTCTCCTCTCCTTTCTGGCTTTCTATTATCTTTTCTCCCTGCCCTCCTGTAAAAGAAGGGTGAGCACAGTGGCCAGTGGGTTTTTGCAGCACAATATTCCCTCACATATTTACAAAACAGTTTGATTTTGCAACGCAGAGAGGAGCAGATGGCTTTAATAATGGAAGAAAAAATGCTTTCTAAGGCAAATGCACTCCAAGTTTAGCGTACAACTGGGCTGTGTTTCGCCTATGGCAGAAGGTCACCTAGTGATATTAACAGTAATATAAAGGTGGTTCCCAAAAGCCATTGAAGATAAAGCAACACCAATGTTATGCTAGTGAAAAGCATATTGAGAGGAAAATGTCTCAGAGTGCAACAGGGAAAGACTGTGGAACATGTCAGCTCATTTGGGATGGGCAGTACAAAGGCAGAGAGTGTTGATTGGGTTTTGGACCAGTCCTTGGCTGTGATGTCCTTGCTGCTCAGTCGGGGGGGAAGGACCCGGCAAAATATCTTAATTGCTTTTCATTCACTTGTCACTAAATATGTTGCTCTGGACAGTTACGGCTGTGTAGTGTCATTTTTCTTCCCCTTGCACCCACTGTGGTCTCTCCTGATCCTTGGGACAATTTTGCTCCCTGAACTCCTGCTGCTCGCACTTTAGAGGAAAAGCTTTTAATAACTCACTGACCACAATCCACATAGTCATTAGGACACTCCATCAGTTACCGGAGTGCTGCCAGGCCACTCTTGCTCTTGCACATCCAATTAGTTGCTTTAGCTTTGTATGTATCTTACGGAATAATCTTAATAGTGCTGTTCAGACGCCTCAGGACACCATTGTTCCTTCAGGCACATTTATGATATTTATGATAGTCCAGAAGGAGTTTGTGCTGCATGTCAGCCCCAAATGCCAATGTCTGCTGCTGTGCAAGCTTGTCCTTTGGAGACGGATATAAAAAAATGATATTACTTATGAAGCCAGATACACAAAGTTGCTCATCACACTCCCTGTGCTCCCTCCAGTATTTCTGTGAGCTGTGGTCATTTAGCAGCCACTGGGCACATCTTAGTCTTCAGTCGCACCACACAATTACAGTACTTTCACATCTACATGTCTTGCTGTTCTTCTGTTCGTGGAGGAAAACAAGGCAAAAGATGGTAATGAAACACGATTTCAATACTTAATCTCAAACAAATAAACAGGAGGTATGTAGACGACATGCCAGAATATTCTAATAATTTAAATACTAATTTGTCCTGCAGTTTCTTTAAATACCCTAATTCCCTCCAATAATGACATTTTCTCTCATATTTTGTACTCTCATATGCTTGGTTTAACTCACATGCTTAGTGAAGCATATTGTTTCAATTAAGCCCCAGCAAGGTTTGGAAACAAGAACAGAAGGCGGCTCAAGGGACTTGGTATCTACAAAACACAGAAGTGATGCAGTCTGTGCTTCCTTCAAAAAATCCTTGGATGTTGCTAATAACTCACCCAATAATGGTAAGTAATTGTTTTTGCACATCTGATGAGTTTTGGTTTCAGAATTAATGCATAATCTGAGGAGTGTTCTCAATTACATTTTTAGGTAAATATGCAAAATGCCTATTTTCTAGCTGTATTTGTTAATTCTTAGAGAGGCTCTCCCCTACTTACAGATTCTTCTGTGACAAATACCTGTTCCTATTCCTCCTAGAGTTAACAAGCAAAACTGCTATTGCATTTAGTGGGAGTCACTATTGCACAGCACTTTTAAATGTGAAACAGAAGCAAATGTATATGCGAATGAGTCAGAGCCCACTGAAAACATTCAGAGCCCTCCCCATGACTTTGGATTACCCCTGTAAGTAGGTGGCCCTTGTAAAACACATCAAAGGACCCCAAAATATGCTTCTTCATTTGAAAAGCCAACAGTTCCCAGGGACATGATTGCACATGGGAAGCTTGTGCACTGACCCCTGTTGTTTGCATGGCAGGTGTACCTGGAAAAAAAGAGAGGAGGAAGAGGAAGAAAATGAAGAAAGAGACTTGAGAAAGCTGTGTGGCTGCCAGAGTGACATCCCGACAGGGCAGGCGTGCCGATGAGATGCAAGGATTCTGCTTTCTGCGCTGTCGCGCTGAGCCCAGTGTGAGGAGAGGCTCTAGGAGACCTCCCAGCGAGAGGGAGAGGAGAAGAGGAGCAGGGAGCCAGAGTGTGAGTGTGTGAGAGGACAGAGAGGATGCTGAGCACCAGAGGTGGCGTTGAAATGGAGCAGCTGTTCGTTAACAAACTGCTGCCCTTCATTAAAAGCTGTTGAATGGGGTTTGACTGGTTGCATTAGGTACTTTCGGTTTTTCACTGTCACGTTGTTTGTCAACTTGTAATGTTCTATGCCATTGTAGAAATGGTCGGGACGCACCTGACTGTGGTTGTACTTTAGTCCCCTGGAGGATCCACCAGTGGGTCTGGTCTCCTCTGGCATTTTTGCAGAGGTGCTTATCAAGAGGCTACTAATGTACAGAAGGAAGCACTGTTCAGAGACAAAGGGAGAGTAACATGGATTGTTCTCAAACCTCCTAAACCTTTTAAATCCTTGTTGGCTGCTACAGTCAGACTTTTGCCTCTTACCTTGACGTGTTTATACTTTTCACCCCACATCAGGCTAGTTTGCTCCACAAGGGAAAATTTCTAAAGGAGGTTTTAAGCTTATTTGGAAAGGTGGTCAAAACCCTTTGTTTCTCCTTGGATCCCATGGTGGGCTAAGGTTTTAAGTCTGTATTTCCAAAGCATGTTGCATTTTTACCTATAGTAGACCGAAGTAACTTTTAAAAATAATTTTTCTTAATCTAATGTTTGGAAGTTTTTATCATTTTGTTATTTAAGTATTCTAATATAAGCTAAATTTGTGAATGAAATTTTTTAAAATGTCATTTTAGCATTTACTGAAGAATGTGTATTTCTTGTTGTCAGAGGGCTTATAGTGTGGAGGAGAAAGTGTGTTACAGTTGAATATTGCGGTTTATAAGCAGCACCAAGCTGACACCACGAAAAGCTGAAGCCCTTTATCCCTAGAGGAGCTGCAGCTCTGGTGATAGCTGTGAGGGTTTATTCAGATGGCCCTGAGACTGTGCCTCCACCTGACCCGTTCTGGAAGTGCTGCATTAAAGGATGACGTAGCGATTGTCAAATCTCTGTTTGCATTCGACTTTGTGCCTTTGGAGATTGTGTGTGACAATTACCTTACTAATGCATGTTAAATGTAAGCACGTTTGTAGGCATTGGGCTGATGCTGCTTGTCTGAACTTTACCTGTAGCACAACCTGCATCTCTTGCATTGCTGTCAGAGCAGCTGTATCCTTCAGAGAAGCAATTAATTGCACCAACATATTTGTGTTTGGAGTTTAGCCACTGTGTGTTAAAGGGTAGTTCTCTTGTGCTGTGGTTTTGGGGTAGCTAGTTGTACGGTGTACCCTGAAATTCAGCACAGCGGGATTGTTTCAGACAGGCAGGTGAAGGGTAAACTTAAGTGACGCCACTTACCAGCCCACTGTCTAGAATCTGCACATCTTGGTGTTTGTGTCTCAGTGTGGGGGAAATACAGGCAGTTTATGAATGGACCGAATAGACCAAATGGCTTTTATCTGGAAAGTAACTGGTTTGGAGCAGATGCATAATAAAAAAAATAAATACATGGCCTCACTGGAGAAACCTGTACAGCAAGTTCAAGGATTTTGAAAGTATGTTAATGAGTATGTGGGTAATGAGTGAAGTTCTGCTATCTCTGAAGCCAATGGAAAACAGTCATTGACCTCATTGGGGCCAGATGTTGCCCAAGGTCTTTGTTTAACATTGAAGATAACCTCTGTCATCCAAAACAAAAAGATGGAGATAAAGAGAAGCTCACAAGATTGGTAGACTCCAGATTTCTTCTGCTTTTTTTCCTCGATATCTGCTTGCAAACTTTTTGATGTCTGTGTAATTATGTTTTACTTCAACATGTTATTGTATTTCAAATGTTCATTGTTTTTATAATAATAAATCAAAACTTTTGCCCAAAGCTGAGCACTCATGAACATTTTTATTTTATTGGTTTGTATGTGTGTAAGAACACATGTTTTTGACTAAAATTATTTCATTTCAATCTTTTTCAAGGTATTGTAAGTGTTTTTTAAGATACTTCCTCCACCTGAACACATTTATGTTTAGGAAATCCCCATGAAATTCTTCTATTGTTGGGATAAAAGAGCAATTAAGACCCATAACACTGACAGGTTGACTGCGGTGCTGATGACAAGCAGCAGCAAATCGTATTACCCAGTTTTTCTGACAAATTCCATCACTACCACTCTTACTGCCATCAGTGGTATCAGGAGAGCTGTATTTTTCTTCTGGCTCTGCAGTTTCACAGATGGGAAATCATCACTGTAATACAGATGGGCTCAGTAGTTTATGGCAGCACTTTATTTAAAAACACATTCTAATGTAGGCAAACACTCCTACAACTAAATACCGCTGATTGTAGGCTTTCCTAAATAAATAATTGCAAAGCTCTCTTCAGGGCAGATTTGGTGGCAATGTCCTGTTTGTGTGATTCATCTGCTGTATCGGTACCATTGCTGTGAGCAGTTAGGAAGGGTACGTTGGGTACTGCTCGGGTGATGCAGCTGTGGTTGTGCCGGGAGCCTTTCTGCACCGCATCCTGCAGCACTGCCGCTGCCACACGGGCTCCCAGGGATGGGCAGCTGTGCTGAGGGTCTGGTTCCTTGCTGAATGAACTGTATATAAAAAACCCAAATCACAAAGCATTCAGCCACGGCTGTTCACTTCCATTCTTTCACTTCCCAGTCCTCAGAGGCTGAAAAACCATCACTCAGCTTAACAAACGGTCTTTGCAGATGGCCATTTCCTTGGAAAGGCAGATCTTTGAGTGCTTTATGAAATGCCCCTTCCTCGCATCACTGCGTGTTCAGGCTACTCCCTGGTTTCTATGCTTTTAAGACGTCTCCCCTTCCTTTCTGTGACAATTAACCATTCTGCGCAGATCATCAGCCTGCTGCGCTGCTTCTGGCACCAGCAAAATTAAACAAATGTACTCAATACGCTCATTCTCCTGGTTGCTGATCTTTACTAGCTGGAGACTAGCATTTCAGATGACATCCCTCCAACAAGCTGTAGCACTACTTGTGCTATAGCTGAATGTTTTTATCCTCCACAGAAGTTATCCTTTAAAGAGTAAATCTCGAGCAGCCTCTCTTTGGTCATTCATCAGCCCAGTGTAGTCTAATTGCCAGTTCATGGGCCAGGTCCAGCTGGCCCCCCTGCCTTTTCCCTGAGCAGTTTGTTAGTTGCTTGAGTAGCACAAGTCTCAGGAACAGCCAAAAACTCTCCCTGTGCTCACAGACGGCCCAGCAGCTGGAAAACGCCTCTAGTGCAGCCCCGGTGTGGGAGGTGGGATGAACTGTGGCTGGGAGAAGATCTATGACCTGGTTAGGAACAAGCAATTAATTGGTACAGCAGCAGCTGCAAATGATGAAATACACTGGTTTAAGTTTCAACTTTCTCTTCAACTCGGTCTGCTCTATTTTTGTAATGGTGCTCTTTCTTGTGGGAAGCCTTTTGAAGGTGGAAGATGAGCTATATCCCTAATAATAGGGCCATATCTGTAAGTGATGGGTCCAGGAGATGGTATCTCAGGCATTAAGATGTGGTTGATGCTGTAACTGATGAACTCCTGACCTACAAAGCTGTGTTTACTCACAGACTGCAGTATGTAGGCACAGAGGCTGAAGCTTTCCTTCAGACTCAAACCAGGCTGTCACACCAGCAGGGTTAAGTGGAGCAACTGCCGAAAGGAATTTGGCTTGCTGTTCCATCATTATCTGTAATTGATCATGATAATTATCTATAATTAGCAAGGTTCCACCCAATCTGCAGATCAGTGGCACAGCTGACATATCTGTGTGAGCTGACTATCAGGTATACCTGCTAATTGCTTGCCAGATAATTTCTTTACTATGCTAACAACACAGGCTTGTTCCATAATATCGAAAATGCTCTAAGGGGACCTGGCTCCTTGTGAGGAAAGAGGGATTCAAGTCACAGGCTACAAAGATCAGACATAGGAAATCTTGTCCTTCTTCTGGGATCGTGCTGAACCAGACTCAGGGGTATTTTCAAGGCAAACTGGAATTTCCAGGATGTGCCATCCCTGATATTCAGCTTCGCAGATGTTCTCATCTGGACTGGAAGCGTCCTCCCATCCTGAAAGGAGACTGTAATACACTGGTCTTGGAAACAAACGCCCAGTGTCTTCTTGGGAAAACGCCACTGTACTAGCAATTGACCCTGATATTGTCCCTTCACAAGAATATTAGAAACCTAGTAAACTTTATTTCCTGACAAAATTTGATTTCTCTTTGCCTGCTCTATTTTCCTTTGCTGGTGGTTTTATGTAGTGGAAGTTACAGAGACGTGTGATAAAGGGCTTTATTGAGCACTTTTGGCAGCATCAGCTGCCTACCACTGTGTTCCCCCTGGAAATCTCTGCTGACGTCCCAAACTGCAAACCCATTCAATGTGCAAAGAACTAACGATCACTCCTCCTCTTTCCCTGAGCAAGTAGCTCAGGTCCTCAGGCTTCTCCTGTTCACCCTGCCAGGATCCAGGGAGAGGTGAGTTCGGGCTGCGGGCTGGAAGGTAGAGACAGCCAAGAAGAACAGGACATTTCCCATCTCCAGCGCTCACTCTTAGTCATGTGCAAGTATGGAAATACCTGAAATTGCAAGTACCATTTTAGACTATGTTATTTTTAGACATTTATATAGCTCCTCAGCTGTGTAAAGGTGGATATAAATGAACCACCACTATTTTACTTCAGCAGATTTTGATTCTGTAAATGAATACAAACATTTTTATTCAGTGTTAGATATATTCAGAAAACCTGAGTGTACAGCAAGTATCCCAGAAACACAATCTCATTCTAATAAGAATTCTACATCATGATGTCATATTTTAGCTGGTTTTCTAACTCTGACTTTCTGATCCATCTGTTACAAGTTAAAAGGTTTGGAACTGAGTTAAATTGACTCTTGCTGGTAAAACATAATTTATATCGTTAACAGCAATCAATTAGAACAAAAAGTACAGAAGCTTGGAACATTACATTAGGAATCCCAAAGTGATGTTGATTAATTCAATAAACAACAGTAAAATCAAATAACCACAAAACTCATCACGATACATTCTTATTACTTTCTTATCTCTTTTACAAGAAACGACTGAATGTCTGCATTAGCTTGTTTTCTTCTAGCAGAATACTTCTTGGAGAAAAAGGCTGGTAAAATTAATTAATGCTGACTTCAGGACAGCTGGGATTCCACTGTGTGAGTCACCAACAGGAAAGTTTCCTTCCTGACTATTTTATTTTAGTGTTCTGGGTTTGTTTGTTTATTTTATTTTCCTTATTGATATGTTCATGCTTTGCTTTTACTCCAGTACATTTGTACCTTTTTTAAGGAAGCAAAAAGCCAATCCATGCTCTCAGCCCAGATATTTTTCACATCTTCTGAACCAGTTCTATTGATTTTTCTAAATTCTGTTGAAGGGATCTGGTGTTGTTTAATATACTGCAGTATCTATGTAAAGACACTAGTTTATCTGGGATGTTGAAAAACCTTGCTTTTTTAATTTTAAAAAGGTTGTTCAGTGTGGAAAATAACCAAATCTGAGAAGCAAAGTCACCTTTCCCCCCTTTTTTTTTTTTTAATTTTATACTCTAGAGTAGCAGACACAAGCACAAAGTTATAGAAAAAAAATACACAAGTAGTTTGTTACTGCCCTCATAGTCAAGCACCTTACATTTGGGATGGAAGAGCTCCAGCACAGCCTGCACTGCACCTTTTATCCCCTGGCAAAGAAGCCACTTGACAGGAGACTTGCTTGAAGTCCTTATCGCTTTCACTGGCCTTTGTGGTATTGATTGAATCAGTTCATTTCACTGTGCCTCAGTTTCCCCAACCAGGGCAATATTTTAATTATAAAGTGATATGAACTCTGTCCATGGAGGTTACATACCATTATCTGCTTGTGGTCTGTAGGTTTTTACACACACACACACTGAAGCAGAACAGCACCTCATTCTTCACAAGGAAGCTGGCCATTGCTCATTGCGTGCAGAGACTACAGCCTAAGTCTAAACCACCATCTCTTAGCCAAGGACAGACTGAAGAACGGCACAGAAGGGAATTACAAAAATCAGCATAAAACAGTCTTAGTGCTCTATTGTTTTGACATCTTGCAGGTGTTGAACTTAAATTTTTGAAGAAGCTGAGGGAGAATGCAGCCTAGCCTCTCATTTACATGATCTCAGCTGTTCTGCTGTCACATGGGGTTTTCTATTACTTTCAATTACAATTATTCAAAAATCATAATTTGTGTTTGGTAAAACATTGCCATGCCCTCTCAGGCGAGAAGTTCAAACCTCTTGTCTAGATGTGGATTTTGAAAGACCCGACTAGTTTGTTTAATGAGGAACACCACAATACCAGAACCCCTTCCCTCCGTACCTGCTGAGAGGGAAGGAGTTAAGTCTCACACTGGTAAAGCAAACTGAATCATTCTTTTGCAGCTCCTTCTGACTTGCAGATAAATGCAGGGCTTTCTGTTCTTACTCTTGTGGAAGTGGACCATTTGCTTGCACAGTGTCAAGGTCTTTTTGCTATCTGGGAAAAAAGAAAGTTTATTACCAGTACTCCCTGTCTCTGGCTGCCATGACTGTAAGCTGAGCCCTTCAGAATTTTTCATCTATTTAGCCTCACAAATCCTCTCTGAACTAGCGAAAAGGAGCGAAGAAAGGCTCAGAGAGGATGAAGTGTCTTGCCTGAGGTAATCTGGGTTGCTTGAGGCATGGAAGACCTTGAAACTTTCACAGAGGATAGGACTAAAATAATTAACCTATCCTCTCTTACCCAAGCACAGGAAACAATGGAATCATTCTCAAAATACTCTCTTCTTCATCTGTTTTTTTTTTTTTTTATTTTTTTTAAGGGAGGAGAAAGCGGAGAGGTTTTTTATACCCACTCAACAGTTCCACATCCATCTATCCTACTGTGGAAAGCTGCTTTGTGATGTTAAATGACATTCATATTATTCTTCCCAGTATCTTTGTTGTCCGCAGGGTATAACAAGCAGTGAAGCTCAAGGGAATCACATCAATTTTTATTCTGGGCCTGGATGACAAAGATATGAACACTTAATTAAGATTTCTTTCATCTCATAAAAATAGCCCTGAGGATCTGAGCCTGACCTGAGAGCTGCCAGTGATACGAGCAAAGGCAAAGAGTCTGAGATCTATGATTCCACCTTAGTTGGAACACTTGCCCTTGCAAACCACTTGAATTGAGAATGGGATGTAGGTGTTTCCCAGAGGATGCCCGAAATCAAGTGTGAGGCTCCTGCTTTCTCTTCTGATTCACTCTGGTCCTGTGAATTCCTCTTTTACAGAGGGACAGACCAACAGGAGGGAGAGCCTCTCAGCTCCGCAGGAATAATGTCACCAATTCAGGCACGCACGCTGCAGAAACAGTTGGCTTAGGCTTCCCAACATGCCATCTGTGAGAAAAATGATTTTTTAAATGACTGATTACAACAAAATGCACATTCCTTTTCCATTTATTTACATGCACGCATGTATATTGATTAAAATTAGCCTGTTTTTGCTACATTAAATCAGAGTGTTGATAATTGAGCATCTGTGCACAGGGCTGAGAACATTAGGAGCACTAAAGAAACAAACAATAATTTATAATAGGATCATTAGAGTAGTCTTAGCAGTACTTACAACATGTTTATTCAAAAATGAAATATGCCCTAAGGAAGAAAAACACCAATTATGGAACGCAGGGGATTTGAAATAAAAAGGTCAGTTTTAAAGCCCTTAAGCAAATCATCTCAAACAACTCAGCTAACAGCTCATGTTTAAAAATAGACTGAGTAGCTAAAACAATAAAATGTGTTAATTGTACAATCTGGAATACATCAAAAGGACAAGCAGTGTCACCCTCATTACCTTCTCAGAGTGAAAAAACTCAGTACTGTTACTGACATATGATATACATCTTGGTATATATATGAACAGCAAATATTTATGGTTCTGTGAGTGTCTCAAATTGCCTGTACATGGCCAAAAAGGAAACACTTGCAGCTGCACCAGGGTTAAAATAAACTGTGTGCCTATCTGTATCAACAGCTCAGGTCTGCAGAAAACACTGGCTGCCCTTGGGTCAGAGGAAGTTTACAGGTCCCAATCCATATGGGCACAGGAGATCTTATATCCAAGTGGTGGAGCAACCTCTTATCACATATACGAGGGCAGCACTTGGATTTATTATACACAATATTTCCAACTAACACATCTAACTGGCAGTACCTGCAATCTTTAGTGGGACCAATCAAGTATTATTATTATTATTATCCACTCACAAACAGAGACTTTGACTCACAAAAAAGCTTCATTGTCAACTAAACCTCACCTGTTTACCCTCTGATCACATACCCTCTCAGCATGTAACACACAATACTAACAGAATCCTAGAATCATTTTGGTTGGAAGACACCCTCAAGATCATTTATCGCAACCATAACCTAACTCTGGCACTGAATCATGTCCCTAAGAACCTCATCTATGCGTCTTTTGAACACCTCCAGGGATGGTGACTCCACCACTTCCCTGGGCAGCCTGTTCCAATGCCTCACAACCCTTTCCGTGAATATTTTTTTTCCTAATATCCAATCTGCACCTTCCCTGGCGCAACTTGAGGCCATACATTATATATACAGATATTTATACATTATATATATTTATATGAGGCCATAATAATTTAATCCAAGGAATTAATGCAAAAGAATAGCAAAGGGTTCAAGCAAATTAAAGCCTCTACACTACTGGCTAAATTTCAGGGAAAGCTGTGGCATGTCAGTAGTATCTCGACCAGACCACTTCAGGCCCTACTAAAGAGACACTTACACCATTTTTTGTTGGAAGAAAGGGTTGTTGGTAGGACCACAGGGTTTTCCCCACAGGCTTTTGTTTCCCTGCTCGGAGGCCAAGCACCGGCCCTTCGCCCAGGTGCACCACGAGCAAGCACGGCCAGGGCCCGGCCCCAGCGCGCCCGGCCCCACCGAGCAGCACCGGCCCTGAGGCGGCTGCGGCAGCAGGAACCGGCCCCCCCAACATGGCGAACGGAGGAGGCGACGCCCCCCGCGCGCCTCGCCTCAGGTGAGCCCCGCCCCGCCCCTCAGGTGAACAACAGGGCGTTGCTTTCAGCGCTGCTCTGATTGGCCTGTGGCGCCGCCAATCGCCCGTTCACGTGGAAACGCCTATGCCCTCCCGCAGGCACACCCCCGCGCGGCCGCTGTCGGCGCCTGATTGGCCGGGGCGGTGGTGACGCGCGCGGGGGTTGTAGGGCCCGCAGCGAGAGGAGAAGCGGTTAGAGAGGGCGGGTGGCGGGAGCTCGCGCGTCGCTTCTGCTGCCGCCATGACGTTCAAGCGAAGCCGCGACCGTTTCTACAGTACCCGCTGTTGCGGCTGCTGCCATGTGCGGACCGGCACCATTATCCTGGGCACCTGGTACATGGTGAGAGACGGGGGTGGCGGGCGCTGCTGAGGGGGCGGTATTCGGGGTTCTGCGCATGCGCCTGGGCTCGCCCGTTGCCCAGCCCGGCGCGGTGGGCGAGGGGGCGCGCCTGCTGCATTTGGAACCGCGCGGGGCTGTGAGGGTCCCTGACGGCGGGCGGGGATCACTCGGCGTTGTTGGGGCCTCCCTGCCTTCCCGGGGGCTGTTTCGGGCTTGCCAAACTCCGTTGACCCTTGGCGACCTCCCTTGTGGGTAGAACCCGGGTCCCTGAGGGGTTCTGTTACTATTCCTTTTCCTAGATTGGAGACGTAGCCGCTTATGTTTCAAACTGCTCTGAACCTGTGCTCCTTAAGAGTGGAGGTGCTAACCATTGGGGAGACCGCAACTGGGGGTTGTGTTGACAATAGAATGACACAACGTGGTTTCCCTGCGTGCCGTGTAACCTCTGAGAGGAAGGTGAGGGTCTTCAAAACGAGTGTGACCTCTGCTTGTTGAAGAGCAACGTGGAAAGGGAGGTTCCCGGTTATTCAGTGCTCTGTGTTCTCAGTACAGGGGGCACGGAGTGACAGAAACAGGTTTAATTTCCAAAGCACCTCTTGTTTTTTCACTGATGGGTGCTTCTTCTCTGAAAGCAAACTGCGGTGGTAAAGCTGAAATATTGAAATATAGCTTTCAACTAGAGTAAAAGAGAAATGTGAAAACAGTGTTAGCAAGTTAAGGCCTGGAGCCATAACTTCTTTAGTTTCCTTAAAGGGCAACTGAGTTCCCCTTTACTGAAGTAATTTCCTTATCTTCCCTTCCCCTTGCCCTCGTGGGCAGTAAAAATGTGAGGGTAGTTTAAAATGTTGCATCATAGCTTTTCTGTTCTCCTGAAGCTGTAACCAAAGTCTGTATTGTCCTTCACCTTTCCCCAGATCGTAATAAACAGAATGCTGGGGGCTTTTTTATGCATTGATGTGGTGGAGCCATGTACAGAGACTGCTTTTACAGGCATGGGGATAGAAGTTTGGAGAGTTCATGGTTTATTTTCAGCTGCTGAACAAGTCCAGTGTTCAGTACTGCAATGGACTTGTTTTGTAAACCTGCAAAACTTCTGAAATTTTATCCTGTCCTGATGGAAGGAGATCAATGATACGTTTCTGGTACCTGAAGTAAAAGCGTAAATTGTTAACAGTAAGGGGACACTCATCTTTGTTATGGAACAAATGCACCTTCCTGCCTTCCCTGCTTTCGTTTCCTGCTCACGGGAGTCTCTAGAAACTCAGGTACTGGGCAGAGGGCAGGGACCTGCTTTCCCTCTGGTACTTCCAGTTTCTACCCCTCTTGCTGTGCTTCTGTTTTATCTTGTTGCCTGGATGCTGCACCTCTTCCTCTTTTCTGATCTCTGCAAATATCTGTAGTGCTTACGGACAGTGAAAAGTTTGCTGGTTGTTGAGGCTGATGGCTTCAGAGGTGGAGCAGTGTCCGAGGCAAAGTGTTCCTTTGATCTCATGTAACTGCGATGGATTCAGTGTCTGCGAGCTGCTAGAGGGAAAATACAGTTGAGTTCGGGATAGGAGGGTGCATGCGAAATACTTCAGAGCTGCGTTTTCCTATAAACTGTATCAAAAACTTCTTTAAACTATGCATTGAAAATTGTTACCTGGTTCTTCCCACCTGTCAGCTGGGAAAAGGTGATAAGTCTGTGAGCTGTTTGAGCTGAAATAAGGTTTTACCATGAAGTCTTAGGTGGTCTTGCCTAATGCTCTAAGTAAAAATTCAACTATAATTCATCCCTTTTAAAAGTAAAGCACAGTTTTTACATTAAAAATAAAACATTTGTGCTGACAAGGTTTAAAAAACAAACAAACCCACAAATTAAATTTTCTAGGGTATTTCAGGTTGTTTAGACATGTTATTAATTAATGCAGCATTTATCACTAACTTAAGTCTTTCAGACACTAGCTTGTGGTATTTCTACAAGAATTTAATAATCTGTGCTTGTAAGTTAGACAAATAGTAATAACTATGTGTGGGTTTTTTTGTTTCCTTTGGGTTTGTGTTTTTTTTGTTTGTTTGTTTTGTTTTGTTTTGCAAGGAAGGTAGTTTATTGCTGGGGAAGAATACTTAGTTTAACAACAGCTTTGTGTTACTGAAAAATCTTTATCAGCCTGTGTTTACTGGATTCGCTTGTGTTCTTGTGCTGTGCAGTCCTGAAGGAATTAGAAACCAAACATAAAATGGAGTCTGGTAGCAATCTACTCCAGATGTTTTAAGAGTTTTGGCTATTTAATACATATACATTATTCTTATGTAACCATTTCTTTAGGCATTTTCCTATTCTTTGCTTCTTTGTATAATCTTAAACTTTGCATCTAATTAACTCGTGTCCTCACTAAAAAACTTTAATGCTGCCCTTGTGTACTTCTGTGAGGCTAGAGAGAACAAGAATGTTGTCTTTTAAAATGTCTGCTGCTGATGCTGTGTGATCAAACCATGCCTTTTAAGCATCCTTCAGTCCACATGCTGCCCCTGTTCCTGACAGATGAAACTGTATTTGCAAAAAGATGAGTTAAGAACATTTCTAGCAGACTTATACTTGAGTTCCAGAACTAATAGAGTTTGGTTTACCCTGCAACACCCACTACTGTTCTGTGTAGGAAGGAAAAAGAAACCTCCTGTTCCTAGCTCCGTAATTGCAAGTGTGTGGCTTTGAAGTTTGTTTCTTCCTGTAAACTTTCTTATTAGGCACAGGGCTTTCCAGAATCCGGAAGCGTGAACATTGCACTGGCAAAAATCGGATTAGAGTTCAATAAACAGTTTAAAAGTAACAGCATTGTTTTGGAGGGAGTGGCTGTTTCATTCTGGCAGCAAACTTATAGTGACGGAGTCAAAATGATGCAATTGCTACTGGTTAGCAGGAAGGTCAGGATGATCTCTGGAGTGGTTTATTCACTGAACAGGACTTCCAGAAACAAAGGAATGTAACTGATCTCAATCTGATCTTGACAGTGCTAGAAGCTCTGAAATACCTTTTTTTTTTCCTTTCTTTTTTTTTTTTTCCCCAGTTTTTATTATTTCAAGAAAGAACCCACTCAAAAAAACCCCACACAAGACAAAAACCCCCATCTTGGTTTGTTTTTCAGGAATGCATTTAAGGAAAAATACTGGAAAAGTGAGACGAACATGAGAAAGTGTAGCAGTGCAGGGCAATTTCCCCCTTCTTTCCCACTGATAAAAGGAAATAAATCATAAGTAGGAATTCTTGTCCAAGACCTGTAGTCACTCGGAGTGCGTGAGGAAAGCTAGAGTTCATGTGCAGGCCTCCAGAGAGTTGAGGCACTTACATGATTAGTCATTAATTTTATACCATGGAGGTAAAACTCACTAATTAAAAAGATAATGCTTGTTATAGTCCCGCAGTCTTTTGATTTCTAGTCGTATGGGCAGCTAATATTTCTGTTACCAGGTTGTAAATAAATGCTGACTTTCTCCTTTAATACCAGCTACTGGATTTTTTAAATTTTGATATAAGCTGCACCAAACTTCTGTGAAGCTCGATTATCAAAATTGTAAGAGTGAAAAAAAACCCACTTCTTAACCTACAAAACTAAATTAAGTCTTGTCATCTTAATGGAAATATCCTTTGAATAAGAATTCGAACGAACATTTTGTAACTTTTAAGAAATTGTTAATAAGTCAAAAAATAATAATAAAAAAGACTGGGATGGGGACTGCTGGGATTTGAGAGGTGTTACCTCAGACTCATGCATTATCCACTGGGTCCTGGGTTGTCAGGGTTGGTGTGTTGTTTTTTTGCCCCCCTCCCCCTTTTTTTTTTCTTGGGGTGTGTGTGGTTGATTTGTTTGGGAGGCGGGGGCTCATCTTCAGATTACACTGGGTCTTACCTGCTTTATTCACAGTGAATATATTCTTTTAAGTTCTGACAATGGCTTTCAATCCAAAGTGTACTCTTGCTGCCAGTCATGTTGACTCTCAAGTTGAACCAAGCCTTTGATCTTGCTGTTATCAAGCTTCTGTGAAAGAAGAATGGTACTAGTTAAAATACAGGTTATGGTTTTGTGCTTCAAAAGACTCCTAAATTGGAGTTGTTGGTAACTCTTAATTGAAATCCATATGTTGATTATGATGAATTACTTGGTGCTATGGCATGATTCACAAATAGAGTACTGGAAACCCTGAGGTGTTAATTGGCAGAGGTTTGGATTTGTTGTTCATTGTGTTTGGTTTTTTTAAAAGTTAGTATTTTTATTCTGTCTCATCAATCCTAATAGGTTGGATTTTGAATGACTCTTCAATTTCCTATTTATTTTTCAACCTCAAATAAATGATAAAGCTTTAATACTTTGAACTGCACTCAGTAACTGGTGAAATTACTAAAGACTTTTGTATGCTAAATTAGGACCATGGAGAGGATGAAAATTAAAAAAGTGACAGATGTAAGATCACAATCTCACAATTCCAAGACATTCAGGTTTTTACTTCTATATTCATTCAAGGGCTCCTTAGTCTTTATCTTGAGGCAGATATAGCCTATCATGGCAGTACTGAAGTAGTATTGTCTTTTGTCCTGAACTTTACCACGATTTAAGTCAAAATGATGACTGTATGTAAACAAGAAATTATTTAGCGATAATTGAACATCTCTTTGTGTTTTACGAAATAGAAATCAATGTTTCAAGTGCCAGAGATCTGATCCTTGACACAGGCTTTTTAAACAGGTATAGAGCAGGAAGTTATTTTCTGAAGTATAGATTGGTATCTCTTGTTCACTCACAGAGAAGAGGAAATAGAAAGCTTGAAAATACATTAGGAGTAGAAAGCCAGAGTAGAGAAGGGTGAAACAGGAATGGTGAGAGAATATAATATCCTATACATTTGAACAACAATGAAGCAAAGTAAAAGATTTAGACAAGTGGCAGATAAGAAACTTGACAGTTTGCCCTGTACGAAGTGTCTTGCAAGGAAGAAAATATGTTCATTTCAAAATAAAGATATTTGTAGCTAAACTTGGTTCTTTACTGCCAACTGTACTAGTTATTATTTTTTACATTCCAAGGAATAAAATGGAGGATACAAGTGGCCAAAAGTAGCTGGAATTTCTAATAAGTTTGTAAAATACATGATTACGTGATAGTGTTTCTACAAAATTATCAGCTTTGATTTCACTGAAGGGCTGCTCTTAGCAGAAAAGGGTAAGCAAACTTATTACCATGATATCTCTAAACCCTAGGGGGGGAAAAAAAAAAAAAAAAAGGAAAAAAGAGTTTGTAGGAACTATGAGTCTTAAAAGCTAAAACTCTGTCTAAATGTTCAAAAGCTTTTTTTCTTTACTGAAAGCTTCAGTAATTGTGTATAGGCATGCCACTATTACTGTGATTGTTTCCTGGAACCAGGCCAGTAAAAGAAGATATATCTGGCAAATATTCATAAGTTGTGAGAAACTGCAAATCAGTTTGTTTTTTTCTTTTGAGGCTCTAATTGTAAGAGATCCTGCTGGTGGTGGTGACGATACTGAATAGCGATTGGAAAATAACTACAGCTTGAAAATACCATAATTACTTTTTTTGTTATGCAGTCTTTTTTTCTTTGGCATATCTCCCCGCATATTAGTAACAGAAACTGTGCCCCTTTAAATCTTGAATAGGTTATAAATGCTGTGAAGGCAGTTTTGCAGAGGCTTAAGCCACTTCTGACTTTGAGCTCTTGCTGTTACTGAAAGCATTTCTGGTATGTACTAAAATGGGGAAACAGAAGTAGCCTTCGATGGCAGCGTGAGGAGAACAACTGGTAAGCACATAGCCAGTGCTGAATGCTTACAAATTTTGGGGTTCAATCTTTGTGTAAGATTTTTTTGTTTTAATTTCACCTGTGTTTTTGTAGCCCTTCTGATAAGGACTGATGAGGTTTTTATGAATGGTCTAAGAAATGGACAGAGGGAGACAGTTCTCCCCTGCTTGTATTACAGCAGTAACATGGGAGATGCCAAGAAGCAAGTTACATTTGAGGATCAGAGCTGTAGCAGCAGCTTTCCCTCATACACTGAGTATTTACTGTGAGATGCTTTACACATCCCTTTGCCCTCCAGTACTGTTTGAGTGGGGTGCAGTACATTATTTGTGCATTAAATAAACTGCCTTCAATTTGTTGTAGAAAACAGAAACTCTTTCCAGATGTTCTGCATTGTATCTCTTGCACCTTTTCCTTCCTGGCCTCTTTTAACTATTTCCAGTCTTCCTGTTCACAAATCTGTGCATTCATCACAGAACATCAGTTTAATTATGTCACTTGAATCCCTACAAACCCTACCCATCTTAATTTGCAAAGTTATTTAGTTGTGATTCATTAAAACTAGCAAGCGTCCAGTGCTTTGTTGACTGTTTTTATTGTGGTTTAACTAAATCAGCTTGAAATTTAATCATAAGTTGGATTGGTTTTTTCTTCTGCATATGGGCAAAGAGTTATTTCTAATTGAAACAGAAGATTTATTACTGTGTCCTTAAAAAAATCATAGCTGTTGCAGTGTAAATAACCTTTATGTTACTGTGATCTTTCTCAGGTGGTGAACCTGCTGATGGGCATCTTGTTGACAGTAGAAGTGACTCATCCAAATATAGTGCCAACTGTTGATATCCAGTATGAAGTCATCGGAAATTACTATGCTTCCGAGAGAATGGCTGGTAGGTGTATAACTGCTGTCTGATTGGGAAATAAAGTATGCAGTGTCATGGTGTATTTGCCTCAGACTTGTGTGTATTCCATGTATACAGCTTTTAAGTGGGGCTGTCTTGTTTTCTGAATTTCTCTTTAATTATTCTGGGATTGAGTTATTCTAGAAGAATAAAATAAAAATACTTTTATGGAATGTTATTTTACTTCATATTACTCCTAAGTATCTTAAAGGAGAACATTTCTAAAGACTTGTCTTCTCATGCTTTGAGTGTTGAAATATGTTTGGAATATCTCTAATTCACTTTCTCCATGAACATTTAATATCCTTGCTGTGTCAGTAAACAAAAAGCAGAAAACTATTTTCAAGGACTTTGGGGAATATTTGGTGATCCTTTTAGACTTAAGGAAAGAGCTTACAACTATTGTGCATGAGTTTACTAAGAGGAAAACCATGCTATCTTTCTAAGTAAATTGGAAGAATTGGGAAGCCGAGTACTTGAGTGAAATCAAAGTATTTATATAAAAAGTTTGACTTGCAGAAGCAATAAAAGAGAAAGCATTAGGAGCAGAATTAAGCCTACTTTCCACTCTATAGATTAAGTATATGATGTGTACAAGTGTAATTGGTGTCCAACTCTTGTCTGTGATGACCAAGCGTCTTAACGTGTTCTTAACATGCAAGCTTGTGTGCATACTTTGTGTCATGGTTTTTGTCGTTGGTTAGGTTTGCTTGCTTGCTTGTTTGTTTTATGTGCAGAAATATGTTTAACATGGCAATTCTAATGTCTCATCTCAGTCTGTTTTACACTAGAATTTAGGGAGGGTCAGATCCAGCCTGGAGCGAAGATAAATAGTACAGCACAAATCTGGGAATTGACAGTTCTGGTTTACAGTCTTCATGTTAATTGTTCATGACCTAAGTTGAGGATCTGTCAGTTCTGACCGGTGACTGTAACTCATGTTTGTTAGTAATGAAATGGGAGTGGGAACAAAGACCAAATATTTCACAAAGCCAAGACATTAAGTAAAATTACAGCAAATATCTGTAAAATGTCATATTCTATGATGAATGTTGGTATACTTGGTAGCCGTAACGCCCTTATGGCTGAGAGATGCTTCTAAAGCTGGAGGTGCTTTCTCCACCCTTTAGTGTAAAATGGCTATCATGTGCTTTTGCCATTGAGATTTTTGTTTCCTATGATGGGATATGGGCTAAATGGTTTTGTGTGCATGAAGGGATATTATATTATGATTTTGACTGTGCATGTGGATATTGTGAGTAGCAAGTCATCAGCAGAAAACCACACTTACTGGTTATTGCCGAGTACTCCGGGCTGCCTGATCAATGCAATGCATTTCAGGCATGGGAGTGCCTCCTTCTTGATGCCATCTGTATGCAAATATTATCTCATACTGAATTGGGTACATAAATGATGCACTGTAGAAGCACTTTCAAATCAGTTGCAGACTACAAAGTTATGGTTCTCAGATAATTTCTTGTAAGCATGGGAACTATAAAAGTTTGGCTTTAGTATTGCAAAAAAAATTAGCTTACCACATCTATAGACTCTCAAGCTGGTTTCTTTCTCTGTGTTTGTAAGTGTAAACTGTGCTTGCTGTAGGGGAAGGAGTATAATCTAACTCATGGAAAGCAGCTGTCCTTCTGCCGTCAGGAACTGTGATGCACAAGGAGAATCTTTATCATTCAGTTTCCATGAGTGTCCTGGATTCTGCTACCATTTAGCTTCTGTTCAACTGCCTTTCCTTATAAATAATGGGATACCTTCCACACAGTGATTTCCTGTTTTCTTTACTGTTACTGAAGGAGCAGTGCTGCTCCCCCTGCCAATGACCAAATTATATAATAAAACCATTTTAAAGTGTAAAGGTTGATACTCAGCTAGCCTCACTTAAAATTCTTTCCAGTTGTAAAGTTAATCACCGACATACTTTTAGCCCTGACATATATTGCAAATCAGCATCATTAAGTTGCATTACTATCAAACTATGTCAGGCTTCTAATTGGTGTGTCTGAGCTTTATTCAGGCTTTTCATTAAGGCAGAGGGATTTTTTTCTGAATGCCTGCTGGCTTTCTTGAACCAGATTTTTTTCCCCTTAGGAGAGGTCAGAGTTACTCAATTCTGCTGCTACCAGTTTGCACAGATGAAGGAGTTGAGTGAGAACAGATCATAGGAATGGTTAGAGCTTGTGTACTTGTCAGGTGCAGTGTGACAACTTCAGGAAATCACTGATGCTTGTTGTTTTTCTCCTAATGCAGAAAATGCCTGCGTTCTATTTGCTATCTCCCTCCTCATGTTCACAATCAGTGCAATGATGGTGTACGGTGCAATTGCTGTAAGTATGTTTATAGTCCATTATTTTAAACTTGTTACTTGAGTTTTTGACAAAATACCTTACAGGCTGCTGCTCTTTTTTTTTTTTCATAGCATCGCGTAGGCTGGCTGATCCCATTTTTCTGTTACCAACTCTTTGACTTTGTGCTCAGTTGTCTGGTTGCCATCAGTTCTCTAACCTACTTGCCCAGAATCAAGGATTACCTGGATCAGTTGGTAAGTGTTCAGCTCAAGTTGATACTTTACATTTGAAATTAAAATTTGGTTTAATTTGGTGTCTGAGCTATAGTTACTTTCCTGTGTATAAGAAAGAGGAATTTGGACTGCAGCAGCTGTAGGTGGTGACTGCCAGGGTGGTTATGAGAATGAGAGCTTGCCAGAGGTGGAAGGGCCAAAGGTGTCATTGCTCCCCAAAAGGAGAGCCAGGGAGAGAAAAGAATTGTGATGGGAGCTGTTAGTGTAAACTACCTTTGCTACATTTGCATTCAAAGATCTTCCTGACCATTTAAGCAATGTGGTTCTGTGGCAGGTTTGCTACAACGGATTAAAAATGTGTTAACCGTTATTTGGTAGGGGAAAGGGAAGAAAAGTATAGGTAAGGATTGATATGATGTAGGATTTTACAGCGTTTTGGGATGGAAGCTGAGATTCCTTTTTGCATTCTCTGTGGCTCTTCTCATTTTGAAACAATACCTTCTAAGTCAAACTGTAATGGGGTTGTCATTAACTCTGCCTGTGTTTACTGCAAGAAAATTCAACTGATAGAATACACTGTCAGTTAATGAGGATCACAAGCTCTTTCCAACTTATGTTTAGATCTGTTCAAGTAGATGTTTAAAAAAAAAATCCTCTTTAAAACAGAGATTTAAAAAAAAATGGATCGATGTTGGAGAGGGGCTTTGTTACTGTGGTTGGGGAAGACAGGAGTCTGAAGTTTGCAGAAGCTCTTTGTTTTGGCTTTTCTGAAGTTTTGTGGGCAACTTTTTTTCCTTTCTACTCTGCACACATGTATATTACTGGGTGGACCGACAGGAGGTAATTAATACTAAGTCATTAAAGAGTTATCAAGTAAAGGACCAAAAGTACAAATGCCGTGTTGTGGCTGTTAAAAAGGAAATGACATGAATATCTGTATTGGCATGAGTTTGAGGAAGCGAATAGGGACATAGACAGTACAAAGCTGCTGTAGAGGTAGCCCTTTTCTGCAGTGACCTAATCTAGCAGGACAGAGGCAGGATTGTGTGAGGATAAAGAAGAAACTAGTGAGAAACGGTACTTTTTGTTGTTACTGGGGGAGTAGTTTATGCAAGAATTTTTCATTTGGTGTGAAGTTTGGATGTCCTGTCATATTTGTGACTGTGCAGTGTTCATGCTTATCTCCTCTCTTTCTTTCCCTTCCCTTTTTTTAACTAGCCGGATTTCCCTTACAAAGATGATCTCCTTGCCTTGGACTCCAGCTGTCTCTTGTTTATTGTTCTGGTGTTCTTTGCTTTATTTATCATTTTAAAGGTAAGTTAAAACTTAAGCATATGTCTATTTAATGAGTTACTATATTAAGATGCTATTAATCTGAGTTAATTCTTGATGCTGATTTAAGAACTTGGCTGACTTCTTAATGCTGAGAACTTCTTTGAGCAGAATTGTTAGGATGTTCGATTACAGTATGACTTAAATCTTATATTTTGTGTACTCTTGTCTATAACTAACTTGTTTGTATGCAGTGGGGCATGTTTGTGCAGCTCTGCCTTTCCCGATTAGGAAGTAGGAATGCATAAAGACTTCTAATGCTATCTTTTTGTATATGTGGAGATAAATGTAATATTTGTAATTAAGCTTGTAGCAAAACAATATTGAGTTACTGCATACAAGTTTTCTAAACAAAACTTAATTTCTCACTGCTGAACAAAACAGGGTGCATGTTCTGGAAGGAAGATGGTGGAAGGAGGAAATGCATAGGTTAATTCAGAGCTGCATCTTTATTCCTACTGAAGGGTGATATTACCAGTTATTTTCATTTTTAAGGTCTAAATAAAGAGGCATTCATTTGAATTACAAAAACTTGTGCAGACAAAGCATATTAGAGAAATTATTTGATAATATACATTGGCTATGACAATATTCCTTTATTGCATTCAGATTGAATTTAAGAAAAAATGAAGTAATGGAGAAGTATTTTGCTCATTTTCTATATTGTCTTTGAGAGGAATGTCTGACTGGAAGCCTAATACAATAGATGATATATTTGTATTGATTGGGAAGTTCAATACCTTGTGTATAACCACGTGCTAACTTGCCAATGAGAAATTCAGAGATTAATGTTACATAGATTAATTTAAAAAAATGTAATACTCATCAGAGCATGATAGTATATCTTTCTACAGCAGTTAATGTTGACTTAAAGTCCAGCCTGTTTTGCTCCACCTTGTCACGCCAGTGTTTGTTCATGCCCTGTCCTTCGCACTGGTAGTTGGACAAAGAGCAGTGCCAGCTCAGGGGTGAGTGGGATTGTGCTGTTGGCATCTCCTTCTGGCAAGCTTGGCCTGAGATCCACAGCAGTGTGAGACAGTTGGGAATTAATTTGGTTGGCACTGCTGAGGCAGAGAGATTAGTTGAATGGATCTGTGAATTTCTTTGTTAAAACCTGTGTGGTTCATCCTTTTCTGAGTCACTATAATAGCAGAGCTAAATGAGGAACAACATAGGTATGTGGCTAAATCTGTGAAATAGCAATCCTTTCTCAGATATGTATCAACTAAGTTGATTTATGCTTCTTTTTGTCATATGAATGTAACCCAGCATCTAATTTCTGAGTCAGCTAATGCATATGAAGTCTTTAAAAAGAGAACTCTCTCTTCTTTCAGGCATATCTAATTAACTGTGTATGGAACTGTTATAAATACATCAGCAACAGAAACTTGCCAGAGATAGCTGTGTACCCTGCTTTTGAAGCTCCTCCACAGGTAAAATATTTTCGAGATGAAAGGAATCAGCATCGTTTAATTTTTAAGTAGAAAGCCACCATATCCATATATGTCTACAAGCCTTGTCCAGCTTTCTGAACAAAGACTGGAAAGATTAGAAAAGTTAAAGCAGCTAATGTTATGATGGGTTATTTCTTAGTTATGTTCTTATAGTACATAAAATAGGAGGTTTTATAGAGAAGGCTTTGAATGTGTTTTGTGTAGTGAGGGAAGCTTTCTGACTGCACCAGTCAAAACCTCCCTTGCTTCTTTGCAAACCACGAGGCAGTGGGTGGAGTGGATGACCTCGGGTTATGTTCAGCACAGCAGTAACCTGCTGTTGCACCTTTTTTCACTTCCTCACCAGCTTACTAGAAACATCATGAAGTTTTTAAAATATTTGCCTGCAATAGAAAATTAACTTGCTGGTGGGGCATATAGGTTTTTGTTCTTTTTTTTTGTTTGTTTTTTCCCCCTCTAAACCCTCTGCATTAATCTCTTCAAAATGTCTTCTTTTTAGTATGTTCTGCCAACCTATGAAATGGCAGTGAAGATGCCTGAGAAGGAGCCTCCACCTCCCTACATACCTGCCTGAAGCAATTTTTATGTTAATTAACATCTGTACCAGCTTCCTGGGGGTTTTGTCCTTTAATCTTGCAAAACTGCTTAAGTAATAGAAATATTCAGGTTTTTAGAAGCAAACTGTTCTGTTTAAAATATGTTTGATATAAACGTACTAAGCAAAACACATCTGGGAGTGATTTTTGTTTGCTTTAATTTTTGTTCTTAATGCTTTTAAACATTTTTTGCCTTAGGGCCTTATACTGCGAGAACTTATGCATGTGACTAACTTGTGGCTTTTAATAATACCAACTATGCCAATCTGTGATTGAAGTTAGCTACAATTATAAGTGTCTGCAGGATCGTGCCCTTAATTTATATTAATTTTTTTGTAAAGTAGTTCATAAAGACAATCTGATCGTGCAGCAAAACGACAGTTTGCCTTTGTCCAGTTTTTGGAGGGGGTTTGAATGTGGTATATACGTGGATTTTTTTTTTTACTTTGCACTTTTTATCATACGTTATCTTACCTTTATTTGGGTTTTTTTTTTGGTTATCCTATGTCTTGAAACATAGTATTTTTTAGGATGAAGTGAAGATGGCACAGGAGTTGTATTACAACGTGCTGCAAATACGAGAAAAATAGAAATGTGGAAGATGGTTGCATGCTTCTAATCTTATATGTATTTTCTTCTTTGTGATAAATGATACTGAAATAAATCTTTTATGAAACATTTACCAGCTGCCTTGGTTGATCTGTTTACCTTTTTTGTTTGTTGTTTTTTCTGTGCTTCAGTGTAGTGCAGATAGTCCCAGCTTAGTGAACACTGGCTTGCTACAGTTGTTTAGTGGTTGATACGTGTTCTTCAGCAAAAGTTGTCCCTTGGGTGGAGGACGGTGGTTCCCTTTATCAGCTTGTATTGCAGCTTTTGCAGTTCAAGTACTTGGTTGTCTTCTACTTGCCTGGTTGCTACTTGCACGTAAACTGGGAAAAGAGAATTGTACTGGAGGCTTCCAGCCCTCAGCGTGAATTCAATGTCTGATGAGCTCAGGCGTTAAGAGCAGGACAGACACCCGGTGGGACTATAACATTATTGACACTGGCAAGTGTCCAAAGTTGTTGGACCTGTGCCATGACTTCAGAACTGTTCCTCTAAAAAACTAAGCAAAAAAACAACCACAAATGACAACTTTTCTACTGTTCCTCCTCTGCAATAAGGAGTAAAGATAACTTAATGATCTGCTGATATATCTGAATTAAAAATGGCTTTCTACTTTGGAATATAAAAGCAATCTGGGATTAAACTCTGGGGAAAAGAGTTCAAGTTGCTGCAGCATACAGGTAGTTGATTATTCTAGTTTGTTAATGAATTTAGCTCTTTCCTGTCCCCAGGTGTGTTTAAAAATCTTCTCTGGCGCTACCACACCACAGGTAAAAGGTTTGTTAGTTGTCTCTTTACTGAAGATGCCATCTGCAAGAGCACTTGAAGCTGTGGTGATTAAAGAACATCTTGCACTACTGTCCTGGCAGCATTGGATATGGACAGAACTCCAGCAAAGGGCTGTGCGGGTGGTTCCTGTTCTAAATTGGGGCTTCTGTTCCCCTTTGGAGGGTGAAGGGAGAAAAGATGGGGCCTGCAGTACACGTTGACTGTGGCTTCAGCCAAAGTGTCTTCTAAAGAAAAGATGGTGCTGGAGACCGCAGTGGATTTGTGCCCTAACCTGTGCTTTCCTGTAGAGCTTGCTGCAGCTTCCCCCAGGAGCTGGCAGGATTTGCAGCGCTGGGGTCTGGACACAGATTTGACAACAGGGGAGGCACTTTGTGATCACACGGTGAGATTTTTCTCCCATGCTTTGCAAATACTGCCTTGGAGGTAAAGCCCGATGCTTGCTTGAGACCAGAAGTGCACTTGGCAGACCTGGATCAGATAGCTCCAGTGGGGTTTGAACCCTTGCTTCACCGTGCAGTAAACTCACAAATTCAGCTCATCCTTCCAGCCCTTCCCTCCGCGGGGCGGGGGAGCGGGGCCTGGCAGCCGGCACCTTCCTGGCCGCCGGCCCCCCCGGGGAGGAGGCGGCGGGGACAGCCGATGCCACCTCGGTTTCTCCCCCTTTCAGCGGCCAGCAGCTTTAAATACAGCGCCGCGGGGCGCGGGGGGGCGGCAGCAGCAGCATCATGGGGCGAGCGATCGGCATCCTAGGCTGCAGCCTAGCGCTGCTGCTGCTGCTGCTGCGGGCGCCCCCGGCCCGGGGCTCCCCGCACCGCCTGCGCCGGCAGCCGCGGACGGGCGGCGTCTCCCGGAGCCACGGGCCGGCAGGTACCGCGCTCCCGCGGGCGGCCGGAGCTGCGTCCAGCCCGCCTTCCCCCCGCACCGCTCCTGCCTTCCCCCCGCACCGCTCCTGCCTTCCCCCCGCACCGCTCCGGCCTTCCCCCCGCACCGCTCCGGCCTTCCCCCCGCACCGCTCCTGCCTTCATCCCCCGCACCGCTCCTGCCTTCCCCTCGCACCGCTCCAGCCTTCCCGCCGCACCGCTCCTGCCTTCTCCCCGCACCTCTCCAGCCTTCCCCCACACCGCTGCCTCCTGCCTTCCCCCCGCACCGCTCCAGCCTTCCCCCGCACCGCTGCCTCCTGCCAGCCCTGCCCGCCGGCGACGCGCTCCTGCTCGGTCGCTCCGCGCTTTGCTTGCTGCTACCCAGCCTCTCCGGGCACCGCTTGCCATTGCCATTGCTTCTTTGGGATGTTTCCATACCTGCCGAGTTTTACGAACACTTACAGGAAGATCCTGCCACAGGGACATCTTGTTGGAGCTGCAATAATCCGTGGTCCCTTAGCTCGTAGGCAGAAGTACTAACTAATTTTGGGTTTGTTTGTTTTTAATGCAAGGCTGGCCTTCCTAATCTTTAAAACCTACATAACTCTTCTCTAGCTGTGTTAATTTCTCAGAACGTCTCTATTTCAGACTCAGAGAGAATCAAGCTGCTGAAAAGTGGCAGCTTTTTTTTTGTTTTGATTTTGTTTTTCGTTTGGTTTTCCTTAATCTAAAAAGAGAATTCTACCTATAAAGCTTGGATTATCTATTTATTTATTGAGGACAACCTGTGTGGGTCTTTCTCTTTCATGTCTTAAGCTACTGTGTGCATGCACTAACTTTTCTTCATATTTTCTCAGCTTCCCAAAGGGCACAAAGCCATTTGACTAAATCTTTATGCAAAATCTGAGTTAGGGAGTGCGTGTAGAATTGTATATAATATACCTGGACGAGATCCTAGATTCATCCAGTGTGTTACTGTGTCCAAAGGCAAAATGAACTCTACTGCTGTGTTTCCTGATGGAAGATGTATCTCTGCAATTTTTTTTCCTCTGTTTTCACATGCACAAGAGAACAAAACAGCTCTTCAGGGAGTATATTCTAACTGAACTCCTCGCATTTTGCTATTCAACGCACTGTTGAGCAGCAGTGTCTCTTTTGTACAAACATTGTGCTTGTGGGTTGTCTGTTTTTCAGAAACCAGGAGTACAAATCCATACCTTGATGGTATCATCAATGTCAGGTCGTCAGGACAGCAGTGTACAGCTTCACTTGCCTGCTGTTGCTGTCCTGATTATTTTTCATCTTCCTTGAAGCAACACTTGTGTCTGATAGGAACTATAGCTTTTCTGTTTCAGTGTAGATTTATATGTCAGTGAGGAATTTAAAAAGCTAGAAATACTTGTGTAAATGTTCATTTTTACATGTAAAATTACTTCATATGTAGTATATTCATTTATTTCTTTGCCTTTAGACAGTAGCAACTTCTAAAGAAGCCTTTATCACAGCATCATTTGCATCTTTTTCCTGTTGGTCTTTATTTCTTCTTCTTGTGTACTTTGGGATGTGAATTGCAAACAAGAAATAATTCCTGATTAGAAATCTATGTTTTTACTATCCCAACAAATATTGTTAGGATCTGTGCACTATGTAACCCAGCCAGTTGTTTTACCGTCTTACTTATGTAGCTTATAAAAACGGAATTCAGGCTTTATGCAAATAAAAAGTAAGTATGTTTATATGCCATTGCTGCGCTTCTGTGTTGGCTGTTACATGTCAACTACAACACTTTGTTTCAAGGATAGTTAGACATTTTGTGAGCTCTAATGTGGACCTATCTTTCAATGCTTAAAAGTGTTCAATTATTTATTACGTGTCAAAATTAATATTTAAGAATTTCTAATGAGTTGCTCACTATAATTTTAAGCCTCTGCCTAAAGAATTAAGAGTGCCAACATTTGTCTGGTAGGAGTAGTTTGCCAGGACAGCTCTCACTGCCCTGGGGTGAGAGCTCAGGTCCAGTGTAGGGGATAACTGAAGTGTTTTCTGTCCTTTTTGACAGGCACCACCTGCAAGAACCAGCCCTTAGACCTCGTCTTCATCGTAGACAGCTCCCGTAGCGTCCGACCTGAAGAGTTTGAGAAAGTGAAAGTCTTTTTGTCGAAAATGATCGATACTCTGGACGTTGGTGAAAGAACAACCCGTGTGGCGGTCATGAATTATGCTAGCACGGTCAAGGTGGAGTTTCCCCTCCGGACGTACTTTGATAAAGCGTCTATGAAGGAGGCTGTATCTCGCATTGAGCCCTTGTCTGCTGGCACCATGACCGGCCTTGCCATCCAAACTGCCATGGATGAAGTCTTCACTGAGGAGATGGGCACTCGGCCAGCAAACTTCAATATCCCCAAGGTGGTCATTGTTGTGACAGATGGACGACCACAAGACCGGGTTCAAGATGTGGCAGCAAGCGCCCAGGCAGCTGGCATTGAGATCTACGCCGTTGGGGTAGACCGGGCAGACATGCAGTCCCTGAGGATAATGGCCAGCGAACCACTGGATGAACACGTCTTTTATGTGGAGACCTATGGTGTGATCGAAAAGCTGACATCCAAATTCAGAGAGACTTTCTGTGGTAAGGTGGTCAGTCCAAGGGGTTAGTGTAATTTGGCACCTTGTGGCTCCCACTGTGGTTCCACTCCCTAAGAAAGAAGTTTTTCTTTTTGAAAAGTGTTACGTATCACATTTAAATATTTCCTTTGCCACCCATTGGGCAAAAAAGCCAACCCTTTTATTCAGTGGAGGCCAAGTGTGGGTTGTTATTGTCATTTACAGAAAAAAGGTCATGTATCTGGAGTCTTTAGAACTGCCTATAGATAGCTATGACACAGCCTTGCTCACAAAAATCAAACAACTGTTTGACAATTAAAAAACTTGGATGAATTAGATTTTGCTATTAAATATCTAAGAAAATTACTCATAAAATAAATCTCCAGCAAGGAATGGGTAAAATCAGGTGTAAAGAACATTGTAAGAGAATTAAAATAACAGCCATTGCCTTGGGAACTTGGTTGGCAATGTCTTACGTAGTTATTTCAGAGCCTAAAAATTACCACAATTACCACGGCTTTTGAAGGGAGTGAACAGACCTCTTTTTCTAGGTATGAAATAAATGTGTAGGACCATCTGTAGACAGGACACTTTGCCCAATACCTAACCTAGGAAATGCCTTGAGGTTTGGCTTGACATCATGTTGTGTTGCTGATGTGACCACATCCTCTCTCTGGCAGCTGGAGGTGGGTATGAGTGCCCACCTGGCTGGACAGGTATGAGTGCTGTGAACATAGCACTGATTTTCCATCTATGTTCTCACCAAAGCAAGTCCTTTCATAGCACCAAAGAAGAACCTCTTGTTCTTAAGAGTAAACAGACTGTTTATTGTGCTGAAGCATAGGAATTATACCTCTACTAAGGTGGAGGAGAAACCAAAGAGAGCTTACACATACACACTTCTAGTGTAACTCTGAGATTCTTGCATGCAATTAGCCAAAATCTGTGGACAAAAATGGGATGAAGGAAATAGTTTTTCAAAAGGTTCCTACAAAACAGATGAATCTAAGAGGGTCTTGTAAGACAGTGTGGGTAAACTGGGTCTTTTCCAGCTCCAGACTGCTTTTTGGCCAGAAATATAGACTCACCAGTGACAATTAGGAGTTTCTTTGCTTTGGCCAAGGCAAATAAATTTGTAGGGTGAACTGAAAACAGGAAGACTAATGTTCAGGGGCAAAATAGTTGGCTAAGCTTAAGTTCTTGATGCATTGAGAGCATCATTCAACATGAGACCATCCTGGAGATGGAAAATCTTAGCCTTGAATAGGTGTCCAAGTCAGTGGAAGCTTGACCTTTTCTACCACAAAAATCTGACCATTTGAGCCTGAGCTTCTCAGTTATGGTTGAAAATATCACCCACAGATTTTGTTCATAGTCATGGAGATGAATTCTATAATTTCCAAGGGTGTAGCAGAATGAAAAGACACTGTCTTGGTTTGAGGTTTGTTTTTGCCAATGGAAATACAAGACACACTTTCTATCAGCCTTATTAGGAGACATCTAAATCTTCCATATTTTAGAAAATGGGCCATGTTACCTTCCATTCAGAAATACATGAGAAGATTTGAGCATTCTTGCTTCTTATTTCTTATCTCATCACTATTGCTTTGGAGTTTGATTTTACCAGTAGTCAATATCCACATTCTCAGGTAATAACAGACGTGTCTTTCCGTTTTTCTCTTTTCCTCTTTCATTTGCTCCTTCTTTATTGTCTTTCTTCCCCCTTTCCACTTTTTTTCCTCCCCCTTTTTTTTTCTCCCCCCTTCCCTTTGATGACTAAATTTAGATGACATTAAAAAGTCATATAAGTTTTAATATCTAGGTTTCCTTTACAGTCTGTGGAGAGAAACAGAGGCATCTTGAGATGACCAAAGATGCAGAAGATCCAGAGCTGAATACACGTGAGAAAAATTGGTCAGAAGTTAATTAGCAGTGTAGTTAGACCATCTGTGAAGGAAGAGATTGTCAGCACACGCAGTGTATTGCAGTGTTACAACAGTAGTTTTGTCCGCCCTGTCACCACAACACACTCATCTTGGCTGCCATCCGTCACGCTGCTTTTTGGATCGTTGTCATGTGTCTTATCAGCCTGATGAGATAACCTGACTGTGAAGAACGAGCTGGTCCCCAAAATTTGACTCTCATTTCGTAGTTTGCAGTTTCAGCTTCTCAATTCTCTGAGGTTTGGACATTATCTATGTCTGTACTGTACTTCAGTTAGGAGGCTCACATGCCTGGAAAGCTGCCTTACTGCAGAAACTTTCCTCCATATCCTCTTTTGGTTTTGACTTTTTCAACCTGATGGATCAAGGCAGCTGTAGCCTTCACATCCCTGTCATGCACTGGCGGCTTTCTTTGCTGGCTTATACATCTGAACCATCATTATGCAGAAACACTTTTCATCCCTAGTGCCTCTGAGTCATTTTTCTCTTCCTCCTGGTCTTGATGCTCTTTCTGTTGCAAATTGATTTGATATTAGTATAGTTTAGTTTTGTTTGCTTTCTATTGCATTTTAGTTTACATGTGTAGGGTTTTTTTGTTTGTTTGTCTGTTTTTTTTAACAATACATAAATCATACCAGTGAGCAGAAGTCAGTAAGCTGTCAGACAGTGACAGATACATCTTGGGATTGTTTAAACTGGTTGTTTGTAATAGAAAGGGACTGGATACAAAAATACAGAAGGTCATTTTCATTGCCAAGTTCTCATTTCCAGTGTATTGCTACTGGTGAGACCGCATCTGGAATATTGTGTCCAGTTCTGGGCCCTCAGTTCCAGAAGGACAAGGAACTGCTGGAGAGAGTCCAGCACAGGGCAACAAAGATGATTAAGGGAGTGGAGCATCTCCCTTATGAGGAAAGGCTGAGGGAGCTGGGGCTCTTTAGCTTGGAGAAGACTGAGAGGTGACCTCATTAATGTTTATAAATATATAAAGGGTGAGTGTCAGGAGGATGGAGCCAGGCTCTTCTCGGTGACAACCAATGGTAGGACAATGGGTAATGGGTTCAAACTGGAACACAAGAGGTTCCACTCAAATTTGAGAAGAAACTTCTTCTCAGTGAGGGTGACAGACACTGGAACAGGCTGCCCAGGGGGGTTGTGGAGTCTCCTACTCTGGAGACATTCAAAACCCTCCTGGACACCTTCCTGTGTAACCTCATCTGGGTGTTCCTGCTCCAGCAGGGAGATTGGACTGGATGATCTTTTGAGGTCCCTTCCAACCCCTAACATTCTGTGATTCTGTGAAATGCTTAAAATCTCCCTGTTTCACCCTTTTCAATTCACCTTGTCTTTCTGCCACCTCTGGTGGTGAATTATTTCTGTGTGGTTGTTCCAGTGTCACTTATGACCCCTTTCTTCTGGCTATAGAGTGACACAAAGAAAGATGCCTGTATCTTCTTGTGATGGTGATACAGCACTGAAATTCACTATGCTAATCCAGCAAACAGTGCAAGATGTACTTCTGTAAACATAAATTATTAATGACTGTTTCTTTCCTTTGGGATGACTGAAATGCCTTTTCTGTAAATGCCCTTTGTAGCTGCAAATGTGTGCGCACTGGGGACCCACGACTGCCAGCAGGTCTGTGTGAGTGACGGTGGATCCTACCTTTGCGATTGCTATCAAGGCTACACTCTCAATCCAGATAAGAGGACCTGCTCAGGTATTACTCCTTCAGTAAATGTGTTCAACTAGGAAAAAAAGTCAGTTTTTTGACACCATAATTAGATTTGGGAAGCTACTTGTGTACTTCTGTTGAAACTGTGAACTTCTGTATCTCCTTCAATAACGATAAATCAAATAATAAAAAAGTAAATAAAAGTCTGCTGCAAGTAATGGTGAGAAGTAGTTTGAGTCCATCACCATCCTTTTTATTGTGCCTTGTAGATCCATTCATTAGGGCCAGATGCCAATACAAATTCTTCATATGTAGACACTGTATAGATATTTTCTCCTACCACTTATTCTAATTCCTTTAATTACTGTTGCCATTTCTGAGCTGATTCCAAATAGAAATATATTTGAATATGTGAATATGTGCCCTATCCCATATGATCTTTTTTAATGAACAATGAATTGTTGCTCTAACGTGCATCTTGCAGCTGTGGACCCGTGTGCACCTGGAAGGCATGAGTGTGAGCAGGTCTGTGTGAGTAACAACGGATCCTATGTCTGTGAGTGCTATGAAGGCCACAGCCTGAATCCAGATAAGAAGACTTGCTCAGGTAAGAACTGAAGGCTACTTTAATATATGAAACTCATGGAGACATGGATGTGTTTTCTGTGAGTTACCTTCATTATTTCTAATTGAAAAATTGCTTACAGAAATCAGCTCTTAAAATGAGTTCACCTGTAGACTTTCCCCTTGGTTCTTACAACATTTTGATTATAAAAGTGCAATTTGGCACTTATCTACCATTTTATGATCTTCCCAGTGCTTCGTAAATATCCCTTGTTTTCTGGGAGAGGATGAACCTATTCCAGAGATACCCACCAGCACTGTGTCTCCATGGGAGAATGAGTGCCACTCATTCACAGACAACTTAAAACCGGATGATTTTTCCATGACCTCTCCATCTCTTCCATCAAAACTCATTTTTCTTTACAGTTTGCTGCTTCTGCTTCCACGCTGTGCTGGGATTTGTGATATAGCAATCCCAGTCTTATACCAGCAGCAGCTTCTTGAATTGTCAGCCTGAAAATTTAGCCTAGTATAAAAACTCTTTTTCCCCTCAAATACTTCTCTGGAGTTGTTTCTTTAAATCCAGAAGTTTTGAGCAGCACCACCCTTAGGGTAGCTGTTTCATAACTGGGAAGTGCATCCTTCCTTTTGACAGCACATAAGGATTCTTCTCACCGAAGTTTTCACTGTTCTTATTTCTGGAGGGAGAACATAATCTTCAGGCACTCCTGCTTGTTTGCTTTTGTTCTCACTAGGCTTTATATCTTTGCCATTTAATTGCATTTCTACATATCACGCCTGGCTTTTTGTGCCTGCCTTCAGCTCATGGATGAAAATATGGAGTTAAATTTTGATACACCACAGTTCCCGCTAACACGGCAAGAAAAATCAATTTCTGCCTTGATGTGTGGCAGGTCATCTCAGTATGATGTTTTGGCTTCATCCTTACTGGGGATATTCAGGACTGTTAGAATTCCTGGTGAAAATCAGAATCACATGAGATGTGCTATAGTAATGTCTTGGAGTCCAGATATCTGCCTCCTCTATTAAATAATTAGTAAATTAATTCAGTTGTCTGCAGTGTAATATAATAATATAGTAGCTTGGATCATTATTTCAATCTTAATGAAATTGTATTTATAAATGTTGAAGTATTTAAAATGCTTGAGTGTCTGGGAGGGATTAATAGGTTTTTTCTCTGAAACGTGGTTCACCGCAGCCATGGACATGTGCACACCTGGAAGGCACGACTGTGCCCAAGTCTGTCTGAGCAACGACGGATCCTACCGCTGTGATTGCTTTGAAGGATACACTCTGAATCCAGACAAGAAGACTTGCTCAGGTAAGACCTGATCAAAGAAATATTGTATTTATCTAAAAGCAATATATTTTAAAAATCACGTTAATTCATGTTATTTTTTTGATAAATTATCCAAGTGTTTCTGTACAACTCCTGAAAACATGGTGCAACTTTATTTCTTCTTATGTCTAGTAATACAGGGTGTTTCAAAAAGGTGGACCCAATTTGCAAGCACTATGTCTCTGCAACCACGAACTGCCCATGAATGAGACTCTTAGCACTTGAAAGGGCAGGACATAGAGTTTCAAATGATGACCGCTAGATGTACTGTTTGTAAATTTTTGTGCAATTGTAACATGTTGCCATTGTGAAATATACTGCTTTGAAACTGGGTCCATCTTTTTGAAACACCCTGTAATTTGAGAGCCACGACTCCTCCACAGTTGCGCGAAGCTTTTAATTGGTATAATTAAAATGCCATTTGGCATTTCCCTGAGGACTTCGCAGTATTTTCACACCCATGGAGCACAAATTGCCATATCCACCTGAGAGAGGAGAAAGAGAATACATTAATATTTGGTCGGAATATGAGATGTGTACAATCTATGCCATAAAACTCTTCAGAAAATCAGCACAAGGGAATGAGATGAAGAACAGGGACTGTGCTGGGACAGAGATTACAGTATGTATCATCATGAGTGTGATCACTCTTTCTGGTGGATGTGTTTGGATGTTTAAAATACTCCAACCTTAGAGCTCTAGAGGGTGGAGGGAAATGTTGCTTCCCAGTGCTGGTCTCTTGTGGAGAACAGGACTGTAGATGTGTACTTAAGGATGTATATGTAAATATATAGTACCTACAAATTAATATGTATTCTCTACCATTTTCACTTAATTAAGATTTAAGCTTCACTCATTTCTTTGGATGTTTCACTGATGATTTATTTACACAAAATCTTTTTGTCTACTTCCATTATAATCCCTTTCCTTACTACATTTTGTGTGATAAAGCATTGAACTTAGACTTCAGTTCCAGGAGGTTCCCAAATCTCTCCAATTAGTCATGAGTCTTGCATCTCAGAGATGAAGCCAGAGGATGACAATATCTCTTCCTGCCTAGTTTAGGAGCTGAGTTTGTAAGTACAGGTCCTAAGGTTAACTCTGACCTGGCCAGAGACTATAAACATCTGTGCGGGAATGTGAATTCAATTAGACATCCTCATTGGGAGTCCAATCCTGAACCTCCTTTCATAGTACTGATTCTCCCCCACATAGTCAAATTTCAGATTATTTCCCTAAGATGCTTGCTTTTATTCTCTTTTGAACCTTATTTTGCAATAGGCTGCTAATGATTTCTCAGCCACCTGGGTCTTTGTGATATAATAAAAATAGTCTAAGTCTAGGAGGAGGGGCTCTGTTCTCGCTTTCTCTCTCTCTTTCCTTGTTCCTTACTGAACCTCCTTACTGCAAAGATATCCAAATATAGGAACTTCTTCTCAGCTTGGCCTTTCAGAGTTGGCGTGTTAAATTTGGCAGAAAACATCAGCCTCACACATCAAGTGCCACTTTGTAACTGGCAGCGGGTGCCATGTCTCTTTTTCTTTTTTTCAACCCAGCCATGAATACTCTTCTGTTTATGGTCTTTTCACTCCATAAAACAGTGTCTTATCCAACTCAACTAGAGCTGAAATAATGCCAAATGCTCTCTTAAAATCCAGATATTTGTTCTCTGAAATTCTTTTGGATAATTATTTTGTAACTAGGTCACTGCTAGTTCAGCCCCTTTTGCAATCTGTTACAACTGCAAAAAAGTATTGCCAGTGTTCCAAAAATCGTATTAATTTTATGATGATGACAGCCAGATAAAAACACAGTCCGTATACCCTACGATGGCTAACAGCGTGCTGACACACAGCACGAACATCCTGGTTCGAATCTCAATGAAGAGATATTTGCAAATGGAAATTACTAACAGTGACTAAACTGAAGTTTTGAGTGTTGATTAATATTCTTCTCTTCTCAAATGCCTTCCCCAGCTGTCGACATGTGTGCACCTGGAAGGCACGACTGCGAGCAGGTCTGCGTGAGGGATGATCTGTTCTACACCTGTGACTGCTACCAAGGCTACACCCTGAATCCAGACAAGAAGACTTGCTCAAGTAAGAGCAGATTGCTGTTCCACATCCCCCCATGCCCTACCCAGCTAATACCTGTGTTGAAATAGCTCTTATTAGCAAGTTAATCTATTTGGATCTGTTGAGAAACTTTCACATGCATTCAAGTGTTACAAGGCCGCTCTACGTCACTCTGCCTGTTCCACTTTGAGCAACATTCAGAGATATAGAGCACTGTATATGTGATGGTGCTAGTAACGTCTTACCATTTGGTCTGTCTTTATCAGGTTATAACCGAGGCCTTCACTGTATTTAAAAAAATATGTGCAATATTCAGCAAACACAAAACTGAGAAATAATTGTGGAAACAGCATACCACCATGTAGGGGACAGTTTGAGGTAGTCTCTTCCCTTCCAGGCTGAGTTTCATGTTGCTGTAACTTTGTTACAGTAAAAATGTAATTAAAAAAAAAATGTTTCTTTCCTTCCTTGGCTTCTTACTGTAAGGTTATTATGTGCTGGAAGTTGTTCATAGCATGTCTTTGGAGGTGATCTGGCACTTCACATCTGGTAGGGCTAGGGGGAGCATAGACTGTACAAAGGCAGGACTGAGGGAGACCCCAGTTCAGCTCACTGCCCCCAGGCAAGGTCACTTACACATCGCAGTAGGTCCTGGTAAGATTCATAGAATAGTTTGGGTTGGAAGGGACATTCAAAGCTCATCCAGTCCAACCCCCCCTGCAATGAGCAGGGACATCTTCAACTAGATCTGGTTGCTCAGAGTCCCATCCAGCCTGGCCTTGAATGTCTCCAGGGATGGGGCATCCACCACCTCTCTGGGCAACCTGGGACAGTGTTTCACCACCCTCATTGTAAAAAAATTCTTCCTCATGTCTGGACTGAATCTCCCCTCCTTTAGTTTAAAACCATCACCCCTTGTCCTATCGTAACAGGCCCTGCTAAAAAGTCTGTCCACATCTTCTAGACCCCTTTCAAGTACTGAAAGGCCACATGTAGGATAGACTTCCAGCATGGAAAAGGATTGCCATTGGGAAGCGTTAAAAAAGAGTTATCTTTCTTCTGGATACATATTAGAGAGCAGTGAAGGGGAAAGGGACCTGGGGGTCCTGGTGGACAGCAGGATGACCATGAGCCAGCACTGTGCCCTTGTGGCCAGGAAGGCCAATGGCATCCTGGGGTGTATTAGAAGGGGAGTGGCTAGTAGATCGAGAGAGGTCCTCCTTCTCCTCTACTCCGCCCTGGTGAGACCACATCTGGAATATTGTGTCCAGTTCTGGGCCCCTCAGTTCCAGAAGGACAGGGAACTGCTGGAGAGAGTCCAGCGTAGGGCAACCAAGATGATTAAGGGAGTGGAGCACCTCCCTTATGAAGAAAGGCTGAGGGAGCTGGGGCTCTTTAGTTTGGAGAAGAGGAGACTAAGGGGGGACCTCATTAATGTTTATAAATATATAAAGGGTGAGTGCCATGAGGATGGAGCCAGGCTCTTCTCGGTGGCCAACAATGATAGGACAAGGGGTAATGGGATCAAGCTGGAACACAAGAGGTTCCGCTTAAATTTGAGAAAAAACTTCTTCTCAGTAAGGGTAACAGAGCACTGGAACAGGCTGCCCAGGGGGGTTGTGGAGTCTCCTTCTCTGGAGACATTCAAAACCCGCCTGGACATGTTCCTGTGCAACCTCACCTAGGTGTTCCTGCTCCAGCAGGGGGATTGGACTAGATGATCTTTTGAGGTCCCTTCCAATCCCAAACGTACTGTGATACTGTGATACTGTGATAACTACTTCTCCAAAACGCATTCTGTAGGAACTGGTGTACATGTACCGGGGACCCATGACTGAGCAGGTCTGGGTGAGTAGTGGTGGATTGTATACCTGTCACTGCTATGGAGGCTTTACCTTAAATCCAGATGAGAAAACATGCTCAAGTAATAATTTCATTGTTTTTCCTGAATATACTTTTTGAAGTACCTCTGAATGTGTTAAATCCTTTTCATCTGTTTGAGAAATATTCTATCAACTCACAGACTCCCTGAAAGCACAATCCTTTTTCGTTCCCTTCTGCCTTTTGCCTCTAATGTTTTGAGCTATTGACAGTTTGATCCTTCTTGTTTAGTTATGTCAGTGACTGTATTTAAAACTAGAGCTGACTCTTACCTATCACCACACATTTAAGGACTTCACCATTAAAAAAAAAATCAGTTATAATCGGCATTTCCTTATGAAATGGGAATAACTGGAGGGACTGGCAAGGCAGGATTCTGGGGATCTGTCTCTGGGGCATGGGACACAATGGTGTACCAGCATTTGGAGGATGGTGGGAGGCCAGAGGTGAACAGAACTGCTATCAGAACTACAGCAGTGCTAAACCGTATGTTCTTGTCCACTCCTCCATGCTGAGTGGGGCAGGCATGAACTCACCAACCGTTTTTGCTTCAGATGGGCAGTGATGGCACCAGCTGTTGGCAGAACTTCTGCACCATTTGATGTAGAGTCATAGGGAAAGTTGCATTAGAAAGGACCTCAAGAGGTACCGAGTCTGATCTCTGGTTCAGAGCAGAGATAACTTGCCATTGCATCAGGTGGCTAAGGACCCTTGGTAAGAGCAAAGTTATAAAATAGGTGGATATAGCCAAACACCATCTGCAAAAATAGTAATTTTTTTTTAGGTCTGGACTTAAACATAAATGCAGTGTAAAAACACAACTCTAGCGTGTTTTGTATGACTTGTTGGGCATCCCAGTGGCAATGAGAGTGTCCAGGATTTTGAACATCAAATACTGGAAGACTCTAAATTTTCCAGAAAGACTGTAGAAAACTTCAGGGTACCCTTGGACAGTTGCCAAAGTGGGTTGGAAAAGTAATTTTGTTAAAACAGACATAATCCAAGGAGGATCTGTATCTGTCATTGGAGAATTTAAATTTAAACATAAAAAATTAACTGGCAGTTGGTTGGAAACGAACCATGTTGGTGTGATATTTTGAACTGAATTTCCTCCAGCTGACTCTTGAACAGCTCTCCTTTGTACATTGACCATAAAGCTGGTGGAACGTTCCAAAGAAGGGAACTGAACAAATACAGGTTCAGTGGAATCAAGGAGACACCAGTTTCAACATTGGCTCTAAGACAAATGAATTTCTGCACTGCTAGAAATGAATCTGTTCATAGATTTTGCAGTTCCCCTGCAAAATGTAAATACCAGTGGCATGACTGATAAACAAGAAACCAAAACATTACAGAAAAGAAGAGCTATTGTGTCCAGGTATAATATTTCTGTTGTTCTGTATAATGCTCACATAATTTGTTTGGCTTTGATCAGCTATGCATTTATATATCTACAGAAGAAGTAGTGGAATAATCTCCTGTCATTGCCTTTGCAAGGAACGTAAAAACACATGTATCTAGAGACAGGTATTACATACAGGTAATACCTCCTGATAACTTGTTGAAAGGGTATTTCTTAATTGTAGGCCCTATTTTAAGAAGGAAGCTTGTTATTCAGGTCTTGGATGTAGACAGTAATCTCACTGCAGTACCTGTGCTTCAGTAGCTGTTGATATGTTTGTTCTTAGCCTGCGGCAAGTACTGCAGCTCAGTTTAACTCCTCTTTTCTTTCATGAGTAGGTGAGGTTAAACTACCTTTCATGTAGCTATGAACATCAGCTGATGCCTGACTTTATTATATTACAATGACGTCATAATCTCTCTGAGCCCTTTGTGATCATCCCTGGTTTTGCGGTGGATTATGGAGAAAAAGTAATTCTTGAGGACAGCTGAGGCTGGTCCCTTGTCAGTCTGGAAGACTGAGCGCAAGACCTAGGAACAGATTCAATGGCACCACTGTGGAGTATGGCAAGGCTTGTTTTTCCTTTCTAACAGATTGAAGAAATCTCTGTCATACTAACTGGCTCCTCTATTAATATTGCTGTGCCTTTCTACTAGATTTTAAATTCATTTGTGCCTATCTGAATATTGTTCTACCCTCCATCCATATTCACGTGACATTGGAATGGACTTGTGTTCACATGTCTTGAAGAATCAAAAGTGATACTTTCTACACATGTGTATTGCCAGTGTTATAAACCAACAGCACATTGATGATTTAGCTGAACCGTGTTGCTTAGTATTTAAAATTAAAACATGTGTTCCTCCTTTCTTTTTTAATTATTTACCAAGTGGTAAATTCAATTCTTCCAATTCCTTCCCAAGCTGAGACTTAGGTATCTAAATTCCACCTGCATCTCAGAAACTGATGCAAACCGATCAACTTCTGACACTGATTGAGTATTAATGTGCCTAAAATCACTATGTGCCTTCCTGTTGGGCTTGCAAAACTGCTGGAGGCCTAGCTTTGGACTAATGCATTCTCAGGAGTGATGGATACCCCAAATGCCATTGTGATCCAGCTTTGACAGGGCAGCAACCTTGATTTTGTATAGACAGATAGATTAAGATTTTATTTACATACATTTAGATATGAGGAAGAAATCCTTCACCATGAGGGTGGTGAGGCACTGGAACAGTCTGCCCAGAGAAGCTGTGGATGCCCCATCCCTGGAAGTGTTCAAGGCCAGGTGGGACGGGGCTTTGAGCAACCTGGTCTAGTGAAAGATGCCCCTGCCTGTGGCAGGGGGGCTGGACTAGGCAAATGGAAGATTCACTTTAGTCCAGACATTAGAGTTGATGGGGGAGGCTGGTTGGTCCCTGCACCCAGGCCTCTTTTTATATTGTATTCAATAAAGGTCTAATTTAAAGAGTGCAGAGGATCCATGTAGGCAGGTGAGGAACTCCTCGGTTACAGTCAAGGTCTCCCTGGGATTTAAATGTTTGATAATTGCCATAAATGTTCTAAATGCTGTTTTCTCTCTTAGGAGCCATAACGAGCAGTCTTGTAACAACTGAAGAGTCCTGTAAGTGTGAAGCCATAGCTGCCCTGCAGGATTCAGTCACCTCACACCTTGAAGCTCTGTCTGCAAAATATATCCTTTTTCTTACATGATCTTCTGCATTGAGCTCTTCACTGGTGTTTTAGAGGGAGCTGCTTGGATGTTTGCTGGGGAAGGAACAGACCTCACAACAAAAACTATTTTCCCGGTAATTTTAGAAATGTTGTGCAGCTAAATCTTGCCTGTTACAAATACCATTATGCTTTCACATTACATTGGAAGGCTTTAGTGTCAAGATAAAGATAAAATACACGTCCTCATCCCCTACATTATACATGCTATGTTGAACATCAAGCACTGCTCTGTTTGTAATTCTTCCCGATAATTTTTACTGTTACAGCAAATGCTCGGTTTTGAACCCTCCCATTAGTAGTGTGTGTGTGTGCCCCAAAATTTTCAAGATGCCCAAGAGAGGTGGTGGGACAGCAGTCTGACCATTGCTGCTCTATTATTCCCCTGCATCCCAGCTCTGCAGACAGGCAGTGTCTCCAGCCATTTTCACAGAATCACAGAATGTTAGGTATTGGAAGGGACCTCGAAAGATCATCCAGTCCAATTCCCCCGCCAGAGCAGGAACACCCAGATGAGGTTACACAGGAAGGTGTCCAGGAGGGTTTTAATATTTCCAGAGGAGACTCCACAACCCCCCTGGGCAGCCTGTTCCAGTGTTCTGTTACCCTTACTGTGAAGAAGTTTTTTCTCATATTTAAGTGAAACCTCCCATGTTCCAGTTTGTACCCATTGCCCCTTGTCTTATCATTGGTTGTCACCGAGAAGAGCCTGGCTCCATCCTCGTGACACTCACCTTTTATATATTTATAAGCATTAATGAGGTCACCCCTCAGTCTCCTCCAGACTAAAGAGCCCCAGCTCCCTCAGCCTTTCCTCATACAGGAGATACTCCACTCCCTTAATCATCTTTGTGGCTCTGCACTGGACTCTCTCAAGCAGTTCCCTGTCCTTTATGAACCTTCCTCTGCTTCTCCATGAGAATGTGGACATCCAGCTGCTGGGATACAGGAGGAGAGCTGCGAGGCAGGGTGACGAGGCTGGAGGCACTGGGCTTGTGTCCCTGGGACATCCGAGGTGCAGGCTGGTGGGTGCAGCTACACCGTGCTGGAATTTACTGCCTTCATTTGCTGCAGTGTGCTGCCTGTGCCAGTGAGGAGAAATGTGGTTAGTGCCCGGATTAGACATCACAAACATGTGGGAGAGAAAAAACAACAACAACAACAAAAAAGAAAGTGATGAATGCTTTGGTACCACAGCAAACCTGAGTGCTGGAATAAGTGCCCTCAGATGGCATTGCAGGAATTAATTACTGGAAGTTAAAAGTTGGGCGAACTGTGATTCATCATAAGGCACAATGTTTAGAACTGTGTTTGATCACTGTTAGAATTTACCAAGGGTTTTGGTAGATGTTCATCAGTGGAAATTTTTGAGACTGCACGCTTTTTTCTGTAAAAGGTGCTCTTGTTGAAATAGGAATTGATTTATAGCAGCACTACGTCTATGATTGTCATCCTGATCCTTGGGGATTCAAAATCAAGGGAGAGTGGGGTATTTTAGGATTAATCAAAGAACAGAGCAAACCAGTAAGTTTTATATGTGAACTCATCATTTATACAGATAAATGAACTTTTCAATTCATGAAAGTTTCTGAAAGCCAAATGAAAACTTCTGCCAAGGACACAAGAGTCTCCCAGTTCTTGAATAAATTCAACTTTCTTTTTATAAACCCTAATTGCAAATCCCTTTTCTTGCAGTGTGCCTAGAGTTCACTTTATTTGCTTCAGAAAGGTGAAAGGGAGACTCTGATTTTCCTTGGTTTATAACATATAATTCCAGGGAATCTAAGTAGTTAAAAATGAACACCAAGATAATTAAACCTGTAATGTCATCTCAGTAGCAGCACGTCCTTCAGAGAACAATCTTTCTGCAAAAAAGAGCTAATGTTAAGCAAGAAAATCTGGTGGTTTCAAGTCAGGAATATATTTTATTACAAATAACTGAGGTTTTCTTTCAAAGTTACTATTTGGGGGACAATTTGTACCCCTAGCATCCTTTCAAGACAACTTGGGAAAAGCAGCAGAGCTGATCACCTGCTGCTTCTCAGCCCTGAATGTCACTTGGTCCAGCTCCTAAGAAATCAGGGTTTGAGATCATGTGGAAGTTACCAGACCTTGACAGATCTCTACAACATTTGAAATCTCTGGTTCAAGAACGTATTTGACCTCGTTAGAAAACAGACTGTGTTTTTTGAAAATGCAGGAATGAGAAAGATTATAAATAAACCAAACCTTATAGCTATAATTTGTTATATTGTCCTTAACAACTGACCACTAGATGAAGTGTCTGAGAAGCTGCAGGCGTATCAAGGCAGACAGCAGGTTGTCTGAGTTATCGTTCTACTTAATTCCAAAATAATCTTCCAGAAGCAATCCTTTTTATTGTGTTCAGCAAGCTTTATTTTGTTGCACAGCTTACAAAACAGCAGTTGGTTTGTTATTACTGACAAATATCAAGAAGGCTTCAGGAAGACACCAGTCTTGAAAATAGTGACCCTGAGGATCTTCATGTACAGTCACTTTATAACCATAAAGCTACCTATACCTGCTGTGCTTCAGTTTGTACTACAACTATTACAGTAACTGCATTTTTATTGTTTTATTTAAAAGCAAATACAGAAAAAAATAGATACAATATATCACATATAAAACTGTGAAATGGCAAAGCAGAGTAAAAAAATGGGCCTATCTCATCTGTCCATTAAATAGGAAAATAATTTGGGGTCTTGTAACTTATTTTAATAAAATAAAGTATGATGAGCACACTGATGTTGGGAGTATTTTTGTGTACAACTTAAATACTTTATTTCATAACACATCTTTTTACAAAAACAAGGAAATAAAAACTCAAAGGAGGCATAAATGGAAGAAATCCACATAATTAAACAAGATACTATCCCCAAGTCACATAGCTGGAAAAAGAACCATTTGATTTTAAAACCTAGAAGTCCTTGTTAATATAGATAAGAGGTTTAATAGTAATTTCAAGTATTAACAATATTGTTTAATGCTCAGAAGGATGAAAGACGTTCTCCAACTTAAGGTTTTTATCCTGGAAGACTTATTTATGTTAATAGTCAGTAATTTCCTGTTGTCATACCACAGACTTTACTGGGACTACTTGTGTCAATTGGGTTTGTACAATAAAACACTCAATTAAAAAATCTAATTGTTAAAGGAATCTACTTGTTTTCCACAGTTGGCATTTGTAATCATCCAAATGCTTTAGAAACTACACTTAAATACACTTGAAGATGGAGGCAAACCTATGATTATTAATTTTTTTTTAGAATTGAAAAATACAACATACTTTGTAGAGCTTTGCGTTATAATTATAAAAAATATTACATCAGTAGCTGGTATGACAAGGACATGTTATAATGACATCTGTGCTTGCTTCATATCCTGCACATAATAGATCCAAACAATTACAAGGAAAGTTGGGCAGAAGTTCAGTTATCATGTTCACTGCACAGGCCAGTGAGACTTCAAGTATGTCTATACAGTAATGTTAAGTTAGAATATAATACACAGATAATATAATAGCACAGATGAACATGGACACAGCATGGGCTAAAAATGAGATTATAAACCCTCCAAGACTGCTGGATTGGTCAGTGGTTGATATTTTGTGATGTGTCCCCACTGATATTAATTTGCTTTACTTCAATTAGTTATCGTGGACGACCTAGCTGTGCTACACTTGCTTCCTCAAAGTGCAGTGTATGCATATTTTTTTCTGTAAGTCATGTTTTATATCCAGCACTTTATTTTGCTTACTTTCACGTCTTCCACTTAGACGTGGGTATTATACAAGGATTTATAGGGCCAGAATTATGCCTTGGCCTGTGTATTGGTAAGAATAAACAAGTTGTAAATCTAATGCAAGACTTTTCAGGTTCTTGGCAATTGGGTGTACATGACATCAGTCCCATTTACACTAAGGCCAGTTGTCAGATCAGATGTATAATTTTACACCACAGTGGAAAATTGTCCTGGAGGCCAGATGTGTCTTGCAAGCCGTCAGCTGGGCAGGCTTTGTTTCATGCATTAGTATTTGTAACTCCATTTTACATTACAAATGATAGTATTTACATTCAATTCCTCTGAGAATTTATCTCATCTCACTTTGTGTTTGCGAGCACCAGATACAATTCCAAGGTGATATAAGTGATTTCTTTAAAATAGGACATACGAGCAGGTCATATTGACTGAACATTTTTATTTTAAATACCCAGAGTGTTTCAAAAAGATGGACCAAATTTCAAGTCACAGTAATTTCAAATTATATTTAGTTATTGAGGCAGTAAAACTTTGAGACTAATGCAGAGAACTGTTACGAAAAGAAGTAAATTTAATCTTTTGGATGGTATTTTAAAATTATTTTTATTCTGCCTTGAAAAGAATAAAATAGAAAATTTCAGTTGTAAGGGCCCTATGGTGATCACCTAGTCCAACTGCCTGACCACAGGCATTTTCTAAATCACCTTTACCTATCTTACTCAGCTCTAAGATGTTTAGAGGTATTCAGTCAACTTTGTTTTACAGTTCTGCCTTATGTGTTTCTAAGTTGGCATCAGTCAAAAAGCTGTATGCCCAGAGCTCCTCACTGTTGCACGTTCATGTAACGTCAATAAAATGATGTGATGATAACCTGTGGCTTGTTCTATTTCTCTGCATTTCCAGTCAGCATCTCTGAGAGGAGGGGAACAGCACTAAAAACTTGACGAGACACAGGTTTGAGAACTTGGCTTCATCATGATTCTCCTTTGACATCGAACAAATTGCTTATATTTCAGTGTTTGTGTTGTGGATAATTGCACTGTGGAGTAGTCAGCTGCTATGAAAGCAAGGGGGATGTTCTGGGAGACATGGCATTTCTGTTCCTCCTGTGCCAAGCAGGCAAGTTTGTAGAGCAGGATGCAGAAGACACAGTGCAGACTGTCTTCTGTACGTCTCCCATGTTCCCCTTTGCTGTTGATCAGCTACAAAACAGCTTTCAGTATGGAAAGTACTTATTTTGCAGTGAGGTACAACCTAGCTGGGAGTCAGTGCCACAGATCCAGGCTGCTCTTGAAGCCCCCTGCACGCCTTGTGCAGGCACAAATCCAGTCTTGGTCCTTAACCCCTGTTAGGGAAGTTTCTTTTCCCTAGGTTTCCCATAGCAGAGACTCGGGTTTGGATTCCAGAAGCTCTTCTTAAATAAATAATTGCAAGGTAAGTGAGTCAGTCGGGGCCAAGTGCAAAATCAGAGCCTGGCATCTCCCTGTTCTTCATCAGATCTCTTAATTTTTATCAGGGAGGCTGTCAAAGTTCTAACCTTCAGCTGCTATTTTACACCTGCAGAAAATAAGTTCTCAGCAACAGCCAAAACTTTCTTCTATTAGGTGCTGTTCTGCTCCTTGACTTATCTCCAGGGACAAAGCCCCCTTATCCTCTAGCTTGAGGACTCTGAGGCCTTTTTTACTTAACAAAGTAGAAACTTCAAAGGTTTGCAACTTGCAGAAGTTACACTAAGGAAACTTATGCTAAGCAAATTCTATATCAGCAGTTTCTAAAGAAGTTCTATAAGAATCAGTATACCAAATCATTCAACGGGGTAAGGCAGACTATTCTATAATCCGCCTGCCCTCTGCACTGCTCAGTGTCCAAGAGCTTTGTCACAGCAGCCATGGCACTTGCTTGCCCTCTCTGACCCATCAAGTCAAGGTGCTTTTCATCTGTGTGAGCGACTGATCAACCCGGCTGTGGGTGCCGTGGCACCTTCTGAGGGAGCAGGAACGGTGACCAACACCTGTGCCCTTGGCTGGGGCCACCAGTTACCTCAGTGAACAGCAACACCTGGGGCAACCCTGAGGATGGCACTAAAACCACGGCACGCACACACTTTGGCATTCGCAAGGTTTCAGGTTTTCCTTCCTGTATAAGCAGAGTGACCTCTATTAATCATAGAATCATTTTGGTTGGGAGACACCCTCAGGATCATCAAGTCCAACCATAACCTAACTCTGGCACTAAACCATGTCTCTAAGAACCTTGTCTAAATGACTTTTAAACACCTCCAAGGATGGTGACTCCACCACTTCCCTGGGCAGCCTGTTCCAATGCCTCACAACCCTTTCCAGAAAGATTTTTTTTCCTAATATCCAATCTAAACCTCCCCTGGTGCAACTTGAGGCCATTTCCTATCACTTGTTACTTGGGAGAAGAGACCAACCCCCTCCATGCTACAACCTCCTTTCAGTTATTTGTAGACAGCAGCAAGGTCTCCCCTCAGCCTCCTTTTCTCCAGGCGGAACAGCCCCAGTTCCCTAAACCGCTCCTCACAAGACTTGTGCTCCAGACCCCTCAGCAGCTTCGTTGCCTTTCTCTGAACTTTCTCCAGCACCTCAATGACTTTCCTGTAGCGAGAGGCAGAAAACAGAACTCTGGATTCGATTAATTACCAGTGCTTCCTACCCGAGGTGAGTAGCAGTGTTAATCGCTGCGCGGGGACTGGGGAACCCCCAGAAGCCCTCCGCTCTCAGCGGGCCCCCTCTCTGCGGCCGGGAAGCTGAGGAGCCGGCAGGCAGGACCGGGCGGGAAGCGCCTGCCAGGCTGCCACACGGACTATCAGCCTCAGCCCGCAGCTCTGGGGGCGGTGCCAGAGTTTGGCTCCGCCCCAAAGGGGCGGGACCCCCCGTGCCTGGTGCCAACAGGGGAGCAGCAGCGAATGCGTTTTTTCCCGCTCCCGGAAGCGGAGGAGCGCAAGCGTGGGGCGAGCTTCCGGCGGCCGTTGCCAGGGTGACGCGGTTACCAGGGAGGCCGCGCCGGGCCCGCCGTCGTGAGGAGCGGTGCGGGTTGGCCTCCCTCGCCCGCCGGTCCTCCAGGATGTTAATCTACCTGTACAAGAAGGTGCTCCTGGGACGTGGAGAAAAGTCGGGGTGGCGGAGGACAGGCAGCCCTCGGGGCAGCGGAGGGCAGAGGCTTCGGGGCGCTGAGGGGGACTCTCGGGCTGGATTTAATGGTGCGGCCGTGGGCTTGGGCCCTGCCCGGAGTGCTGCCCTGCCCCCTCCTGCCTGCTCCCTCTCGACCTAGGCTTGAGGGTTTGGTTTTCCTTCGGCCTTCAGCTGTCTCCTCAGCCACTGCTCGCCCCGGAGAGTCCGGACGTGGCTCTTCAGCTGGAGACCAGCTCGTAGCAAAGACCTGCGCACTGTGATTCCTCTCACCTGTTTTGTTGCTCATGTCACCTTCTTTGTGCATCTTTGAAGATGTCCCGTTATTATTATTTACCGCATATATATTAATTTCCCTTTTCTCAAGTGCTGCATTGGAGTTTCACTAAAGCTTGTAATGCTAATTGTCTGCTGTGTCTTTTTGCATGTACTGATCTGTCAATAGAAATCAGTTTATTTTGTTTCTTAGCACAGCTGTCTTTGAGATGTTCAAATAGAATACTTTAAAATAAAATATGAGCCTTACAACTATGTAGAAATACAAAATATTTCTTTTTCAGATTGCAATTCCTGGTAATGTTCGATTAAGATCTATTGCCTGGAGTAAGGACCAAGGTTTCATAGCCTGTGGTGGGGACGATGGGTTACTGAAAGTTTTAAAATTAGAAACACAGACAGGTAAATGAATATTTTATTTATTTATTTATTTATTTATTTTTCATTTTAAGAACAAAATCCACCACACTTGAGAATTCTGAAAGCATAACTCCTTCTTCAGGTTTCTTGACAATATTGCTAATGTTTTCAATCTGTACATATTTGTGTATTTGCATAAACATCAAATATGCTCTCACTTTTTTTTTTTAACACTCTTTTCCTCCAGCTTCTCTTATGTGGCACACATGGAATTTAACTACTTATTATTATCTGCTGAAGTTATCTTCTTATTTTGGGGGGGGGCATATGTTTCATTGTTATTCTTTTTGTATAGGCTTCCAGTTTATTTTGGAACTTATTTCATTATTTCTTGATTTTGTTTGTTCTACCGTCTTAATAATTTTAGGGAGAAAGCTGTGTAACTTTGTTTTTAATGAACATGTTTCAAGAAAAGGAAAATCTAACATGTTTTTAAAATCTTTTAAACCTTTGTTATTATAACAATGTGATACCCATGATTTTTGTTGTTATGAGGTTTTTTGTTTGTTTCACTGGTATTTTTTCCTGAAAAACTGCTAGATCATAAAGATTATATGAATTTGGATGCCAGAGACAATGCAAACACATTGAACTGAGCGGTGGAAAATTCATCCTGCAGTTACATTTTACATACTTTTAGGTGAATAGTTTGTTGTATTGAAACAGTGATTAGAGCTGCAGTATTGATAGAGACATAGTAATATGTATACTTAATTAGGTTTATTTTATAGCTATTTTTGTTATTTTTAGATGAAGCAAAAATAAAGGGAATTACAGCTCCTAGCAATCTTTCTGTGAATCAGCATCTTGATGGTCATAGTGGTAAGTATCATTGGGCATTTAATGAACATTTAATTAGAATTCAAAAAATAGAAGATTTTGTGAAGGTGGTAGCATAATTTTGCTGTAACTTTTTGTTATGAGCCTGAAATAAAGATTCTCAGTATTGAACTCAGGTATATAACAGCTTGGCTATCTATTTTTACCAAGTTAGCTGATGAAAGACCTACAGTCACTCTTTTATATCTGTGAGTGAATTACTGGGTGGAGAATCAAACTGATTTAGCCTTACCTCAGTTCTCCTGGCTGATACCGTGTGTGTGACACAGAATGCACGCTACACAAACCAAGCTCTGCTCTACCTGTTACAATTTAAAGTTTGCTTATGATTTTTGCAAGGTTGAGTCTGTGAACTTTGACATTACAGCCTCACTTGTGTTTTGTATTATCCAGGCTTTGCTTTTTCCAAATTATTTGATCCACACTGATTATCCTGAGAAGGAAGTATTGATTTCTATTTAAGTAGATGCTGCTATTTTCCTTCCCTTCCCTTCCCTTCCCTTCCCTTCCCTTCCCTTCCCTTCCCTTCCCTTCCCTTCCCTTCCCTTCCCTTCCCTTCCCTTCCCTTCCCTTCCCTTCCCTTCCCTTCCCTTCCCTTCCCTTCCCTTCCCTTCCCTTCCCTTCCCTTCCCTTCCCTTCCCTTCCCTTCCTTTTTTTTCATCATGCAGTGCTTCTGGAATAGTGCTTGCTAACTCTGACTTCAGAATGGTTAGTCTGGACATTTTAATCTGTTGTGTGGGACTGGGATATATTTTTAGGTATTTACATAAAATATCATAATTCATTTGCTCCCACACATTTGTTCACATACTGCCTTGGTAGATCACAGATAAAGAATTCTTTATAGCAGAAGAGAAAAACTAAACTGATGGGCAGTTGACGCTGGAATTGCTGAGTTAACCAAACAAAGATGTTCTACTGCGTTTAAAAAAAGAAAAGGAGAACAATTTTATTTTACACTGTACTTATAAAGTTTTAAACTCAGTACGATAAGATAAAATGAGAAACGAGACTAAAAGCTTTCTTAAGCATTTTTTCTAGTGACACATATGTGGATAAGACTGTGTTGTTTTTTGTGGGTTTTTTTGTTGTTGTTGTTGGCTTTATTTTTTTTTTTTTTTTTGATAGTGTCTTTGAAATTTGCTTATATGTTATGGTGGCCTTACATTTTCTTCTGCAGAAATAGAAGTGAGTTTGGTAAACTTGATCTCTGTTAAAAAAGTCTTTCTTTTCCCTTTATTGGCAAATTACAGAATGTGTACTAAGTAGGCTGCAGTATGGTATAGAGATGAAGTTTAGAGAGGTTAGAAAACAGGCTATAAAAGAATAGTCTGTGAAAGTAAAAACTGAATGCAGGGAAATTAGACAGTGAGGAATTAAACTCTTGCGTGGGAAATGCTAAATGTTTATCGTCTGTGGACAGCAGGATATGAAGAGGATGCTAAAATCCTTACATTATTTGAAGAAAGGGTCTTTTTATGAGGATTTGCAATTGAAACCTGATAACAGCCTCATTATTTTAGGAGCCTAGTTAAATATGATTGAAAGAATGAATTGTGAGGAATTGAGGTAGTGGATATTTTGAATTAATGTGTGCAGTTCTGAAAAAAAGATTACTGTTGCCTTAAAAAAATCCCTGACATTTGGGATAGTTTCAGTTGCATTTGTTGATAAAGTTTGTGACTGAAATGCAGAAAAATTGAAAGAATACAGAGGAAAAGGATGACCAGTGGTGAGGGCATGAAAGAGTGTGATGCTTGAGGTGGCCAAGTTCATATCCAGTGTTGAACTGATGAAATAAGATGCTGCTTAGAAATGGTTTGAAGATGATTCAAGTCAAGTCAAATATTTATGAGTAGGATCCCACATGAGACTCGAAGGTCTGAAGGAATTGTGTGTAGAGTGCTTTTTTGGGTAATTGTGAGGGAGATTTTGTTTTCAAAGTGCAGCACTACTGAAGATCAAACTACTAAGAGGAAGAAAATGCAAAACTTCTTGCTACAGTAGTTTTGTCAGCTTCCAAAGCTAACAGGTCAGAGGTGATGAGAAACTGTAAAACTGTGATTTGAGTTTTGTGTACTGAAGCAATATTTGGAGAGGATGTTACTCAAGTGGGTGATTACAGAAGCAAAAGGAACTATTTAGCAGAATTTTGGAAGAGGAAATGAGTGATACTGAAAGAATACCTAATATGAAATCAAAGTCAGCAGCGTATATTTCTGAAAAGCTCCAGGTTAATTAAGTTGGAAGTGGTGGGTTTTATTGACTTGTTTAAATAATGTAAATTTAAAAAATATGTGTATAATTTTCTAGGTTCTGTGAAAGTGGTGGCATGGAATGAACAGTATCAAAAACTGACTACCAGTGATGAAAATGGACTCATCATTGTGTGGCTGCTATATAAAGGTATTCTACAGGACAAATTAGAAATGAGATAATATCCCATGTTGTGAGAAATGTTATTTCTTTTTTTCCCAGCAATTTTTACACAATAATTATGTCTGAGTAGTCTGGGGGACACTGTAGCATAATCTTGCTAGAGTTTTACTGAAAAGGCAGAACAACTTTCTGTTTAATTCCTTTCCAAAACTTACTGCTTCTGCAGCTTTTTGTTGTATAGTATGTTGCAGAGTCATATGTAACCTACTGTTTCATGTTTAGTTATCAGCAGACCGTTCTCAGGTTTCTCCATTTCATTGAACACCTATTTGATTGCTTGGTAATTTTTATAAACATTTTATTTTATTTTATTTTATTTTATTTTATTTTATTTTATTTTATTTTATTTTATTTTATTTTATTTTATTTTATTTTATTTTATTTTATTTTATTTTATTCTTATTTACAACTTCAGAAATTCATATTGCTAGGAAATGTCATTATTATCCTATTTGCACATAATTTTACTATTTGAATTCAGTGTCTTGCATGTACCTTGTATCCACTAGAGGTTTATCAAATCAGAATATAACTCAGATTTTGTTCACTACTAATAGGTGCTTGGTATGAAGAGATGATTAACAACAGAAATAAATCTGTTGTTCGAAGCATAAGCTGGAATGCTGATGGACAAAAGATTTGTATTGTATATGAAGATGGAGCTGTGATTGTTGGATCAGTGGAAGGTGAAATTTAAGCTCTACTAATTGTTGTATTAGATAGCTTTTGTTTTCAACATTATGTACATAGTGGCTCTGTTTCTCTAGATAAATACAACTAATAGTTATTTTCTAATTGTTGCTTTTACTTCCTTTAGCTGTTTTTGTTTTCACATTGGTGGCTTGCATCCTATTTTAAATTTTGTGGTATGTTTACTAAGTTAAATCAATATTCTGTTACAGGCAATCGCATTTGGGGAAAAGACTTGAAAGGTATCCACCTGTCCCACGTGGCCTGGTCCTCTGATAGCAAAGTTTTACTTTTTGGGATAGCAAATGGAGACATTCACATTTATGACAGTCAAGGAAATTTTATTGTAAGTTCATGATGGTATAATAAAGGTATTATCTTCAACAGGCATAAAAACTTACTTCCTCTTAATTCATTTCTTGTTTGTTTGTTTCATTGGTGGACTTCAGTACTGAGAACTGGACAAGGTCTTGTACACAAAGTTTGTATTCAAGATTTATACAACTGCAGTTTTATAATGTAAATATTTATTTCTTTATAGCTGACAGAATATCACATCAACTAATACCTTTTTGCCTTGCAATAGTTATTGAAAATGTACAAATATTTATGGTAGCACTAACTGAGCCCTCCTTGCTGTGATCCAGGTGCACTCTTATCTTTCAGAAAAAGCTCTTACCTGTGTTACCAGATGTACAGGGCTAATTATTACAGAAGTAAACTTATTTAAATAGTATTCTAATTTGAACGCTTATTTTTTCAAATTACTTTTATATATTATTCTAGAGACTTTTATCAATAAAAAACAGACAGAGGGTTTCTTTTTTAAAAAAATCTCATGGCCAGGAGTGGTCTGAACTTACTTCTATTTTTTGCAAAGTTTCGGTAAGGTTCCTTGTGTGTTTTCTTTGTTTTTAAGTTACTTTTCAAAGAATGAAAATGCCAACATTAAAGTACTTCTTCGTAGTTAAAATATATGTTTACATATGTCTCATCCGTCATTGTATAAGGGAAGTTTTTCAAATTCTTAAAATGTTGAGAATGTGATAATTTTTCTTGACTCAGGAAAAAAAAATGCATAGACATCTGGTCTTCTGCAAGGTATCAGTAGGAATCTAAATTGTTCTTCTAAATAGCATGTTGTATGTGACTTTAAATAATTAACCCTTCTTTTCTAGGTGAAAATGAAAGTGAGTTGTTTGGTTAACGTAACCGGACCATTCGAGATCGCTGGGATACACTGGTATCATGGCACAGAAGGTTACATTGAACCAGATTGTCCTTGTCTTGCTGTCTGTTACCAGAATGGAAGATGCCAGATAATGAGAGATGAGAATGACCAGAGTAAGTACAATATGAGGGCTGCAGGTTACTGAGCTACTCTCAACCCAAAATGTGTACTCATGTTTATATTCTTCATGTTTATTCCTTAAAAACTAGATCCTGTTTTGATTGACACCGGTATGAGTGTAGTATGTATTCAGTGGAACCATTGTGGAAGTGTGTTGGCGGTGGCAGGCTCCATAAAAGCAACTCCTCAAGATGTAAACATTGTGCAGTTCTATAATCCGTTTGGTGAGGTAAAAATGTTTAATACACTTAAATAACTTAAATGTTTTTTTTTTTTTTTATCTTGGTATCACATACTGTGATACTGTGATATGTTTTGTCTACATGGTCATTACTGGTGGAATTTGGATGCCAAAATGTAGGTGTTTAGTGTGTTTAATGCGCTCTAAGGTATCTAGGATATCCACCTGAATCTGGAAAGATGACACAGGACCAGATTCCCTTCTAGAACAGCAAGTTAGTGCCCAGCTCGAAAAACTGAGTGCATCTCATAAAACACTAAATAATGAGATATGCCTAGTGTCTAACTTTGAACACCTAACTCAGATACCTGAGTTCAGACTGTAGTCAATGAGCGATTTGGAATGTTTAGGCAGCAGTTAAGATGCTAATTTAACATCTGGGTATCAAATCTGGAAGTACTTGTCTCTCTCTACTGGCTGTGTAGGAGACACAGGAATCTCTAGATTAGGAGTTTAAAATAAGGCAGTGAATGCTGCCCTCTATTTTTATGGAGTCACTAAAACTGAGAAAGCGGCATCTGGTATCAATAAAAGCAATGACTCAAAAACCTCTGAAAAGGTAAGCTGTTTCTAATCTTTGTTTGTCTGTTGGGGATAGATATTGTTTTGAATTTTTTTTTGTAGCACTTCCTGTCTTTTTTACAAGATGTTAAATATTAAACAGTCGAGGGGCAACTTTCCTATATATTTTTGTTCATGGTGCTACTTGTGCCTTACAAAGTAATTTTGGGTAATTTTACTTTCCTTACCAGTAATGTGTCTGGGAATCTGTAAGTTAATGTTGGGTATCAGCGTGAGGAAGTTTGTTTCTTGTACAGAGGAAGAAGTCACCAGTCCTGAGGTAACTGTGGTAATGACAGAACTGTGAGCTGTGCTGGGAAATGGGTTCAGATCCAATGTCATCTCTGGGGGTTTCCTTAGTTGGAAGCATTAAATGGAACCAAAGGTTTTGACAGTTACGTTGTTACATCTCTGGTTGCTGATGTCCTTCAGATTAACTGAAACAAGTGTTCCAGATTCTGTATCTAGTGTTTAGAAGTAAATTATTTAGATTTTTAGAATTGCTTTGTACTATTTCTGGTATTCAGGTGCTGACTTAACTTTTTGGAAGATGGTATCTTCTGTGAACAATGTGTGATGAGTATTTGGATTTAGTATTTGCATCTGATCAAAGATATGTAATAGGTACTAAACTGTTTAAGTTCATTGGTAAGAGTTTATTTTGGCACAAAGTTATGCCCTCAAAAGGAAAGTTGGATCTAAGCATAAGTATGAGTGTTCTGCTCAGTAAAATGTTTTATTATATATATGTCTTTACTGATGATTTAGATGAGGGGATTGAGACCATCATCAGCAAATTTGCTGATGACACCAAGTTGGGAGGGAGTGTCGACCTGCTGGAAGGCAGGAGGGCTCTGCAGAGGGATCTGGATAGACTGGAAAAAGGGGCTGATTCCAATGGGATGAAGTTCAATAAGGCCAAATGCCGGGTGCTGCACTTTGGTCACAACAACCCCCTGCAGTGCTACAGACTGGGCGCAGAGTGGCTGGAGAGCAGTCAGACAGAAAGGGACCTGGGGGGACTAATTGACAGGAAGCTCAACATGAGCCAACAGTGTGCCCAGGTGGCCAAGAAGGCCAACGGTATCCTGTCCTGTATCAAAAACAGCGTGGTCAGCAGGACAAGGGAAGTGATCCTTCCCCTGTACTCTGCATTGGTGAGGCCACACCTGGAGTATTGTGTTCAGTTCTGGGCCCCTCAGTTCAGGAAAGACATTGAAGTGTTGGAGCGGGTCCAGAGAAGAGCAACACGACTGGTGAAGGGACTTGAACATAAGACCTGTGGGGAGAGGCTGAGGGAGCTGGGCTTGTTTAGTCTAGAGAAGAGGAGGCTTAGAGGTGACCTCATCACTCTCTATAACTACCTGAAGGGAAGTTATAGCCAGGTGGGGATTGGTCTCTTCTCCCAGGCAGTCAGCAATAGGACAAGGGGGCATGGGCTTAAACTCTGCCAGGGGAAATTTAGGCTGGATATTAGAAAGAAATTCTTTACAGAGAGAGTGGTCAGGCATTGGAATGGCTGCCCAGGGAGGTGCTGGACTCGCCGTCCCTGGAGGTTTTTAAACTGAGATTGGACATGGCACTTAGTGCCATGATCTAGTAAATGGACTAGAGTTGGACCAAGGGTTGGACTCGATGATCTCTGAGGTTTTTTCCAACCCAGTCGATTCTGTGTTTCTGTGAGTCTGTGATTATTTAAAAGCCTAAGGTTATGCTAAATCTTACAGTAAATAGTAGATGAATATATCATTTATTATATACATCTATATTATTTGCAAACAAAAAGCTTCCCACAAATAAGTGCTCTGTGGGGCTAAGTTTATAGTTTTTGAAAACATTTTATTTCAGTTGTTTCCTTCATGCAGCTTCAAATTCTACAGCAAAATAAAGGTATAAAAAAGAAAGAAAGTGTATTTCTTTGCTAGCTCTTCAATTGTAAAGGGATATCTAACTGCCCTTCTTAGACTTTTTTTGAAAGGGAATAGAGCAAAGGAGAAAGTCCATTGCCTCACTGCAAATGGTGTGCCTCTGCAGCTGATTCATTATGCGCTTTTGACATAGATGGAGTTATACGTCTTCATTTGTTTAAACTATCAGCTGTAGTTTTAAGGGTGTTGTACATCAGCTGGCTGATATACTTCGAGCATAAGTGAAACTTCTGAGGCATGTCAGGTGTCAGTACAGTTGTAGAGTTTATTTTAGTAGTGACTGAATTTATAAAGGTGATTCGAATCACCAACCAAAGGAAAAAAATGTTTATGCTGTCATTCTGTATCTCTTATTTATTTTTTTATGTTTGAACTATCACTGGGTCATTTTTTCTTTCTCTCTGACAAAAAAAGAATTGAGGCAAAAGAACACTTTATGGTAATCTATGTTAAATATCTCATTCACATGTGTATTGTAATTTGGGAGGCATCATGGGGTAAAGAAGATTTATGTTTGGTTTTCATCAGTTATCAAAACTATTGTTATGTATTTTAGAGTAGTTTTCCTATGATAAATTCAGAATATTTGTCTTTCCTTTTTTTAAACAAGCATTTGCGCACACTGAAAGTTCCTGGCAAACAGATATCAGCCTTGTCTTGGGAGGGAAGTGGACTGAAAATTGCATTAGCTGTCGATTCTTACATATATTTTGCAAACATTCGTCCAGATTACAAGGTATGTAGTAATGTGGCACCGTAGCAATAAGTTTCCTGTTATTTATTCTCTTTCTGGATGGGTAGAAAAAGCAGCTTTCTCTAATACATAAATCAATGCTTAACTTATGGTTATTGCTTGATCAACACTACAGACTTGAAGTTTTAGTGGAATGTGTTTGTCTTGCTGATGGAATGAATTAGCCATTGCATTTTTGATGATTTTGTGATTTTATTTTCATTATAAGGAAACATGCTTCGTTAATATTAACAGAATTGGGCATGATTCTAAATGTGGTAGTAATTAGAGCTGTCATGTTGTCACACAACATGGACTCCAATGTTTGCATTGCTGTTTGGTTAAACTGAGTGGGCTGAGACAATGGCACTTATTTGAGCCTTAATTTTACTGTCATTTTTTTTGGTGGTGAACTACTAGTTTGAACAAGGAAAATTGTATAGAAACCTAAACAGCAGAAATGAACGCAACCTGATAAGTGTACTTTCTACTTGTATTTGAATTCCCAATGCATTTCTTACAAGTGTGTATTCAGCTAATTTTAAATAATGTTTATATCTTGCCTACCATATGGGGTGTTTTGTTTGTTTTTAAAGAATTAGGACTATTTCATTTAAATTTACAGTTTAACAAAAATAGTGATTATTGCCCAGTCTACACTATTGTGTACTTTTTTTTTTCCCCAACACAAGATATGTTCTTTAATCATCAATGTGTAACCACTGTGATTAAAGAGACAGAGAGTGCAATGTCAGGAACATGCTGCAGTTGTGTTGAAATGTATTGTTCCACTCATATGTGAAAAATCATTGGTCAGGGAGTTATAAACACAAGTCTGCTAGGAAGCAAACTCAAATAGTTTGTTGTAAATCTGCTGGAAAAGACTTCGGAAATTTGAGCCGAAAATTAATCTTGCAGGAAATGCTACCTAATGTTTATTCTGGGAAATGTGCAACAGCTGGAACACAGGCTTATTGCTTTTCCTTAAACTCATCAGTATCTAAGAGACTATGTGTATTTCAAGATCTGGCATAGTTTGCAAATGAATAATATTTTTGAAACCTTAGTTTTAGCAACTGCATGTGTAAGCTCTGACTTTTTTTTCCTTTTGCGTATTTAAAGTGGAAAAGGATGCGGTCAAATTAATTTATTTCTGCAGCACATAAACTCTTAACCTGTTGGTAGTATATTCAGTTTCAATGTTAAATATTTTTATGGTGAATGATACCTGTTGTCCTTCAATAAATAATACACATTACTACCTCTATCTTCTTTCTGATTATATCAGTAACTCCCTTTTAGGAACTGGATATTTTAAAAGGTGACACTCATTAAATGGTAGCAATTCAAAGCTGTCATTAGTTTAGCCTGGATTGGAATTAATGACCTGGAGATTAAGTGTTAGTATCACATTAACAATCTGCTGAATATTCCAGTTTCCTGTATTTTTCAAGTGTTATCATAATAAGAAAAAGGAGGTTCTAAAATAATATGACAGTAAAAACTATGAATTGAGCTGATCTTCTTTAAACTATTCATAGTTTGCATCTTATCTTTTTGGAGTTTTAGTACTAATTTAGGGTCTATAGCTCTAGTTACATTTCTTCAGGTATATATTACCTTGTTCAAATCTACATTGGATTTCACTTTATATCCTCATCTTCTGGCATCCTTTGCTACTTCTTGAAATCAGTTTTAGATTTGACAAACATGATTTACAGTTTACTGACTTGTTACCTCATAACTTACTCCTTTCATATAAATTTTGAATACTCAGAATAGTATAAGCTCCAGTTTGCATCTCTGGGAAGGATCCTGTGGGTAGTGTGCTCTTGGTTGTCCAGAAACTACCTTTATTCCAATCCTTTTATTTATTTTCCTGTATCCAACACGAGCTTGATTTTCTTGAAAATCCAAGTAGGTCATATTAGTTGGGTCATCTTCATTAGCATGCCTTTTGCCTCTCTGATAGATGATAAAAATAAATGAATGAGGTACAACTTCCAAGGCTAAAAGCATGATGACTGTCCAGTGTGTTGTATTTATCTATGTCCATCTAACCTTCGGGTTCTGACAATTGATTATCTTTCAGCTTATAAATCCGCCCTGAAAGTTCTTTTGCTGATACTTTAGTTTATTGCCTTAGTTTCATTCCTGGTAGAGTGAGGTAACCCTTCTGCCTAACTCTCTAACAAGCTTTCTTTTCTCATTAGTAAATGCTAATACAGAAAATTCTATTAGTTTTTCTACAATTACATCATCATCCTTAAGTGATTTGCTTTATATCTCAGTCGTTTGTCAGCTTCACCTCCTTTCTGACATATTTTCTGATTCTGCTGTGTTAGAAAGGGTTTTCGTTATTAATTTCTATAATTTAAGTCAGTTGAATGCAATAAAGTAGTACCTTCATGGTTTTTACAGTATATGGATATTCTATTTCTTCTTTTGCCTTTTTGCCCTTTCTCTGACTTGTTATGTGAATAATTATGTTCTGCTGGGGGAAGGGAGGGTTTTTATCATCTTACTAATGTGGAAGAGGTGATGTGAGTTATTATAGTGCTCCAACATAATTGCTTATTTTTGTCGGCTTCGGGAATTCCACTGTTTGAGGTGTTTATTATATTTCCCTTGGGAAATGAACTTAGGGTTTCCAAACCAATGGTCATTGAGCAAGCATTTTCATGGCAAAAACCATCATCACGGTGGGTATTTCTGTGTATGTGCTGAAAAAGGAAGAAACAAGGGGAAGTGAGATCTTGTCACATTTTGAGGTTGATCTTCCAGTTCTGATTGTGATAGGTTATTCTGCATGATGGGAAGGATTCTTTTGCCAGTTTAATAATATGCAAATAACTTATTACCAGAGCTCTGTTCACATACTTTTAATAAGTCAGGTCATTGTTTGGCACATGAAAACATTGAATGCTGATTGTGTATATGAAATAAGCACTTTCTGTCATAGCCATGAACATTTTATTATTGAATTTCTTATAATTTCTGATAGGCTTTATCAAAATTTTCTCTCATGGCAGTGGGGTTACTGCTCCAATACAGTTGTTTATGCATATACCCGACCTGATCGTCCAGAATACTGTGTAGTCTTTTGGGACACAAAAAACAACGAGAAGTATGTGAAATACGTCAAGAGCTTGATTTCCATAACAACTTGTGGAGACTTCTGTGTATTAGCAACTAAAGCAGATGAAAATCAACCTCAGGTAAAGTCTTTCATTTTTCACTTGAAATGCTCAGTGCTTTACAGCCAGAATAAGATGAAATGTAAAATTCTGACGCTGTCTCAGAGCGTGTCATTCAGTTGTCATTTGACAGACTGGCACTTGAATGGACTCAGTGTTTAAAAACAAAGAACCCCAACAAAAAACAAAGTAATAGCAAAAATGTGCAGAACCGATTAAGTGCCTCTGTATTTTAGCTTCTGGTAGCCATTAGTAACTTACTGAAAACCGCAGCCTTCTAGATTAACGTTTCTTAAGGAATATTTAGAACAGTTTTTCAAAGAAGAGGTAAAAGCAGGAAAGCATCAACAACATAACAAATATTTAATCAGCCAGAAGTGGAAAAAGGAGGAACATTTTAGGTGATATAAATCACACATTACTACAAACTGCTCTGTTTGTTTATTTATTTACCTATTTTAAATGTAGTGACAAATGATATGATAAAATTATCATTTGGATAATTTCTATTTGGTTAGCCTCATGCTAACTAACTGTTACACAGTTTTTCGTACTGTGTTCACCTCTGAATTATTTTCTGTATCACTTGTATATTGCTTACCAAGGAGGAGAATGAGACGGAGCCAAGTGGTGCAACGGTAAAAAAAATGCTTTAATGCTGCTTTTTTTGATTGTGCAATAAATGGTGTACTGTCACATGGAGTGAAAATACAGTATACATGGCCAACCATTTGGTGAAATTGAGGGCAATAAAATGAGAATTTTCTGGGATGTATTCTTAAAGTAGGAAACAAACAGTAGAGGGACTTCAGTGTAACTTTCTTTATCATAAATAAGTGATTTAATTTTAGCATCTGAAAATTGCAGATAATAAGCATCTTTCAATTCTTTCTAACTGGCTCCGGTGTGATTATTAACACTTTGGGGGGTCAGCTTTTAGGAAATGAAGTGAACAAGCTTATCCTTTGGGTAGCAGTTCATTAGAATTGCTTTCTAAAAAACAGGTTTGTTTTACAATAGATTTTGGTTATTAGAATTGTGATTTCAAGATGGCAGAATGCACAGCAATGGCTGCTGGGGCAAAAAAGACTTAATTTCATCAGGAACTGTTTAAAGGTTCTGCAAGTGGATGGGAATGTCAGTAAGTTACCAAGAACTTGCTGCTGATAGCCATAGCAAAGCCTGAGCTTTCTGCTTTGATCCACTCATGCGATGTAAACTCCCTTGTCCTGGCTCATGCAGCCTCTTGGTTGGACACTGTCACTCCATCACCCTGTGGCAGTCCCTGAGCTACTGACTTAGAGTCTCAGAAGTAAGTAAAAAGGGCATGAAAGAGAAAGTAATTAAAGAGTGAATGTTGGGGTAATTTACCAGAGAAGAATTGATATAAACAAAATGGAAACAAACAGTAAATAGTTTAAAAAGCCAGGTGTGGTTTCCTGCAGATGTGGAGGCTCAATGTATTTTTTGGAAAAGAGAAATTTGAGGATGCTGGTGGAAAGTTTAACTCATGCACAAAGAAATAAAACATTTTTGAGAGGTGTTTATTGGTGGCAGAACCAGAAAAATAAATTACTTAATTAAAAGAAATCCTTGTTCAGATTGTTTTCTTTGAAGGAATTGAGTTCGTACAGTAGCCGAAAACCTAAATTCTGCCATTCTCATGTGATTAATAAGCTGTCAGTCTGTCAGTTTGAAGGGTTAAGCTGTATAGTTGCTGTAGTCTGCTACCACAATTACATTAATTGTTCAGGACTGAAAGAACTATGAAGAACTAATCATCTTCCATTTCCTGGAGAGTCAGAATAACCGCTCTTAGGTGACAAAAGTTTTGGCAGCACTGTATTTTATTGTATTTTTTAAAATCTAAAGACTTTACAGTAAAATTTGCTAGTTCATTTCCACACTTCTCATTCAAGACTTTCTTATTTTCCCATGCAGTCATCATAAAGCTATCTAATCCTTGTTTTAGATCTAAAAAAATAAATTTCGTCAGCAAGCATACAATTAAATAAATTCATTGTGAAGCATTGGTGTCTAGATCAGTTCTTGTTTATTTGCCTTTTCCTGAGTTTAACAGACCAATCTGAGGTATCTGTGCTACGAAAGCCTTCCCTAGCAGGATTACAAGATGGGCAAAACTAATGAAAGTCATCAGTTTTGTAGTATCTGTGATGGGGAAGGGATGTAGCCTTATTCACAGTTCTCATGTTGTAGCCCTCTTGAATGTTCAAGGAGAAAAAGGGTCCTAACCTGTGGGAGCTACCAAGGCGATCTATTGCAGTTTATTAGATTATCCTTTGCATGAGCAGTTTGGAGATAGTTGAGACACTGAGAAATTGCTGGTGTAGCCTGCTATTAAATAATTGTAGTAAAGTGTGAGCCCCACAGACCAGGGGTGAGACACTGGCTGTGTTGCCCACATGTTACCTGTGGACCCTGCTGGTGGTACCTCCTGTGTAATTTTTTTTGTCAGGTAGATTTGCTCCTTCACTTACAACAGCTGGTCATTTTCCTGTTCTGTGTTTGTTTATAGCGCTAATTGCCAAATGTCTCGTTACTCTCATGCTTACGCTGCTTTATATTTACTGCAGTCACGGTCTCTGTTTTCTGTTGCTGATCAGTGTTAGATTGTGTGAAATGTGGGTTATGAGATACGTGTTCATAGAAAACCTTATACAGCTTACTAATTTTCAAAAAATGTGGTAGTAATGACACTTGCTTTTATTTCCATACAGTATGTGCTGGTTCTCTGCAATTCCATTGGCACTCCCTTGGACTCAAAATATATTGATGTTGGTAAGCAACTTGCAGTAGTCTTATCTGTTTGTTGTTTGTTTTTCCTAGACTTTATAATGAATTTCTTATGCAAGTCTGTTGTTCAATGAGGCAAACGCTGTCTGGTAAGACCCCTCGCATCCAAATGTCGTGACCTTCCTTTCTATATGTGGTTGTAACTATGACTTTATATTGGCTTGTCACTTCTACTTCGGCTCTCACTAAATGTAATAAACATGTAATCAGGGGTTCCTGTGTTACAAACTGTGATTTGTAAGATAGAAATGATGAGGAAAGTAAGATGAAGAACTGTAAGATAAGGAAGTAATAACAATTCACAGAATAATATAAGTAGAGAGGAAAAAAAAGAACAAAAATAGTTGAGATCATAGAGGTTATTTTCCTCAACCAGTGCTACTAAACAGTTTCATCATCACAGTATCACAGTATCACAATATGTTTGGGATTGGAAGGGACCTCAAAAGATCATCATATGTTAAATAAGTTTCTAAGTGTCATTTTCTAGCATTGTTCAGTTTTTCAGTGATAACAGGAAGAAATAAGTAGTGAGTCAAATATATATTGTAGATCATAATGAAAATGAAGAGTATCTAGCTCTGATGAATGAGTTTGACTTGTTTGTCCTGTGGATCGCCTATAAAGTATGGTTGGTACTTCTTAGTCTCATAATTTCTTTGTTAACTTGATTCCCTCTTGCCACCTTTCACAATAGGGGTGGTACGTCAGAATCTTAAGGAATAATTGCCCAGGAAATTCAATACCAATAATTTTACAATTCATAGAGGGAAAAGAACCAAACCAAACAACAATTAAAACAACAACAAAAAACCCCAAAACTGAGCACTGAATGTGGTGGGTGAATGATGTGGTGGGCGGTAGTGGTGTGGGTGGGGTGTCTGTTGTGTCCCCCCTGTCCCTTCCTCCCTCCTGATGAGATATCTACGCTGCATGTGCCTACTGTTCTCCTGGATTTACTTGACAGGTGGGATTGAGGCAGTGGGAGGGGGATTCAGGGTCTTACAGGGAGTAGTTAATCTCATTTCTACAGCTGACATGTAAAATAAGTTCAGTGAATCATTCCTGAAGGAGTCTTTTTGCTCTCCACTGGGTACAAACAAGCCCAGAGCAACCAGCTCATCTCTGTCAGATATGTCTAAAATTAGGTGAGATGAATCCCACTCAAACAGTCAAAATTAGCTGTGCATGTACACCTCTAACTCTGTATTTAAACTCTTGCATTTTTCTAGTGTTTATGTGAACTTCTGAAATCTAGCTGGGATAGTTTCATTTATTTACATTATAAACAAAGGTATCAGTTTCTTTATTATTCCCCCATTACAACCTGTCTCCTACAGCTGTCTGTGCAGAAGAAAATAATCTTCTCCAGTGACTGAAAACAGGTCATAGAATGTCCTCAGTTGGAAAGGACCCACAAGGATCATTGAGTCCAACTCCTGTCCCTGCAGATGACAACCCCACAGTTCACACCATGTGTCTGAGGACGTTGTCCAGTCTCTTCTTGAACACTGTCAGGCTTGGGGCCGTGACACCTCCCTGGGGAGCCTGTTCCAGTGTCCAGCACCCTCTGGGTGAAGAACTTTTTTCTTATGTCCGACGTAAACCTCCCTGGTACATCTTCCTGACATTCTCGCAGGTTCTGTCAGTGGTCACCAGAGACAAGATATCAGTGCCTGCCCCTCCTCCTCCCCTTGTGAGGAAGCTGTAGACCATGAAGAGGTCTCCCCTCAGTCTCCTCTTCTCCAGGCTGAACAAACCAGGCGACTTTAGCCGTTTCTCATACAGCTTCCTCTCCAAACCCTTCACCGACTTCATAGCTCCGATAAAGAGAAATGCTATTTAATTGAAAAATGCTGTTGTTGTTCCAACTGTATTTGAATTGTGCTGAAGAAATGAAACAATCTGGAAAAAGCTTCTCTTTGGCTTAACTAAGCTTTCTGCACTCTGCTTCTGTTCGCTCCAGTGTCAGAAGGACCGGTTCAGTGCACAGATATACAGTGCTCTTCCCTAGTGCGAGTTCATCTGTGAAAATCCTTCAGCCTCATAGATCGGCAAATACTTGAGGTTGGGAATATTTGCATTTTTAACAGAATTACAGAATGTTAGGGATTGGAAAGGACCTCAAAAGATCATCTAGCCCAATCCCCCTGCCGGAGCAGGAAAACCCAGATGAGGTTACACAGGAAGGTGTCCAGGTGGGTTTTGAATGTCTCCAGAGGAGGAGACTCCACAACCAACCCTGGGCAGCCTGTTCCAGTGTCTGTCACCCTCACTGAAAAGTTTCTTCTCAAATTTAAGTGGAACCTCTTATGTTCCAGTTTGCACTCATTACTCCTTGTCTTACCATTGGTTGTCACTGAGAAGAGCCTGGCTCCATCCTTGTGACACTCACCCTTTATATGTTTATAAACATTAATAAGGTCACACCTCAGTCTCCTCCAAGCTAAAGAGCCCCAGCTCCCTCAGCCTTTCCTCATAAGGAAGATGTTCCACTCCCTTAATCATCTTCATTGCCCTGCGCTGGACCCTCTCCAGCAGTTCCCTGTCCTTCCGGAACTGAGGGGCCCAGAACTGGACACGATATTCCAGGTGTGGTCTCACCAGGGCAGAGTAGAGAGGAAGGAGAACCTCTCTCGATCTACTAACCACCCCCTTCTAATACACCCCAGGATGCCATTGGCCTTCCTGGCCACAAGGGCACAGTGCTGGCTCATGGTCATCCTGCTGTCCACCAGGACCCCAGGTCCCTTTCCCCAACACTGCTCTCTAATAGGTCATTCTCCAACTTATAGTGGAGTCCTGAAAAACTTCTCTAGTCTCAGTAGTTCAAACATAACAAGCAAGACTTTCGTTGATGTATAGTGAACACAGGCAAAGATTCAACCTTTATTTTTTAATACATGCATCCTGTAAGGCTCCTTTAAAGTTAGCCCACCAAACTTACAGAAGGGATTGAAGGTGGAAGTGAAAGCCTGTAAATGCAACATTTTTGGAACACATTGTGCTGGTTTTATCATAGTTGCTTTCCTTTGAAGATATGTTTCTGTAGAACGAATTGAAATATTTATAATGCAAGGTCAATTTGTGTGATGTGTAGACATTTGTACACATTCAAGGTCTTAATGTACAGTACATCATGCTGTTTATCACAGCTGGAGCTTCTTTGCAGTAGGACGTATAGTTATCCCAATTTGACAGGGTGCTGAACCCAAGCAGCTGGCTGGCTGTGCTGAAGTCATAGAGAGAGAAGGCCTTGTAAAACCTTAAAAGCAAAAGACTTTTCTGTAAATTCTTTTAAGATTCCAGTTGGTGCATAATTTCTGACAAAATCATTATCCTTTTGTCCCATTTATAAATGAAAAAAATCAGCTTTAAATCAATTATCAGGTGAGAGTATTCATTAATAGTTTAAGATATAAGCAGTACAAAAGTAAAATTAACAAATCTTTTACTTAAGGTAATTGGAGAGGTGTTATTGACTTAGGAAAAACACATTATATGTCTGTGAAATTCTTTTTCTTTCTACCAAACCAGTTTTTCAGGCTAAAGCAATAAACTGCTTCATTGAGTTCTGTCCAGAAAATAAGTTCCTTAGGTAATTTTCCTTTTGAACTCTTGTTCTTGTTTGAGACTTCCAAGTGCCATCTTTCATAGTGGTTTAAAAATACTTAGATTGTTACTTTATTTGATTTTCACAAATACTTATGAAAAATGCCTTGTTATATAGTAGGATGTTTCTTAACAGACCACTTGGTATCTGTGTGCTCCTGCCTGTTCTTAAGTGAGTGCTTTTGACTGCCATGAGTCTAAACTATGGTTTTTGATTGGCTGTGATCACTGCAAATTGAACACACAATATCTTTGGTGTTTAGGAGACTGCACCTTATTGGAATAGCAATCACCTGGTGCTCTACTGAGCATAAAGATTTTCTTCCTCGAGATTTTGGTGCCCTGCTGGTCTCTGGGGCTTTGACCTAATAGGAAATAAGTAGGGGAGAAAAAAAGATGACTATTCTAGGGATGCTAAGTACCTGACAAAGTGTTTGAATAATGCTTCTAAGAATGCGTGTTAAGGCACAATTTGTACAAATTGTTAATTTATAAAATCCATCACTTCAACTTTCTTTAAACACTGATGGCTGGTTACACTTTAAAGCTTATCCTCATGTTGCTCTTTACTTTGTCCAAGGGCATTTTTCTTCCTGTGCCTTGTTTTTAGGGTCCCTCACAACAGCTAGTGTTTGGTAACCCATAAATTAGTCTTTTCTCCACTATCTAGTATTATTACATTCCATCCTGCTAAGGTACAAAAATTAACCATCAGTTTCTTCTGTGCTTGTTTCACAGGCTTTCTGTCAAAGGCCTTTCATGAATAACTAAATATAAACTACAGAAGGTTAAATATCTTGTTATATAATATATTTTTAATGGAAACATAGCAGATGGTACCTGCTAAGAAAATGTCACACAGACTGGGTTATATCATCTTCTTACATGCGCTTAGGAGCACTGACACGGTGAAATGTTGAGTTATTGTTCATGTGTGTGTTGGTGAAATGACCACAACAGCCTGGTCAACATACAGGTGAATTATAGGCAGAGCGCTGGGGTCATGCCCAGGTGTCTCACCTCCTCCTGGAGGCCTTAACAAGGGTGACTGAACCACATGTGAATCAGCACTTGAATTGCTGTTGAAGTTGGTCATTTTAAAGTAAGCTATAACTGGTTTTTAGTATTTCTTGTTATTTTGTAAACCGTAGTCATTCATGAGTTGTCCCATGTCCCATTCAGTTGGGACAGAGAAAACTTAAAGGGCAGTTATTTCACATGTTGGCATTGTTTTGATGGGATAGTGCATTTAATCCTTTTCAATATTTGATCACTGAAAAGTAAGGCACCTGTTTAAATGTTTTTCATACATATTTTCAAGGTCTGGAAATTAAGTATTAAGACGTTAGTACTGAAGTTAGCTATCTGCAAAATCAGTGGAGATGGCTGGACAATCTAAGAAGTCCAGCTTTAGCATGGAAAGCTGCCATGCACTGGAAATACTGAGCAGAGATGTCCAAATCTCTTCCCTCCTTCTGACTGAAGACACTTGCTTTTCTGTCTGCTTCACAGAGCACGAATTCTTTGAAGGGCACTGGTGCCCAAGCGAGCAGCACTTGCTGCTAAAATCAAGGCCACCGTATAAGATGATAATACTTCCCTACACTAAGGAAACTGGGTAGTTAACTCAGCTGTCTAGAAAGGGGTTCTAGATCTTGCTGAGCCTGAAGGAATTGAAATGAGCATCTTCCCTTTTGCAGGAAAGGACAAATCTCTTCCTTCTCTGCTTCAGCAACAGCACAGACTTGGAGTGGCTGGGGCACCCTCTCCTTGTATTGCAGCTGTGCTGCTTCGTATAGCTTTAGGAGTGGAGTGTAGCCCAATGATTAAGGTTCTGAGGTGAGAAGGGGAATTAGCATAGCATAGAGTATTTCAATTGGAAGTGACCTACAAAAATAATCTAGTCTCACTGCCTGACCGCTCCAGTGCTGATCAAAAGTTAAAACATGTTACTAAGGGCATTGTCTAAATGCTTGTTAAACACTGACAGGCTCAGGGCATCAACTACCTCTCTAGGAAGCTTGTTCTGGTGGTTGACCGCCCTCTGTTTGAAGAAATGCGTCCTAATGTCCAATCTAGACTTGGATTTTAACTTTTTTTCTTTTTTTCCACAGCTTTCTCTGCTAGTATTTTTTTTTGTGTGTGTGTTTGTTTGTTTAATGCCGTAGTTTCCCACATAGATAGTGCTCTTCCAGTTACGTTTTTGAATGGATCTGATCCTGATGATTGTGGCCGTGTGCTGTGTGTCCATCTCCCTGTGACTTCATATTTGGTTTAAATCTAATCATCGTGCAGCCTACTGTTGCTAAGAAGGGATGGCCCTGCTCTCTGTGCTGGCTGCTCATTCCTGCCCTCTCCAACATTTGTGCTTTTCTCTTTAATCCAACTTAAACTAATGTTTTCTTTATTTAATTTTGAGGTCAGTTAGATGAATGGACTGATCTAAATTATTCTGTGGTCAAGTTAGTGCTAGAACTGATAAAAAGGAAGTGGCCAGAAGATGTATCAGTGATTGGTATAAGGTATTTTTTGACAGCTACAATCAGTTTAAGTCTTAGGCATGTTCATAAAATGCCTAATTGATTCTGTTCCTCTGGATAAAGCATAGATGTGTTGCCATCATTTTTGATCACATAAGAGCTTAGGTGAACATCCTTTCTTCCCAGATCAGGGTACTTTGAGGTGTGCACCAGTGAGTAAGTTTGGGCTCCATGAAAGCCGTAGGCCAAATGCGGAATCACCTGGTGAGTCTGAGGAATGCCCATGGCTTTCAGATGTGGGCTTGGTTTGACGTTGTCTTGGAGTAAAGTGTTTAAACGTTGACTGAGTCCAAATATAAGGCTTAGTACTAGAATTTTGTGATTTGAGCAAGAGGAAACCTTTTTCCCCTCACAGATCAGGAGATTGTAATGTTTCATTTTTAAAGGATAAAAGTATTGATTATTCTGGCATGTACAGCTGCGAGGTAATAAAACAACAGAGCAAATACATGGAATTCATTAATGCTGTTAATAAAACAGAGAAGACTGCATCCCTCAGTTGCATGTGACTAATTATCAAAATGAATGTGTTATAAGTCTATGAAATACACTGAGTTGCATAGAATGTAAACAACTGTACTGCTCATTTATTAAGCATCATCACTAAGCCTTTTTATCCAGTATTTACATATATACTAAAAAGTATTCTAGAGCCATCAGGTATCTTATATAATCCTCTTGGTTTCAAAGAAATAAAATACATTCAACCAGTCTTCCCCCATCTGTCTCTTGTAGCACCGCTCTCCTTTATGGCAGGCTCATAGCTCCCCCCAGAGTTCTGTTCTGTGCTAAGATACAGAAAAACTGAGAATCACTCTAAAGGATCAGATTTTGTGTTCACAGTGTGTTAATCTGTATGCTTTAGTGTTTCACTAACAGACTGGGCTACACAGTTCTTCTGAGTATGCCTGTTTACTGATTTACTTGTAGAATTTGGAGACATTGGGGGATTTACTTAACAGGTTTCTACATTTTTCTATGCCTTCTTATATGCATTCAGTGGTTTTCAGAAAGATAAAACAAAGGATTGTAGAAGGAGAAAAAAAGAGAGCCACAATACAGTCAAGACAATATATTATAAAGAATGATCTAGTGGTTTGAGTGCAAATATATATATATATATTTTTTCTTTGTTCACCGAACGTGAACAGCAGGAATGAGATACTCAGATTATTCACAGATTCTAAATGGGTTTAGGCCTAAAGGAAAGAAAATGCCCTGCTTTCCTACACTGTGATCTTTGGATACAATAAAGACTAAGAGCACACTTTGCTAAATATTTAATTTGCTGCCATGCAGATAAAGAATTGTTATATGCCCCAGCTATTAACTAAGATACAAACAGCATTTATAGGTCTTGTCTAACTCAACATTTAGCTATTTTTAAGTGGTGCAAAAAATTTCTTCTAGGTTGTCAGCTTCTGAGTAGTCTTCCTTGTATTTATATTTGAATAATTACAAATATATCAGGTATGGAGGTATTTTATAGATCTTATTCGAGATTTGAGATGTTCTTGAACTGGTCATTAACCTGAAAATTCTTCTATGTGTATTTGATATCTTCTGCATTAGAACATCCAAGTTTGTGGAAATAATAGGGAGAAAGGTGTTAATTTTCGAATCAGAAGTTGTAAAGAATTTTCCTCTTCTTCTCAACAAGGCTACAAGGCCTCAATGAAATTTCTGAGCAATTAATGAAAACTGCTGCTAGGTTGTGTGTGGTGGTTTGTTTTGTTTTCCTTTTAACCTATGGACATATGGCTTCATCCATCTGGGAGAAAGTTTACAAATTAGCATCTAGTCCATTACTTTCTGCACTAATTTTACGACCATTTGGGTTTCATAACAGGGCCCTTGTTTGTCACAATGACCAAAACGCATGTGATAGCAGCTTCAAAAGGAGCATTTTACATCTGGCAATATCGTGTGGTCAAGAAGCTCACAGCAATGGAAATTAATCAAGTAACACGGACCAGAAAAGAAGGCAGGGAAAGGTTTGTCTTCAGGCTTTGTCATTTTTCTCCCTTTGTGTTGATATAATTAATGAAGATGAATTCTCCCATGCCTAAAATATGAACTCCTGTCTTCTCAATTTTCTACTCTGATATGTTGACTTGCAAGTCTGTAAGATTAAATACTACAGAATAGCTTTTCATAACAAATGTTTGTTATCCAAATCTCTTAGACTTTTTGGATTAGTTCCTGTTCAGTGTCTCCATTTGTTTTCTGCATCCTTCCTTTACAGAGCTCTGTGTCTTGATGCTTTTATTCCTCCCCCCCTTTTTCTCCTCCGTGCTCTCAGTTTCTAGGCAGGTATATTCCCTCTGGTAACTTCAACAGCTTCTTGTGTGTCAGTGACTGTAAAGACATAGTTGTCCATCCAGCTGGGTCTTCTCTAAATACACTTGTGTCTGATTGTATTTTTAATGTCTAATCCTGTATGGACTTTTATCCTCTAAAACTAAACAAGCCAAAGTCAACATCATCTTGCCTCCAAAATATTTCCTTTCCAAGTGTTAATTAGTGGCATTAACATTTCTGTCACCTCCATAGGCTCACAACTTTATTATGATTTTCTTTTGTGTTCTTTTGTGTTTCCTTCCATAGAGACACTATGGCATTTTTTTCTATAAATCTACCATCTCCTGTCAGTATATATCCATGAGAATGAGTAGTCATTTGTACACTGTAAATAACTTACATTGTTCTAGTGCCTGAATATCCTAGCCTTGGACAAGATTGTAAATTTGGAAGAAATACTGAAAAAGTAAATAGTTGTAATTCAGCATAAGCCATGATGTTTAGCCTTTTAAAATCTTTCCTAATGCCACTGTTTAAGGGAAAAGAGAAGTTACAATGAAGCATTGAATCCAGTAATACGTAAGTTTTGTGGATATGAAAGTGAAGCTCTTCAGAAGTTTGGAGAAAAGCCTGAGGAAATATGGAAATGCATGTTTGAAAAGAGACAATTGGTGTGGTTGATGGTTTGCAGGAACTTGTTGTTGCAGAATGAAAGTTTATAGATTATATGGGAATAGACCATCAGGGGCTGTGAAAGTGAAAGCCAGTACCATATCTTTATATCAGTACAATGCAGGGTTATCAAAGTGGCTACTGCTGGAACCTAAGAACAGACATGGCTTTTATTCTCTTTTATTCTCTTTACCAGTTGCTATGGTTTCTTCTCCAAGGACTATGATATGCTATCAAAAATGTTCCTTTCTTTGGACTCACTTTGTCTTCTAACTTTCTTTTTCTATAGGATTTATCACGTTGATGACAACCCTTCAGGCTCTACAGATGGACACGTTGATTACAACAGAGCTGTTGTAGTGAGTGATGTTTTTAACTAGTTTATTGTGGTGTCAATGGCAGCTTGAAAGAGAAATAGTTAGCATGGCTTTATTTATTTTCATATATTTTAATTCATAGAAGCGGTCATACTTAAACTTTCTTTTACTTCTGCCTTTTGTACATGAGTGTTATTTTTCTTCTCTCTGGTTAGGGCGTTGTTGCTGTGTCATTATGTATTATTGGAAATATACATCAAACTGTAGGGAACACAGTATTCTAGGGTCCAGTATGTAGACACCACCTTTCCTCTTGTTTCAAAGCGGTGCCCCTTATTTCAACAAAGTGTAAGCTTGTTGAAACTCAGCGACCCTTATAATCTTTTCTAGTACTTTGAGGCTTTTTCACTTTATGTGTGTGTGTGCACGCCCATGCTTGGTTTTGTACTCACCTGTACCTGAAATTAATTACAGGTCTCACAAGTCAGGGGTAGTTGCCACCTTGTGTTTTCTGTTAAACGCTTGTTACATTTTTGGGTTTATTATTTTTCTGGAGGAGGGGCAGGAGAAGAAAGGAAACTGTTAATATAGTTATTGTCATGATTGCCATAACAAGGGCTATCAGTGAACTGTTTTTATTTTCATGATTGCAAAAACAAAGGCCACTAACATCACAAAACATCAGTTTACTGTATGCTGACAAGGTTTGATAGCCCCTTTTCATATGGATACTTAGCAACATTCTTGTATATTTAAATAAAATTTATTTCTTTAGCAGTACATTCTTTGTGTGGCATTAAAACTGATATTGATATTGCTTGTATACTTTCAGGTAACAAGAGATCCAATTTGTGCAATAACAGCATCTGATAAGATACTACTTGTGGTAAGTTACATGATGAACATAACTCCTGATTGCCTCTTGTGCTCGTAGGCAGGAGATTCTTCTGCAATGTGTTCATAAGCGGTCTTAATTTCAAAACATTTCTGAATTTAGGACTTATACAGATGAAATCTCTTTCTAGATATCTTCAAAGATAACTTTAACAGGTTCTTCTGTTAACCTGGACTCTTTCTTTAGGAGGACTAACTCACTAAGAGCTTACAGTTTAAGTACAGACTGGTTGCCTGGGTTAGTACTTTTACAGAGGGTTTGATAAAGTCCAGGTCAGGACTTAATGCTGTAATCTAAGTTCTGGGAAGTCTCTCCTAGGCTCTATTTAAATGCACAAAGATTTACAAAGTTTGTCTATTTACATATTAATGGTATAATGTATGAGGACAGACAGTATCACATGTATGCAGTATGCTGTATACATACTAAAACATTTATGGCTTTTGCATATGTATTATGCATGAGGTATTGTGTCATGTCAAACAGCTCACGCTTTTTTTCTTCTGATCGCTAAAGAGTGATCTTATTAGATGAACAGACATACAGGTGGGCTTTAAAACAAACTAACTGAGCAGAACAAAGATAGAAGAACACTGTTTCTTCATTTTATCCATCTTTCCAAGAAAGGTCTTGATGTTTTCCTGTTTTCCTACTTGAGTGACTTTTTTTTTTGGTTGGTTGGTTATATACTTTGACTGGATTTTACAAAAATCAGAAAAAAGTGTGATGGTTAGTAGGTGACTATGGAATTCTGTTTGTGCTTGAAGAATAAGAATGAAAATATGAAATTAAGAGGATAATTAATCAGTGACTTCGGCTAAAAGGAAGGGAGGGAGAGTAAGTACCTTTGAGACTAGATCTGGATACATGTGCCATAGTACAGTGGTGAGGTTTTCTAACGCTTCTGACCAAATCTGCTTTTCAGTTTCTAGAGTATACAGATGTGAAAATGTCAAAGGTGAAAGGGGATTTATGCTGAGGATCGCAGGGGGGGTGGCTTTGGGGGCAGGTGGGAAAGAAAAGAAGAAAGTTTGGACTACCTTAAAGTTTAATATGGATTCATTTCCAGCATAAGGGTTAAACAGTAGGTAAAATAAGCTGGGTATGTTTTTCAGGCTACAGAAACACCATGAGAAGATAGCGGCACTGATAATTTTGATCTGGGATGTCGAACTCATTTTAGACTGTTGGCCTGGTGGTGTCTTGACAGGGGGCGTGAGTGTGTCATTTGGCAAAATAAAGATAAACCACATTGCTAATTAAATTTATTTACTGTTACTCAGTAATTTGAATAACCAGGGTATTTTACATCATTTACTTTTGAAGCTAGGTCAGGTCTTGAAGAAATTGGTGAGCATTCAGGCAGCGCTACATGAACCCAACTGTACTGCTTTCAGACCCGAGCTGATACTGTTGTATGGCACTGTTTGGGTGGATTTACCAGTGTGGGACAAGGATCTTTTCCTTGTTCTCTTTCTCTGTAACGTAGACCATGCCTGAGGGTTCGGGGGAATTGTTTGGCTCCTGAAACTGTTCTGTGGGCCGTATGTGGACTATGGCTTTTCATTTTAACATCCCTGATTTAAGCAGATCTGTAAATTGTAGCATCCTAAGAAAAGCATCTTGTTTAAATAGCAGAATTTGAAACTTTTAGGGTAATGACATTCCCTCTCTCCACTTCTGCTCTGTCATTTATCCAAAAACTCTTTTGTCTAGGACAGCATATAAATAAAGCCTTTTTAAAGAGTTTATTGATGGAAAAATTCTGTCAATAAGCACACATTGGTTTTCTCTAGGCAAGAGAATCTGGCACAATTCAGAGATACAGTCTTCCTGGCGTTGGTATCATACAGAAGTACACCCTGAACTGTCGTGCGTATCAGCTGTCTTTGAATTGCAACTCCAGGTAAGTTACAGATCTTATAGTGCAGGTATCCGCTTTCAAAATAAACCACTACACTTTGTGAAAATACTAATTCTATAAATTCTATGATTCTGTAATAATTATGTATTCATTTTACTTTAATAGTAAATATTTATTAATTGTTGTTGTTATTGATGGTTGATTAACTATTTATTTCTTACTAATTAATTACATCTGGCCAGTCACCAGATTGCTCTGAGACTGTGTTAGTAAAGCTGCCTTATGTTTTAAACTCTTTAGGATCTGTGTGAGAAGTTTAAGGAAACATAAGCATGAAAGTATCTTTGATTTATTAGATGAACCAAACATAAGCTTCTTATGATCATGACATGAAAATTGACAAAATTATGTCATAACCTGGAATTTTAGATCTCTAAGGCTTCCTTATCTTTCTGTGTCCTTTTAATGCCTGGAAACTTTGTTCATCCCTTGTTAATTTACAAGCTGTAGCTGCTGGCAATGCTTCTCGCAAGACTGGTTTTCCTAAGCTTCAGCTGTGCCAACACTGAAGTTGCTTTCTACTTAATAGCTATTTTTTTGCAAGAGAGAGCACAAGAGTCTTGGCAGAAAAGGCAAAAATATACTGACTAAAGAGGACTCATAAGACAATTTTATTCACTTCAAAATAACTTTATAATTTCAAATAAAATTCATAATGTGTGTGTAGATTGCTCACCTTTTTAGGTATTGACCAAAAGTAGATTGCTTCACTTAAAAGGCAGCGTGATCTAGTCAGAGCCATGTGCGTTTTGTTTTGAACTCAAGCTGTTTCCTTCCTGAATGACTTTGTGCTAGTGAAAAAGGCTCAGATCCCTAAGTGTTCTGAAGTTAATTTTCTAAATTGCTTTTAAAATTTTAATAGAGATTAAGGGTGTCTAAGTACTTTTCAGTATTTAGAATTGCTTTTAAAATGGCATTGTAATAAATACAAGCGAGTATGATTCATTGAATACCTGTGTAACTGGAAATTTCCAAATGTAAGCCTTTAGAGATTGTATTTTTTTCCCATATTGTAAATGACTTCAAAGATTAATTGGATTATACTTCATGTTGTCGGGGAAAAAAACCTACAATACCCTTTGTAGAAATATAAGAAATCCCATTTTAGAGATTAACAGTCTGCATCACCACACTGTCTTTTTAATTTAAGAATCTCCTTCATTACCTAGTAAATAATGAAAAACAATTCTATTCAGCTATCACTTTTAGGCTCTGTCAAGGGAAGTTTGGTGAAGGGCAGAACCTGTGATTTCCTCAAATCGATACCTGAAGTACTAAGTATCTTCAAAATGCTGGATGAAAACTGGGCTTATTTCAGAACTTTGCAGGGCCAGATCAGATGAAAAACTTCTTTGTGTGTCTGTGGTCTCTCTCTGCTGTGCAGATCCATGAAAATCACATGCATCTCACTGAATCTATGGAATTATACTGGTATTAGATTAAAGGGGAAAGTTGGCCTGAGCGTGCCAGTTCAGGGAAAGTATTTCAGATTTACAACCTTGAATGGTATTATTTAGCTGTCTTATTTTTCCTTCCTCTGTTTTTCTATAGTCGTGTTGCTATCATAGACCTTTCAGGTGTTTTGACTTTCTTTGACTTGGATACACGGGTGGTGGACAGTACAGGACAGCAAATGGTAGGCGAGCAGCTGAAACTGGAACGCAAAGATGTCTGGGATATGAAGTGGGCCAAAGATAACCCAGATTTGTTTGCAGTGATGGAGAAAACAAGAATGTATGTTTTCAGAAACTTGGATCCGGAGGTAAACATTAACATACCAAAACTACTCATTTTCCAAATTTGCTTGTAAGTTAATGGCTCTGTGTTGAATAGTGTTAATCTTGTGCTTACCACTCAATTAGGCAAGTGTTTATATAAATAAGCTTGCTTCTGGAAATCTCAAAATTTTGTCAGCTCTGCTGTGGGTGTGTTGTTCAGGAATAAATAAGTAAAATGAACTATCAGTCCTGGAAAGATAGAAATGCTGTCATATTTTTGTTAAATATATGAGAAATTTTCTGGAGCATATTTTTTGGTATGCTTTGGAATATATAAACACAATTTTAGTAAATATATTTGTAAAACACAGTTCAGTTGAATCTAAATATTGGCAGGTGTTCCTTTATTTTTTTCACATAATTTAGTTATAGAAAACACAGGGATTTTTAATTATGTCTGTATATGGAATTGTCAATAATGTTAATGATTTTAGTATATGTTTCCTGTTGGAAATGCAATTAAATCCTAGTTCAGAGAAGAAGGAAGTCTCTTTATGGATATAGATTTATTTAGGATTTAATCAGACAGAATACAAGTTCATTCCTTTGTAACTTATTTACCTTTAAGGAACCTATACAAACTTCTGGATATATTTGCAACTTTGAAGATTTAGAAATCAAATCTGTTCTTCTCGATGAAATATTAAAGGTAAGTTTAATTAATTCTATTTTGTAAGAAAACTTGGTGTCTGTGTTAGTGATTTGTACAGTAGATATGAAAATGAACATGACACAGAATAAAATTATGTTTCTCTCTGCTTCATTATGTTAGAATCCTGAACATCCTAACAAAGATTACATCGTCAATTTTGAGATTCGGTCATTACGAGACAGTCGAGCATTGATTGAAAAAGTTGGCATCGCGGAATCTTCTCAATTCATAGAAGATAATCCACATCCCAGACTTTGGTAAAAACTCTTTATAAGCCAACTTTGTTTAACCTTGTGTTCTTTTGTATTCTTTTCCTGTTCAGACAGATAGAGTATTTAAGTACAAAGCCTCAAAACCAGCCAAAGTAGTATACACTTTTAAACAGAATCCTTTAAAGCAGGGGTGTCAAACTCATTTTCACCGGGGCCCACATCAGCCTCGTGGTTGCCTTCAAAGGGCCGAATGGAATTTTAAGACTGTATAAATGGAACTACGCCTACATTTATACAGTCCTAAAATTCCATTCGGCCCTTTGAAGCCAACTGCGAGGCTGATGTGGCCCCCGGTAAAAATGAGTTTGACACCCCTGCTTTAAAGAAAGGGGAAAAGAAAAAGGTAACAGTGCCCAGCTGCAATGTGAAGGGCAGCTATTTTGAGAACATCTCTTCATCTGAATTGCCCCCAGAGGAGAATGAAAGCACTGAGGGAAGACCCAGAAAGAGCCTTGCAGTCCCCTCTTAGCCTGGTTTCCCCACCTCCTCTGCAGTTGGGGTGTTTTTACCAATTCAAGCTGTGTGGTGTTAAGATTTTCCAGAATGCCAGAAAGTGAGGTTTTTGTTCCTGAGCATTTGAGAATTCACGTTTCAGGAGGTGCTGAGCAAGTGTTCAAGACCCGTCAGCAACCATCTTAAAAAAGAACTTGGGGCCAGCACTTCCCCAGGCTCCTAGTTCTTGAATCCAAAAGTGTGGGCTGTTGTTAAATTGGAACTCTGTGATTTTATGAATGCTGTAGTACCTAGAATGAAAGGCGTGCTGTGGGTGTCACGGTAGTGCGTATGGGGTACAGGCTCATGACACTTTTTTGCTCTGTGCTGTATGAGCCCAAAAAACACAGTGCTCCCTGCTTTTAGGGACAAATAAATCTAAAGGAAATGAAAAAGCTGGCAGAAAGCTAACTTTAAGTTGGTTAAATTCAAATTCATCATAAATTGAGAGAGTATTTATTTATTTACATACTTTATATGGAACCTTGATGACAAAGAGCTTAAAACCCAGTAAAGGGAACACATGAGAATGGTAATAAGATGAGAGCAGTTGACTGACCTTGTAGCATTTTGGACTGGCCAAAAAGGACAGAAATGAGAAGGGCTGGGTGTGTTAATCACATTATAATGCAGCCTCTCAGCAGTAATCTGAGAAAAGGAGATGTTGGCGTGTTTAAACTAAACATGGACTCAGCTATTAAACTAAACTTGAAAAGCCTGCACAGCACACATGTAAGAGTAAACCCATGAAAACAAGAGTTCTGAAAATCTATTTAATACCCTGTGTCATAAGGGCTGGAAGAGTAAATGCCTCAGTAGATAATTTAATGAAAAGTCAGTAGCAGAAACTAAAACTTCACTGACAAGTTACTGGTTGAATGATGCCAGTTCTCTCTAACTTTCTGGAAGCTGTTTCTCCATCTGGCTCTGTTTTGAAGCTGATTTGCAGTATTGGATATCTGGCTTGCATCAAGGTGGGTTCAGAGCTCTCTGTTAATTCTCACAGTTCTGAGGCGAATTTAGAATTGCTGAAAGACAGGCCAAAACAACTTGCCTTGAAAGTCTGTCCCAAAAAGCATTTATTCCTATTCAGTTGTGCTTTCATTTGTAGAATGTACCTTCTGAAATACAAGATATGGTAGCCACATGTTGAAAGTTTCTCTTATAGTACTGTAATTTTACTAGTTTGAGTTTGTAGGGTAAAATTTAGTTTTGTGAGTCTTCATCTTTACTAATGTCTTGAACTAGCTGAAGATATTTGGAGTTTTGAAGTCATTCATGCTTTTTTGCTAGTACCATCTATTTATTAAATATAAAATGACTTGGATTTGAAAGTCTGTGTCTCAGTAAAAGTTTTATGTCATAAAATCACAAAATATATGTCAAATGCTGTTCACCTTGCTCCAAAATTGCCATGAACTTAATTTTCATTAGGCAAGGAAACATACGATATGTCACGTTTATAGAGAAGAGATGGATTAGAAGTGCTGGATATAAAGCAGATATATTCTAGATCAGAACAGGACAGTGCCCTTAATGCTGGAATGCAACCAACAGGATGATGTGTGTTGCAGATCAATTAAATTTCCCATACTGGTTTTCTCCTGGTTTCACTGGTGTCGGTATTGAGCACTTGAGCTGTAGTGATACTAACCTTGATTCAAAAATTGATTCAAAAGTACTGAGTTGATACTGCCAAAGCACAGCTTAGGTCACTGAGTACAGCAATAATACTATTGGTTTTGTCAGCGCCCAGCTGCACTGACTTTGTTTCACAGTGTCAATCAGACAGTCTAAATTTACCTAGCCTTAGTTTTGCAGAAAATTCTAGAGCTCATTCAAGCACCTGATGGATGTAGATTGGCCTGAAGGTAGGAATTTGCTATTGGAGAACTAACCGACGAAGTAGTACCAGTACAAGGTTTCCCAAAACGCCCTCCTCTCCCAGACTGCTAACTAGACAAGGAACATCCAGATGGATTAGAAGGACAACTTATTGTTCATAGCCAGTTTAGTTGAGACCTTCAGACTGAGGCTGCCATCAAGGCTTAAAGTTACGATATATGCATAGACAGAAATATCTAAATGGAACTGCAACACGTTTCACATAGGGCAACTGTGATACTCAAATCCTGCCCATTCCTCCCAAGCCATTTGGACAGCTGAACAAAAGAATATTAGCAATTATTTGAACATCTTGCCCTGAGCAAGTACTGGATAGATCACAGAATGTACTGGGGACAAACATACAACTGTATTAAGATTAGTTAGTAAGCAACACAATTGCAGTAACTTGAATGTCTTCTTTAAATAATGACTAGTTAAATGGATCCTCATTTGATTTACTTTATAAGCTGCTTTTCCATCTGCCATGTTTGTTTTTCACACAGGCGTCTCCTGGCTGAAGCTGCTCTTCAGAAGCTGGATCTACAGACCGCCGAACAAGCTTTTGTACGTTGCAAAGATTATCAAGGTATTAAATTTGTGAAGCGTCTGGGCAACCTGCAGAGTGAGTCGATGAAGCAAGCAGAAGTGGCAGCCTATTTTAGCAGATTTGAAGAAGCTGAAAGAATGTATCTGGATATGGACAGAAGGTAATTGCATGTAGTCATCTCAGCAGCAAATTAAAAAAAAAAGTGTTGGAAAAAAAAGTGCTTGCCTTAATAAGGAATGGCTGTTTTAGCACTGGGGACTCTTTAGTAGATTCTGGAAAGACAGAAAAGGATCAGATGGAGAGAATTTTGTGGTATCCATAGATAACCAGTTTTGTATGTAAATCAGTGCATTCCAAACTGTTTGCAGAACCTCAGCTGCTCAGGGTAGTTCTGTATTTCATAGATGTTTTCGCAAGTATTTTGCCAGTATTTCAACTGGGATGCCAAAAATACAAACAGACAATCTTAACTAATGCTTAATTTATGTACTGTTGCTCTTAGCTAGTAGCCAAGTACACATTCTTTCTAATTACATACACAAACAACAGAGTTCTTAATGAACTGTAATCTCTGGAGAGACAGAAAGGACTCTGGTTGAAATTGTGGACCAATCAATGGAATTTTTGCTCAGGAATGATAACAAACAAAGTAAAATTACAGTATTACTGGGAAATAGAAATTAGAGCTAACTAATTAGCTAGAGTACTGTCTTTACTGAAAAAGGACAATGAGAAATAATAAGCAGCAGTTGCCTGAGGTAGCCTGTAGGTGGTGGTCAAACATGGAGAAGCATGAATCACCTATGCACATGTGAAATTTTTAAGCTTTAATTAATAGAGCCATGAAAATATTAGAGAATGATAGAGAAAAAATGATGTTCTTTTATACTGTAAGAATGAGAAACCTTCCTATTCCCCAGTAAAGCAGGAGCTGGGGAGAGATGCATGTTAGAGCCTGGTAATGGAAAACTTACTTGCACATAATTAACTAGCCCATGGCAGCATGCTGGTTTGGAGAGGCTGACTGCACTTCACTCATACTGCAACACCAATTTTTAGGTAAGGCATATTCATTTTCACATGGCTGAAGAGAAATTTGGTCATTATAGTACTGCAGAAATCAAAGACTTTTTTTTAAATTTGACTGGCTTCTTCAACAGTAGAGTATCTTATTGTCCAGCTACAAGAATACAGGATTCTGTATTGGCCTTATGTGTCTCCTCACCACCAGCAAAAACATAATAAAGATCTACTATTAACCAGGCTGAAATAAGTCTATTTTTCAAATATTTTTTAGATAGATGCTTTTATTTAGCTGACTGCACTGACTTGCTATGGCCTTTCTTAACTCACTTGTAAGTTCAGGGTATTTTAAAAAGAAGTGTACATATCTCTCCCATTTATTTTCTATGCATCTGCATAATTATTTCTGTATGAAATAATACAGAATTATTCTATATGGTGGAAAAAACATGCCAGGCGGACACACAGTGGGTCATAGGCATGCATGAATAATAAAAAAGAAAGACTACTTCCGAGTCTTTTCTCCTTCATCCCAAGTCATCTTGAATCTGAAAGAGGAGTCTCTGAAATCCAGTTTATTACATCTCAGCCTTAGCGTCCGTTATTCACATTCCTGCTCCCGGGCCTTTCCTCTCATCCCCCTTTTGCTTTTAGCCTTCTGCAGCTGCTGCCATCTATTGTGGCAGTCAGCAGTGAAAGATATAGAAGGGTGTACAGAATAAGAGGAAATCTGAAGTAGCATCAACCCAACTGTCTCGCCAGCTGTTCATTTACCTCCTAACACAGGAGCGTGGCTGCTTGGGAAGTGTATACGTATGACATTACCTGTGAGCTTTCTGAGCATTTGCTTTTGTGGAATACTGTTTCAATTGTAAACAAGATATCTGGGATTATTGTGATACTTGGGGTGTAGATTATGAACATGAAAATACTTTCGGATGCTTTTTGCAACACTTTCATCAGCTATTTTATTGTATTTAACTTTTTCCTATTTTCTGTTTATATTAGAGATCTTGCCATCGGACTACGGATAAAACTGGGAGACTGGTTTCGAGTGTTGCAGTTATTGAAAACTGGCTCAGGTGATTCGGACGATGCCCTTCTTGCACAAGCACACAATGCTATTGGAGATTATTTTGCAGACCGTCAGAAGTGGTATGTTCTATAGAAGGAAATTACAAAGGAAATTATAAAACTGATTACAAGACTTAGGAGGAGGGACAGATATCAGGAAAATGTCAGGATGGGATGATTTTGAAATGATGAGATTTAGCTCAGACCTTTATGGTTCCACCACTGCATGTACCTTTAAACAGCGAGCTGTTGATAAACTGTCTAAAGAATGAAGGTGATGAAAATCTCCCTTTTGCCAGAAGTCTGTTTGCTTCAAAGGAGGGGGCAGAAAGAAAAATAGCAATGCACTTGTATTAGTCTGGATATAGAATGTATTAAAGAAAGAAAACCAACCAACCAGCCAAAACAGTTAAAAAAAAGAAGTAGGAGAGAATTATTAAACATCAGTGAATTTCAAAACTAACCACAAACTTTCTAGAATGCTTAAACCCACAAATATTTGAAAAGATCCAGAGGTCACTCTGACCTGGATCTGTCTCCAGCTATTGCCCAAACTGGGCAACCAAAGATTTTAGCAACAGTGAATGCACGTAGTGGTATTTCTCCAGAACAGATTTTGCAGACAGGTACTTACTGAGCCAGAAGTGATGTCTTTGTAGTTAATAACTTGCAGAGAAATTTTCTTCATGAACTTTTCTTGTAGTCTTCTAAGCCCACATAAACTTTTTAGCATCCAGAACACTCTGTCTCACAGAGTTCCACGGCTCCACTATGTAATGCAATTACCCAAACTATATTATCACAAAGAATCTGGGTCCCTAAGCAGTTAAGAACTTGTGATTAGATTTTTGCAAGTTGATTTTTAGATGCTTTAGGTAACTTTGGAGAATGGTCTTGGAGATGTCAGTGCTTGCGTTTTAAAGTACGGATGCACAACACTAAAGCCTTTTTCTGAAAGTTTAGTTAGTTGTAAGTTGCTGTTCATTGTCAGCCATGATCTGTGCAGATGTGGGCACACAGTTCTAAGATTTCTTGACTTCCCAATCTTACGCTAGTCAAAAAATCAATCTTGCTACTACTTCAGTGTAATGATCTCTGAAAATTAAAACTTCTAGTGCATTTTAGAAAAACAGTGAAATTCTAGCTACAAAAGCTCTCTCAAAGTTACCTGTTTAAAATAATATTTTAAATTTACAAATGCAAAAGGCTTATAGAATGAGAAGCTTCACATGTGTTTATATATCAGAAGCCACAACTTTTTTTTTCTTATTAGGTTAAATGCGGTACAGTATTATGTACAAGGACAAAACCAGGAACGTTTAGCCGAATGTTACTACATGCTAGAGGACTACCAAGGACTGGAGAATCTAGCTAACTCGCTTCCAGAGAATAACAAATTGCTCCCTGTAAGCAAAACCCAGCTTTGTATTTCCTTGTCTTATGCTCAACTATTTATTTACAATTTCCCATATTGGGAGGGTTAAGAAAGAAAGAGAGAAAGAATGCAGCATATGACCTACTCAAGCATAATGGTGTTACTTTGGCATTGATCTCCAGTATTACTGTTGTTTTCATACTCCATCATTCTTCCTTTCTCGTATTGTCCAGGTTCCCCAGAAAAAACTGATTATTCATCATACTTGATGGCCACATGGCTAAGTCATGATTCCCTGCTTCCTTCCCCAGATGGTGGCATTTCTCACTAAAACAGCTACACTTTATTGAGAATTCATGGCTGGAAACTTACTTTAGCTTTCATTTTGTTGTCTAGTCTACAGCGGGGGTTTTTTGCCCCAAATTCTTCCTGGTTGCTATGCCTGGTTTAACTTCTTACATGGTGGGAATGCAAATTCACAAGAAAAATTGAAGCTACTCTGCTGAAAGGAGGGAAAGTAGGTGGTATGGCCTGAAATGACCTACTGAGTAATAGCCAATTTAAAACTATTATATTGTTGATTAATGCAAAGTGCTTGAAAATGTCAAACATCCTCATTTATTGATATTTTCAGTTGTTTGAATGAAATAAGACATAGCACTTTGTTTTTAACATCTTCCTAATAGCAAAGTTGCATGAAATACTCTAAATAGTAAGAACATAGTCCTTCCGGTATGATTTGATTTGAAAGAAATGTTTTAAATAGCTTTTTAAAAAAGAAATCAGAAGCAGCATGTGAAAGGAGGACACTGTTCTAAAGATTTGCAACAGTGTGCGTTGTCTTCACATAATCCATGACGCAAACAACCCCTTAAACAACCCCTTTCCCCCAACTTATTTGAATTAGATTAAACAAGAATATAATAGTATTGCAGTTGTTACACAACGTACTAAAAATCTGGATGTGAATTTAACGTGATGCTGTTGCTTTTTGCAGGATATAGCTAATATGTTTGTAAGAGTGGGTATGTGTGATCAAGCTGTGTCAGCCTTTCTGAAATGTAATCGACCAAAGGATGCGGTAGATACCTGTGTGCATCTCAACCAGGTAAAACAGCAGCAGATAAGCTGCTTGACTGATACCAGTTTAACAGTGAGATTTCTACCCTAATGCCCAGATAAATACAAATCTTTGTTCAGTGTGTGATGATTTGTCATCATTTCTGGCAAATTCATCCTTCAGTGCTTAAGGCAGTTATCTGGCTAGTTACCTGGGATTAGACTACTGGAGGGACAAACCTATAAATATATGGAGGGAGGGAGTCCAGCGGTGGGCTACAAAGCTCATGAGGAGTCTGGAGCATCTTTCTTTTGAGGAAAGATGGAGAGAGCTGGGTCTGTTCAGCCTGGAGAGGAGAAGGTTGAAAGGGAATCTCGTCAATGTTTATAAAGATCTCAAGGGTGGGTGTCAAGAGGATGGACCAGACTCCTTTCAGTGGTGCCTGTTGATAGGATGAGGGGCAACGGGCACAGACTGGGGCACAGACTGAAGCACAAGAGGTTCCATCTGAATATGAGGAGAAACTTTTTTACTTTGAGGGTGCCAGAGCCCTGGAACAGGCTGCCCAGAGAGGTTGTGGAGTCTCCTCTGGAGACATTGAAACCCACCTGGACACATTCCTGTGTGATCTGCTCTGGTGAACCTGCTTTAGCAGGTGGGTTGGACTGGATGATCTCCAGAGGTCACTCCCAACCCTGACCATTCTGTGAATCTGCGACATGCAGCAGTGCTGCTGCTGTGTGTGTGTGTGTGTGTGTGTGTGTGTTAAATGTGCTCAGCCTACAGAGGCTGTGGATGGAATGGGAAGAAGACTGGAGAGTTTCTGGCTGCCCATTTTCCACATCCCCCTCCTTCCTTGTACAGATGCAAATGTATTTGTCCTTGCGTTAGGGTGTAGCTGGAAAAGAACTGATCTGAAAAATGATCTGTATGTTTACAGCTAGGGCTGTTCCCCAGTATGACTTACCTGTGCAAACGTTTGTGTCAACACAAGAGAGACACTGAAGGTGGCTATGAGGAACATATGGGCATGGCAGGACTGGCCTGTCTCTATGTGAACGGTTTCCTAGTTTCTGGATCTGAAGGGATATTAGGTATGAGATTCAGCTGAGTTTCTCAGTCCTGCCAAACTTTTGATCTGGGGCAAAAACAACAGCCAAACTGATGTAGATCAGGAAAATTCACAGACAAAATGAGGTGTATAGAAGGACAAGCATAGTGTTATTGTTTGTGCCTTAACTTTATGGACTGAAGTCTGTTCTGTGATTCTGTGAAGTTCTCTTTTAGACATGCTTTTGAGAGGCTGGGTTTTAGTAATGTCAGAAGCGTTGAAATCCATGTGTCCAGTTATGAACAGCAATGAAGTGATTTTGCAAAGCTTTTACCAAAGCAGAAGCAAGTGCTTTGTATGTGGTTTTGGACAGAGATCCAGCATTTGTTTCACAGGCCTGCTGTATCACACAGTTGGCAATGCTGTTAGCATTTGTATTCTCTTGATTTTTACTTTAGATTTATAATAGTGTGGTTCTAAATGGTTATGAAGTACTGCACACAAGTGTTGCAGACTATTCATGGATAACCAGCTTGTTCTGAGAATGTACTTGAAAAAAAATGAGTTTGATAATTGTCTGCTTTCATTTCTAGTGGAATAAAGCTGTGGAGCTGGCTAAAAATCACAATATGAAAGAGATTGGATCCTTGTTAGCCAGATATGCAAGTCATTTACTGGAAAAGAATAAAATCTTTGACGCTATAGAACTCTATCGTAAAGCAAATTATTTCTTTGAAGCTGCAAAGCTCATGTTCAAGGTATCACAGGTTTTATTTTTATGTCAAATAACTGGGTTTTTGGTCTATCTCATTATTTCCATGCAATTTTTATTTTCTTGGGGTTATTTAAGTGTTAACAACGTCCAGACAATAAGTAGATGTCATTATACAGAGCACTGCAAAGATGAATCCAACTCCCAAGCTGAAGTATCTGTATCTGAAATAGTGGCTCTGGATGTCCCCTGTAGCCAGAGGAGACTCTTGGGACACAAACCATCAGATTTAGAGACTTTCAGTTCAGAACAAGATGAACTGCACCTCAGAGAAGGTCCTGTTGCCACACATTGCCAAGTAAAGAGGTATAACTGACTGACCTGGGTGCAATGTCCACATTATTTTATACATTGTGTGGATTAGTTTTATCTTTCTTAGTTTTAAAAATAGCAATGTAATAAACTAGAAGTTAAATGTATTTATTCAGTTGGTACCTTCAGTTAGAAACTGCTGTGGGGTGCTTTCAAGGTAAAGATTTTGCTTAGATTTGATCTGTCTGCAGAGATTTCTCTACATAGCTTACAAAGTCTGTAAGAGTGATATGGAATTTTTACGGCAAATATTTATAGTAAATATATATATATATATATATATATGTATGTTACTTTTAAAAGCCACTCTTCTGGGAAAACCACCAGACATTGTTGAAAACTATATATTTCTTAAACTTCAGTGTTTAAAAATCACTATTTTCTTAGTTTATTTTTATATTAAGTCAATGGACTTATACATGGTTTGACTGATTTATCCTTCCCAAGAATCTGGCCTTATATACTTGTTAGTTAAATAAATATAGAATAATATGCATTCTTCACTTTTACATTTTCATTTGTAGTTCTGTTTGCAGTCAGAATTATTACATTCAAACGCAGAACTGGTTTTTGGCATGATTTCCTAGGTTTGTACAAGCATGCATTTGTCCAAGAGAATGAAGCAATTCTTGTAATATATAGTTTTTAAAAATCTACATTAAATTCCTTGGTTTCGTTTTTTAAGATTGCAGATGAAGAGGCAAAGAAAAGGACAAAGCCTTTGCGAGTTAAAAAGCTTTATGTATTATCAGCCTTACTTATGGAACAGTGCCATGAACAAATGCAGAATGCACAAAGGGGAAAAGCTAAGGGTAAAGGTTCAGAGGTACAGTATCTCTCTCTTCCCCCCCACCCCTTTCTGAATTCTGATATGTGCTACATAGTCCAAATAAATAAAGCTATCTTTATATGAGGCTATTATGCTTTTTAAATAATGCTTTTTCCTACTAAGAACAATGCTTTCCTTAAAGCAAGCCTTCCATGAAAACATATCATTTAAAGTACTATTTTAAACCGTTTAAATACTATGTATTAATAGATAGTTTTCTTCTGAAAGTTAATGAGTTTTTCTTGATGTTTTCACTGTAACAATGAAAGTCATACTAAGAAACTCCAGGTTGTGGTTTGTTTTGTTTTGTTTTTTTCTTCCCGTGAGACTCTCAATGTCTTGTCATTTAGGAATACATCTCAATCCCAAAGAGAGATCTGTGGTTAGATTAAGCTACGTTGGCTCTAATTTAGCAGGGAGATGGCTCCAGATATGGGGAAAGCAAATGGAAGAATTTTTCTGCTTATGCTTTCATCTTCATATGTACAAATGAAATAGTTTAAACAAATTTTTAAGAGATGTGGTGTTGAAATGCAATATTAATCTAAACTATGAACCAGTCTGCAGATGTGCTCAGTATATATTTGTTCACATGTATATTATATTTATCATTGCAAATCTGCACCATATGTTCTGCCTGTACACTGTATAAAATATCTAACAATGTTCACTTTAGGTCCATGTATTTATATTTTCCTTAGTTAACACAGACAGTGGTGTAATCACCAAGTGTAGAAAAGTTCTTTTCACATATCCTCATTTCCTGCTGTATCTGTTTTGTATAAAAACTACTTGTGATACTGCTTTGTTTTCAGACTGCTTCAGCTTTGGCTGGTTTACTAGAAGAAGATGTTCTTTCTTTAACTGATCGCTTTGCAGACAATGCTTGGCGAGGAGCTGAGGCTTACCATTTTTTCATACTTGCACAAAGACAGCTGTATAAAGGTCCTGTAGATGCAGCACTTAAAACAGGTAGGACTTCATTTCTAACCCTGTAAAGAAAATGTTCTGATTTTTACAGACCTGCACAGCACGTAATTTCATTTATAGTTGGCGCATTTTTCTATTCTTGCTAGATCCAAGGAATTTAAAACAAAACCATATAATGAATTGAATATGGCTGCAGAAGACACCTGGAAAGTATTTTCTTGGAGTTAATGCAAATCGAACTTACCAAATATCACCTGGTTAAACTGGACAGTCTCTGTAGATGTTCTCTTGACTGTTTTGTTTAATTCTTTAAATTATAAGACATGCCTGAATTTACATCAGACCTCCCTGTAGAGCTTCATAAAATATTTGTGGGAGTTAGAGAAGCAATAGTGCCTTATACTTAGCGTGGGTAATGAAGGTCCATTTCAAATACTTCTAACGTGTTAAAAAAAAAAAAGGTGTCTCAAAAAGACACTTCAATTTCCCAGTCAAATCCTCTTATTTTTATTTACTTTTTAAAAGTGTTGATTGAACCACACATGCCTCACAGTCATGTCAATGAACAGACTTTTTCTTCCATTTCTCAGCTCTTCATTTGCGAGATTATGAAGACATTATCCCTGCAGAAGAAATCTATTCCCTTTTGGCACTCTGTGCCTGTGCAAATAGAGCATTTGATATTTGTTCAAAAGCCTTTGTTAAACTAGAATCCTTGGAAACTCTTAGGCCAGAGCAGAGGCAACAGTATGAAGACCTTGCTCTAGAGATATTCAGGAGACATTCTCCGAAGCCTAACAAAAAATCTGATCTGGATGACTTTCTTGAGAGGTGAGTTTATATTTATAAAATACTGTAGTAACGCTGGCATTTGTTTTTTCTCCTATTGTCTGTATTTTGACTTTTAGCAGGTTTTTAGTGACCAAGTTAATTAGATGCTTTGCTGCTTAAACCAAATATTGGGCAAGCACAATGCAGGTGTTAGCCAGTTTGCAGAAAGGGTATCACAATATTTTATATGGGAGAATAGACACTGACTGTATGTGAGGAACTGGGCATAAAGATATAACTTCATCTTAATTTGAAATGCATGTGGACAGAGCACAGGAGCTGTAGGACCTTTGATACCGTGTCATGTGTCATTAAACTCATAATGTCGCTGTTTGCATCACCATTGTGGTGTGATGCAAACCTCAACAAGTGAATGTTTAACCATTATTAACCAGTAAGTCCCCAGTGTTTTGTGAATTACCTAAATTTACATGGTGTGAGAAGATGAATGCATCAGGTGAAAGAATTAGAATATGAAGGGCACACTTAAGGGGCGAGTCCTTGGAGTGGCTGTACCCACAATGGTGTCTTTGACATGCGTTTCCTGCTAACAGCATGGAACTTGTCAGTGTGGAAACTGATTGTGAGTCAATTTTCTTTTTAATGAACAGGATTTTAACCTGCCTTGTTTTATTTTACTATACAGATGTACTGAATCTCACTAGTTGCTTTCGTGTTGACTCTTCAGAGCAATAAATAGAATAGTAGTGCATGTGTCTAGGTGGACCTTACCTTTATGTGGCCTTCACTGCTTCTTTTCAGTTGATCTTTTGGATCTCTTCGTCCTGATTTATTGACTGTACAGTTCTGGGGCTGTGCATTGTGTGAGGTGTTACATGTTTTAATAACTTCTAATAAAGAAATGGTGCACATGCGAATAGAGAAGGAAAATTTTACAGAGGAGCATCACAAGTTTTGTAACTAGCTGTAGGCACACAATTAGGTATTTATGCTGTTTTGCAAATCTCCACAAAACAAGTCTTTGGTATTTTAAAACCATGTTTTCATTCTTTCAGCTTTATTTACTCTTTTTTTTTTTATTTTTTCTTTTGTTTTTAATAGTGGAGATGGGAAACTTCCCGTGTGTGTTGCAACGGGAGAGCCTATCCTGGAGTATCGGTTCTGGATGTGCAGTGTGTGTAAGCATTGCATGAAAGCCAAAGAAGCAAACAATTATAACTTCTGTCCTCTGTGCCACAGTACGGCATAGCAGAGGAGAAAAGACTGTTTATCCTCATATCTCTTATGTCTCCTGAAAATACTCTCTAAAATGTTACCCATGTGCTATATTTTAAAATACAACTCAGGTACTGTATTTTAACAGATAGTGCCACTATTAGAAAAGCATTTAAAAAAAAAAACCCAAAAAAACCCCAAAAAACTAAAAGCCCCACAAGAGAAACCTTGACTGGTTCCATTTATGTGAAGAAATGACTGTGCTAATAGACCAAAATTTTTTATTATGTTTTTTTATGAAGTTTTAAAGTAAAAAGATTCTTTTCTAATTGTAAATTGAGCCTTGTTTCAAAACCATGCAAATTGAATGTAGGTTCATCTCAATGTTTTACTATGAGAAAGCTCCATTTTTTTGTAATTCCACAGGAAATGATTTGGTTTTCTCAAAATTCCCAATTTTTTGAAGGAAGTAATTCCTGAGTTGAAACGCCACAGTAGTTGTGATAATAGTATTGTATATATTTTTCTACTACTGCTTTATAGAGTGATGGTACCATCTTAGGCTTACATCTGTTTTCTTTTTGCCGAGTGTATTTAAACCCACCATAGCAATAAAGGGCTTGCAAACATTTAGCAATCTGTGCCGCTGGTCTGCATCTGCGTTCCTGAGCTTTGCTGGTGTCTTCAACCAGTTCAGGAAACTTCTATGAACCTTCAAACTGGAATCTGGTAATGAGCTGAGGTTTTTTTGGTGTTTGTTTTTTTTTTTTAAGTAGCTTGAAGCGAGCAGCTGACATCTGTTGAACAGCTGTCAAGAGCTGAACTCTCTTCCCTGTTAGACATGAAGGTTTAAGGAACGTTTTACTTAGAACTGAGCTGTTTTATTGCTGGATATCTACTCTGCCCTGGTGAAGCTGCATCTGGAGTACTATCCAGTTCTGGGCTTTCCAGTTTAAGAAGGACAAGGAACTAGTGGAGGGAGTCCAACGGTGGGCTATGAAGATGATGAGGGGTCTGGAGCATCTTTCTTATGAGGAGAGACTGAGAGAGCTGGGTCTGTTCAGCCTGGAGAAGAGAAGCTGAGTGGGGATCTCATCAATGTTTATAAATATCTCAAGGGTGGGTGTCAAGAGGATGGACCAGACTCCTTTCAGTGGTGCCCAACGACAAGATGAGGGGCAACGGGCACAGACTGAAGCACAGGAGGTTCCATCTGAACATAAGGAGAAATTTCTTTCCTTTGAGGTGCCAGAGCCCTGGAACAGGCTGCCCAGAGAGGTTGTGGAGTCTCCTTCTCTGGAGACATTGAAACCCACCTGGACACATTCCTGTGTGATCAGCTCTGCTTTAGCAGGTGGGTTGGACTGGATGATCTCCAGAGGTCACTTCCAACCCCAACTGTTCTGCAGCTCTGTGGATTTGAGCCCAAGTGCTGAAGTGCTACAGGTCCATGTGGGCTCTGAGCTCTCCCCATGGTCCTTGACATTCTTGTGGTGGGTTAATTCCTGATAGGAGAGTGTGGGGCCTCTTCTGTGCTGCCCTTCATGGAAAGTGGTGCATCTCTGTTACACTTAGGTGAAAATAATTAATTTGGACATAAGTATTACTTACTTATTTTTTCTGTCCTGGTAGTAGGCTGGACGGGGCTCTGAGCAACCTGATCTGGCTGAAGATGTGCCTGCTCATTGCAGGGGGTGGGACAGGATGAGTTTCACAGATCCCTTCCGACCCAAACTGTTGTACGATTCTGTGACTCGCGCTTTTATTTTTCCTTCGTATCAATGTGTTAGGGCTACAAGAAGCACACAGAAAAATGGAAACTAAACAGGATCATTTTTATATGCTGGTTTTAACCTCATTTGGGACCTGAATTTGACGTTATCATAACCAATAGCCTGAATCACGGGCAGGAAGAGTAGAAGAGAATGTGATTGCAACAGCAAGAGATGACAATCCGAACCAGAAGGATACAGGGGTGGTACATTTCTTTAGGCCAGTGCTATTATGAAATGGTTATGACCACTTTGAAAAAATATTTATATTAACAGCTTTTAAAAATCATTTTTAGCATTAATGTTAACAATGATTAATCACAGTGTCTCCAATACGAAAAAATAAGGAATAAGGAAAAAAATAGCCAAGAATGCTACAGGGATTTGCCATTTGTATATGAGGCATTAATGTTCACAAAAGTAAGAAATCATTTAAAAGTGGCATTGATATTTTATTTAAATGCAGATGACTAATAAAAATTGGTTTGAATTGGGAACCAATTCAAGAAAATATACGCGTAAGACAAACACCAAAAGCGTAATACAGAAATGTGCTGTTCTTTGGGTGAACAGGATCAGCCCGTGCTGTGCCAGTGACGTCACTGCGGGCTGTGGCAGTGGCGTCATTCCGCGCTCCCCCCGCAGACCGTTGGCGGGGGCGGCTACCGGGTGGCGCCCTCTGCCCGTGCCCGTGACGTAACGCCGCTCCCGCCCCGCGTGACGTCACCGCGGCGGAGGCGCCGCCATGGAGCGGGAGTCGGTGGAGCTGCTGGCGGCGGCGCAGGCGCAGTTGGCGGCGCGGCGGCTGGAGGCGGCGGAGGAGCTGTACAGCCGGGTCATCGCCCGCGGCGCGGGGCGGGGGTACGTGCCGGGGCGGGTGGGGGGGGCGCGGAAACGGCCGCTCTCCCGCCGGTAACGGCCGCTCTCCCGCCGGTAACGGCCGCTCTCCCTCTGTTCCCGCCCAGCGCCGGCCGCCACCTCGCCACGGCCCTCAACGACCGCGGGCACATCAAGTACCTGCGGGTGGAGTTCGCCGCCGCCATGGAGGACTACACGGCCGCCATCCAGTGCCAGCCCGGCTTCGAGGTGCCCTACTACAACCGGGGGCTGGTGCTCTACCGGCTGGGTACGGGCCGCAGCGCCCTCGGGCCGTGGGGCCGTTCCCCCGGGTGACCTGGGCATGAGCCTTGACCTCCCGCCTGCCCGGGGCAGGGGGTGGGGGGCTCCCCCGGGGCTGTCTGACCCAGGATTCACCCGAAGCTGCAGAGCGATCCACTTGGTTTTACAGATGGAGGGGCCTCCCTGGCGCTGGCAGGGAAGGATGTGGCACCAGAAGTCAACGGTGACACGTTTTTCTCAAGTAATCACAGGATGTTTCAACTACGACCCAGCCCTGTGTGTGCAATGAGATATCCCAGTCTGCAGATACATCAGTTGAAACAGCACTGTTCAAGGAAAAACGGGGATAGTTGCAGTTTCAGTTTAGGAAGAAATTGCATTAGAGGTAAAACTAGCCAATTCTGAACGCTGCCATTAAACCTGAGGTAAGGCAGGTGCACCCATAATGAACAACAGCCTCCTCAACTTAGGGTGGGCTGTCAGCCACCTCTGGGGAATTTGCTGCCCGATTTTTTAATGTGCCAAAAGAAGGTGACACTGCTGCTCCTTCTGCTGGAGCTTGGCCATTGCAAAGTCAATACCCAGAAGCTGAGGGACTAGGGAGCAGTAGAACAGAGCCAGACCCAGAGTGTCAGCTGGGGAGCAGTATGCCTGGGGTCTGGGTTTAAGGCAGCCTGGCTATAGTTAGTGGCTCTTTCTCTTGGAATAATCTAGCTGAATTGAGCCTTAAGCCCATTTAAGGCTCAAAAATAGGCACTCTGGTTCTTGCTCTGATGACCTTTGACTTCCACTTGGGCCTCTGGAGAATCTGAATGTAGTGGGTCCAGTAAGTACAGCTGCTGGTTTTTGTTAGTGAAAGAAGTCATTCTTCACTTGTGGTCTGTGAGTTTGAGCAGTTACAGAAAGATAATTCGTTCTTCCTTTCTTTTCTTTTGGGACAGGATGCTTTGATGAGGCCATGAAAGACTTCAGGAAAGTATTAGAGTTAAACCCCCAGTTTGAAGATGCTGCTTTGAGTCTAAAACAAGCTATTCTTGATAAAGAAGAAAAAGAAAAGCGAGGTTATTGAAAATGCAGCTAGTGGTGCGAAAATGTTTTGCTGAACGCTTATGTGATTCTTGTTATTGATGGATGAAACACAACATTGTTTACATTTGTTGTGACTACTGGAGAAACCTTGTTGTTTGGTAAATAAGTTAAGAATGGATTATGATTGCAAAGTCAACTATTTTTGGATATTGTCAGTGTTCAGGAAAAGCATCATATTAGGTCTCTGTGCGATACTTGTACAGATTTTATACAGAAGTACTTGATAAAGACACTGGAAGCTCAGTAACAACAAATGAAATCTGTAGTTCTTTTATTAGAACTGTGTTTCTGTACTCTTTCTCAGATTGTTTTGAACTCCTGGGCAAGAAAAGTCATTATATAAAACATTTAAATACTTAAGATTTGAGCTTGTGAGGACAGTGGTTTCATAATGATATTTTTTGTGCACATTTAAATGTAAATTTGATGTAAGCTGAAAGTGCAATTCTTAATTATAAGGTGTTGTCCTTGAGATGCTATGGTAACTGATTTCAGAGTGTTTCTGTACTAAAAAACAAAGAAAACAAGATGTTTTTAGGTGACACCATCTGTACCTTGCAGGAGGAATGTGGTATAAGAATTCAGTCCATATGTTCGTTCACTCCTAGAGGTAGTTTTACATTATGTAAACAGGTAGGAACAGAGTATACCTATTTTTTTGTAATCCCATTGTGAAAATTAATAATTGAATTAATAAAAATGAACATGTACTTTTTATCTCACAATTGTCTGTAAAGAGCTTATAGTAGAGAGTGTAGTGGGATTGATCACAGTACAAATTGTGACTTTTCCTTTTTACTGAAAAGGTCAGTTGCTTGAAAAATGCAACATGAAATCGATCTGATTGAACTCAGGCAGCTTCATTTCTCACATGATAGGAGGCATCATTGCTGAAATCTACAAATCATCATTAAGAAACACCCATGAATGTTCAGAGCAGTACAAGTTCTAATAAAGGAAATACTCTGGTTGCCCACATGAGCATTAGGATTATTTTTCAAAAATAAATTATGCTGATGACAGTTCTGCTTCTTACAGTGAGTTTCTTTGTGGATGGTCCCGGAGCCTGCACAAGGGCAGGGCCTGGTCATGGTGGTGGAACCCTTTGAGGTGAGTCACGAGAACAGACATGAGCCCCTGAACGCGTCCCGTGCTGCCCGCCTTGGGCTGAAACTGCAAAAACCGCAGTGAGCAGACCTGGGGCGCGGGGCTGAGAAAACGCTGCGTTTACCTCGTGATCCATGGCACTTGACAGCAGCAATTTGGAAGTTACATAAATGTGATTAGTGACAGCAGAATGTAACAACGTACAGTTTGGAAAGCAGGCTGTGATATCATAACAGTGGCCGATTTTTAATCAAAAGTGTAATTTTGGATTCTCTGGATATATTAAGCACATGCTTTGTTTCCGTTTTTATATCCTAGTGGTCAGTTTCCAAAACAACACTGATAATATAAGGGCTTGGCGTGTTTCATGCCACCTCAGTCTCAAAAACTGAGAAATGATAACTCTTGGTTGGTGGTGAGGAGGTGCGCTAGAACTACACCTGCTGCTGACTTACCATGCCAAGAAAATTAAAAAGGTGGTCTAAGCAGTTAAATATGACCTGTGAAATTTTACTTTGAGAGGAGAGATCGCAGCTGTGGTTCTGCACAGGACACATTAAATTACAAGATGCAGATAAAAATCAAATTATTAACAGCAAATAAATACTTTAGAAAAAAAAATACTGGTAATAGTATCCCTTCTTACGAGCTTACATTGTTCTGTGAATGTTGCTCAATTAGTTATAATGCATCCATTGTTGGCAGGGAAATATTTCGCTGGACTGGGAGCGGTTTTATAGCAGATTCTCCACTGTATTTCCTTCGTTCTCCTGTAAAAGGATGAACTGTCACGGTGCATTTTGTCATAAACTGGAATTATGTCAAGGTAATCTTGGCCAGTGAGGTTCTCACACACATTTTCCCCTTTCACGTGCATGTATGAGTCACTTGGTTCTCTGGCTTTCTCACAAGACTAATTGGGATTTTCAGTCTGAAATTATTAAGTAGTACAGTGTAGTGTTCTTTCACTCAGGCCTGTTGAAAGGGTATAAACCACCATTATTGATATAAAAACCCCCAAAACTTGAAAAGGAGGATGTGTTTAGTAGCTCCCCCTGTCCTTCAAGGTTTCCCATTGATAATCCTTTAAAAATTAGAAGTCTAATTGAGAGTAGTAAAATTCTCTTTATGTAGAGTTTCCATTCAGACAAGCTCTCGGCTTGTAAAAGGTGCAGGGCTGTGTGCTTTGGATGCTTCGCAGTGCAGTGGTACTGTGGCTTCACACCTTCCGCGGGCTTTAGGGGTCGTCTCTGCCTGAAAACAATAAACCTCTGCAGAGTGTCTGGTCCATCCTGTGCCCGTGCCATCGTCCTCGCCAAGCGTTTGCTGGTCAGTCGTGGCCCTGTACCAGCAAATCCAACAGGTGCTTGATGCTGATGGGCATTGACCGTCTCTTTGGCCAGAAGTGTTCCAGATGTGAATAATTCACAGCCACTTTCCCAAGGTTTCCTACCTATAACCTCCTCTCTGAAAACCTTTGACTCTTTCCTTCGCACAATCTTCACTGGCAGACCCTCTGTTTAATTTGTTCCCTGTAGCTGGGATTAATTTGTAAACGAGTAACGCTGTGACCTGGTGGTTAACCTCTAAATTTACAGATAATACCTGATTTCTTCAATACGGAACAGGGTGCTTTTTTCTTCAATATCTAGAACAACAATCTCTAAGATCTTGCTCAGAGAACAAGGCAAGAAGTAATGTCATCACCCCATATTTTTTGCCTGGTACGTACCCTGTTTGTCCTGCCGAGACACAGGTGGAGGAGTTGGCAGAAAGGCAGGAAAATATGACAAAAGCCCAGGTTAGCAGGGCACGGAGCAGTGTTTCATATACATTTGGTGTGAGATGCAGCGTGGAGCATGAGGGGAGCCATTCCGAAGGGGAAGCTGCAGCACGTTGAGGAAAAAGGGCTGGCTGGTCAAGTGGCCAGAATATGTCCTTCCACATCCATTCCCTCTGAGTGGACAACAGAAGTAAGTCAGCATTAAAAACCTGACAAATCTTTGTCTGTTACAACTGAGGACTGCACTCCATACTGTTCTGTTTAGTAGCTAACCTTGGTAAAAAGTAAATTACTAGTGAAAGGTGCACTATTAACAAGCTGTGGGAAGGGAACACCTTTGTATCAGTCAAGCTCAGCTCTGCAGGTTGTGCTCTCCCCTGACTATCAGAAAGGGACAGGTTCAGAAAGAGGCAAGAACAATGTTCAAAACTGAAGATGACTAATAGAAAGATAATCTGTTTTCTTTTGTTGGTCTGTCTAATCCTTTTAGCAGAGACAGAGGCTGGATCAGTAGAACAGATGCAACCACAGCCTGTAACTTTTGTCCATGGCAGAAGGCCTGGTTGCTTTTTATAAAAAACGTTTGCTGTGAGATCCAGTAAAGGTGGAGACCCACTTGGCAGCATGCTGTGGTCATTTTTAGTTGAACTCCAGTCTGTCTCTGAAGATTAACTTATTCCAAGACTTTCCTTGTGTGATCCCTTTAGTCTATGAGCAGAGATTGGATGCAGCCACAGCATCACTTCCCACAGCTCATCGTGATCAGCTTTTTCATCATTTATGTCTTTGTGTTGCACAGTATGCATGTGAAATGCACCTGAAGGTTATTTTCATCTCCCAGCGAGGAGCAGCTGGTCCAGCCCTGCCACAGACATCACAACAGCAGGTTTCAAGTCAGGTTCACACTGCTCCTACGGGAAACTCTGATCCAAGGCGCAGTGCTTTCCAGGCTTGCGTGGGGACTCCTGTGTGCCTGGATCTGTGCATCTCTTGCACCTTCCTATTTCCTTTTTTCTGTGTTGGCTGAACAACAAAGGCTTTTTCAACTGCAGTAGTATGACCAGAGTGGTTCCTGAAAGCCTATATCCAAGGAAGAGTTTAAGCCCATAGGCTTGAAAACTGGGATCTAGGGCATGAGTTAAGTGTAGAAGCACCTGAGAGGAGGGCATGATCTCAGGAGAACCTAGACGTAGAGCAATATCCCATGCAATAGCGTGGCTGAATTATAGCTTGGGAAAGACATGCTCAGAGCTAAACGATGAATGCTTAACCCTAACAGATTTGTGTGAAAAAACATCATCTGCCATGAGCAGGAACCAAGATAGGAGGAGGCAAGAAACAATGTGAAATTTTTCTGGCTTATCTATGAGAATGTGTGAAACTGACGTACCTGTGGAAATGGGAATGCAGTTATGTCTCATTTCCTACCTTTCCCTCCCAAAGCACTTGAGGAAAGAAAGGTCTCCCCATCTACTGGGTATGGAACAGGTACGGAACACTGGTGGACTCATTCCTGGCTTCCTAGGGTGAAAGGGAAAAATCTGGGATATCCCACTTGCTGCAGAGGAGTTTACTTGAATCTGCCCTGCAAGACTGCAGAGGCAGCAAACCTTAGTGATACAACATCAGGCCTGCTGCTCATCTCTGTGGAACGGGACAGCGTCCCGTGAGCACTGGCAAAAGAAAGGCTAGCATTTAGTCATCGTGATTTAACCTTCGTCTCGGTTTAGAAATGCCAAAAGGACTGCTTTTTTAACAGGAAGTTAACCTAAACTGGTGAGTCCGTTAACATTAAAAGCGGGGAATGTGCTCTCTCGGAGGACGTGCAGGAGCAGTGCTCTGCACCGGCTCTGCAGTGTTGGCCGCGGTCAGCAGAGTGCACTGCTCGTACGCAGAGACAGAGGCACCTCCCAGGCTGCTGCTGGGGGGGTCTCGGGATCCCAGTACCCTTCGGATTGCTCTTTACAAAACTTAGTTCTTCAGTAGATACAGCTTTAAGACTACATTTATTCAGCCATCACCACAGGCATGACTGCAGCTTTTGGGAAGCGTGCCATGTACACGCACTGATCAGTGTGTGTCACCCAGCCGACCTGGGAGAACACGGGCTGTGCGAGGTGTGCAAACCCGCCAGAGACAGCACATAGAGTCACAGCATCGTTGGGGTTGGAAGGGACCTCTGGAGATCATCCAGTCCAAGCCACCTGCTAAAGCAGGTTCACCAGAGCAGATCACACAGAAATGTGTCCAGGTGGGTTTCAATGTCTCCAGAGAAGGAGACTCCACAGCCTCTCTGGGCAGCCTGTTCCAGGGCTCTGGCACCTCAAAGGAAAGAAGTTTCTCCTCATATTCAGATGGAACCTCCTGTGCTTCAGTCTGTGCCCGTTGCCCCTCATCTTGTCGTTGGGCACCACTGACAGGAGTCTGCTCCATCCTTTTGACACCCACCTTGAGATATTTATAAACATTGATGAGATCCCCTTTCAGATTCTCCTCTCCAGGCTGAACAGACCCAGCTCTCTCAGTCTCTCCTCATAAGAAAGATGCTCACATGTGGTTGTTATTACCCTACATTGGCATCCATGCAACTGCCCCCTCCTCACCTCTGTTGAGCAGCTACTGACGCTGCAGGCACACCTTCAGTTACAGTGTGAGCACATCCTGAGAGCGATTACAAGTAGTCATGTGTCTGGTTTGTCCTTGATTTCTAGAAAATAAACCTTCTGGTTTTTATTCTCTTTAAAAAGTGTTTTCCGTGGGCACAGGAAACAAGATACCAGGTGAATTGTCTGTTTTACTCATCTATATTCTCCCATTTTGTGGATTAGCCTCTTCCATACTTGGACAGGTGAAAGGAAAGTGGGGAACTAACAGGTTTCCAAGAAGTTTAGGTCAATATGTAATGTTAAAGACAAAATCCTGAATTAATGAGAAAAAAAGTCTGGTGTTGTGTTGCATGTGGAAGAGGCCTTAAGTAGCAGATTGCTTGGCTCTTTGAAGCCAGTGGTGGGGTACCAGATGGTTGTTGTTGCCCATTAGCACAGAGATGTTCTGCACTTACATTACTTTTTATGTATTTTTATTTGACTTTTCATATTTGCACTTTCACATGGGAGGATTGGCAGTCACTTTATGAAATATTATAACAAGCAGCCGTGATCAGGGTTGGAATAATTTTAGTCATCTGCAAGTCCATATTTCAACAGCTGGAAGAAACAAGAAATGTTATTTTGCAGCATTGGGTTGTTTTCTGGTAAGTTTTGTTTTGTAGCTGCTTCAGAGAGGCAACAGGTTACAACATTTACTGATCCTGTTAGCAGACCCTGGCACTTTCCAGTGCCGTAGCGCTGTCCCGAGTCTCACAGTCTGGTGTTTTCGTTTCAAGCAAGATTGTTCTGGTGGTCACTGGAAGAGGTAGCTCCTGTGTCCAGTTGCACCATTTAGGAATCGTCCAGTACAGCAGAACCTTCAGGTGCTGTTGGAGACACACAGCGCAGTGAGGAGCAAGGCTGGAGACCAAAGGCAGAAAAAGCCATAGCGTAAACCCAAACAATTTGGGGGGTTTAGACCTTTCAAAAGAATTTGGAACATGGTGGTGATTTATGTCTTATTGTTTGTTTTTTAAAATTTTGGATCCATTTTCTTTCAGCTGAATGGTGAGGACTGCTGGGGACAGTCCAGTTGAAAACCTGTTGAAATAACATCTGGTTCCAAAAGTGCCTGTTACAGCTCAGCTCTAACATGCCCTGCTCTACTGCTGGCATCTTCTCCAGAGCCATGCCACCTGTGTTTGGCTTGGCGGGTAGCTCTCCTTCTTCCCTCTGTTACAGGCTCAAACTTCGAGCAGGAGACTGCAAGCAGTGCCTGTTCCCTAGTTCTTGTCCCAGAACTTACTGTTCTAAGGTCTTGAAGGACAGGCCATGCATCACTTGTGCCACAAAGCATGGTCACTTCTCTAGGTGAGCACACAGGGCCTGGCGTTCTTACCAAATTCAGGTTACCTGCATCATCTTAGTTCTGGATCAACAATCCAGACTGGTCCAGCAAGTACATAGCCCTGGAGGTTGGCTGCACGGTGACCTGGAAAGGCTGAGAACGACACGCAGTGTATTTGTTTAGTTTTTCAAGAATATATAGGTGCTGCATGTTAAGCGGCAATGTATTAAAATATGAGCTAAAGGTAATTTTGCACAATCCATGTTCAAGGCATTTCAGATGCTAACACCAGAGGTTCTAACTCTCTTAAAAACACCAGGTCAGGGCTACTGTACTGAACACCTACCCTTCCTCTCCTTGCTTGAGCTGCACTGTCCTCTGCAGGGGCCGGCAGGTAGTATGCTGGTAGGAGAGCAAACAGTCACCAAGCAGTGCACGTACATCTGAGAAGAAGAAAAAATACCACTTGTTCCACATCAAATTGCTCTTTGCAGAGCATTGTTTTGTCTTTTGTCCACCTTCTGCAGAAGTTAGAGATGATTAGAGTTAGGCTTGTCTGGACACTTGCATGCGGCACCTTCTAGCTGAACCTGCTTTGAATTTCAAATTTGGTGTCAAAGAAGCCCTCGGGCAGTATGGTAACTGAAGAGTCTGAGACGGGAGAAGTTAAAACCTCACAAGCTGCAGTGAGGCTATGTATCAAAGCCAGACAGAAACTCAATCTAGTGCTAGATGCAGCTGCCCACTTCCCAAGCAGCACAAGCCAGAATTGCATCATGTTCGCTTCTATAATAGCAAGTTCATGAGTTGAACTGCTTATGAAAGGACAAGTAAAAAAATTACGTGGTTACTTAAGCTGCCCAGGCAGGGGTACCACCATTGCTCATATCAGTACATGGAAGCATTTGGACAACGCCCTCAGACCCATTGTGTAAATTTTGGGGTTGTCGTATGCGGGGGCAGGAGCTGGACTTGATGACCCTTGTGGATCCTTTCCAGCTCGGGACATTCTATGATTCTATGTGCTAGAGTCCACTCAACTGGCTGCAGAAGGAACAATGCTCAGGTCACCATCCTGGGTTCTCTTTGCTGTTTTCAGACTCGTTGAAGGAGGACAGAACCTCAACAGTATAAGACCAAACCCACATGCATCTTCTTCTCTGCCCATTGGGCTAGCATCTGAGGAAATGGCTGACTGGCTGGGACAGATGGCGGACAACAGAGCTGATCATCATGGGGATGTTATGGCATGTAAGCTGGCTTTTTTGTTCCAGATATTTGGAGTTGAAGTGAAAAGTTTGAAACACCATATAAAAGTCATATTTACATACCAAACTCTTTTGTTTACTCCAGTTAGTCCAATCTCAAAACTGTGTTGCAGAGCGGATTTGACAAGAGAACTAAGTTAAAGCTCCGCACCGATCAGGCTGCTTGGGTTGAATGCTGACTAGGTCCTAAGGCTGCAAGGTGTTTAAATTGGCTATATTTTAAATGGTTTTAAGAAGTTCAGAGGATGGGGTCCATGAGTGGGAGGTGAGCCTTTGACTTAATCTTACCTGTTCCAGTTGATGTGCCAGGGTCCTTACTGCTAGCCTTTTAAAATGAGAAGGATGTCTCACCCTAGGTCCAACAGCTACCGGGCAGACCTCTGCAACGTACACACTGCCTTTTATCTCACACCTATTTGAGAGAACAGATCAGCAGCTCTGGGAGAAACCAGGGCTTTGCTGTTGAATGCATTGGTTGTTCAATAACTACTTGCCCATCCACAGTGATGTTCCATCTTGGGCTGCTGTTGAAGTCCAGAGAGCCGGTTACCCAGCAGTTTTCCAGGTATAACTCTGCATCAGGGCTCTCGTCCTTCAGTTCCACCTCGAGAAACACAGGCTCCACAGGTCGCTTGAGTATTGCCACATTTGGCTCGTAGAACTCCACAAAAGAGTCATCTCAAGAAAATGTCAGCAGAATTTGTTGTTGTTTAATTTTATTTAAATCAAAAACATATTTGAAAAAGTTCTGATTTTCTTAGAAGGAGACTTACCTTTGGACACTCTGGAAATGACATTCAGGGCTTGTCTCGTCCTTCTGTATGCTGCAGAAAAGGAAATGTTAGTGAGGTTCTCTGTCAGGAAGCAGGTCATGTCTTAGCAAGAGAGCTCACAGCTGAAACATTCACATAAGTTTAAAAATGGATGAAGAGAATTGCCTACCCGATGAAGAGAATTGCCTACCCGCGGTGTTTGATCTTGCTACCATCGTACCCGAGCCAAAGTGGGGTGATGTGGATGGATCACTAGTGAAAGCACCCAGCACTAGCGTCTCTTTTGCTCGATAGTAGCACAAGACTGTTAATCTGTAATAGAAGAAATGATAACTTTTTGTGTTCACTTTCACTTTCCAGCAGCTGCATCGGTGTCAGTGAGCAGCAGCTCCTACCTGTAGTCTGGATCTCTTGTGATTGTAGGTACACTCTGCCCTGGAAGAGTCTCTTTTTCATACGAGATTTCATTTTCATAAACAATGTAATCGCCTTCAAACTGTGCATATGGGAAGCTCATTAAAGATTGAATCTTCTCAGGAGCTGGGGTAGGGGAACAAAAAAGAAAATGCAGGAGAAAGAGAGAGACTTTGAGCAGAAGTATCTGCTCCAGCCATGGGCTTACCCTTGCTGAAGTGCCACAGGTAGTGATATGGAACTTGAAGAAGGCATGTCCTTCATTATACTCTCTAGGCTTGCAAGAGCTATCCCTCAGTTTGGTTTTACTCATATCAATGGCAGGAACTGTCTTCATTTGGGCAGATACCGATATAGTACCATCTGGGTGGCATACTGAGGAAATCAGAGAGTTGGTTATAAACTCAAGGAAAGAATCACGGATCTTTTTATTGATTGATCACTTGTATAACTTACTTATAAATGCTGAAGAATTAAAATTGCAGCTAACAGAGAACATCTGTAAGGTCTCCATTGTTCTCACTTTCCTTAGGGCAACATCAAACCTTGCTTTAATTTTCTGAAAGGACACGTCCTGTGAAGGAGTTGATGGAAGAGGTCTCCTGTTAAGGCATGTGATCAATATGCACAAAGTTCTGCTCTTTAACTTGTGACACTTGAATACTAACAAGTCACAAGAATTAAGTAAGTGTGAAGACTCCAGCCTGTTGCAACATGGGGGCAGATGTTTTCTGGTATAAATTAATTGGTCACTGTCGCAGAGTGAATTTTGGCTGATTATTGTAGAATAGTTCAGATGTTTATTACAGCATCAATTTTCCCCTGCCATGTCTTAACATTTCTACAAAATGTTCCTTTGAAAGAGCTTCTTTCATAAAAGCTATATTGAAATATTGTTTCTGGCTCAGTGCAGCTGGGACATTTTGCCTCATCTTACTAAAAATACTGAGGAGTTTGTTGTTGAAGACTTGGTGCATATCTTTTAGAGGCAACTTAGCACTGCAGATTACATAATACATGGCATTACCAGAAGGGTCCATGTCCGATACCTCTCGTCTTACTTGCACTGGCTTAGAGTCCTTCCCTCTGGAGGCTTTCCAGTACATTTAATACTGCAGCACTACAAACTGTGCCTTTAGGACTGTGGATGCATGAACAAACAGTCCTACGTGCTTTAAAGAAAACGTTGCTATACAGTTCATGTACCTCATAGATAACTCCCGTGGCAAACAGTGGTATTTGCAAGATGAGGTGTGTAGAATTGGTAGCTGCAAGATACCCATTGGTAAGCACAATGAGTCGGTTCAGGAGCTTGTTACCAAGATACAGGTTCCAATACTGGTGCAAGCCAAAAGTAGGGATGGCCAGATACAGGTTTTCTTCATCACAGTAACCAACTGCTTCTGGTAGTTCTGTGTGAAGAAGGTGGAATGAAGTCAGCAATGAAGGAGGGTGATGATGTTTGGCCCAGGCAGGGATTTCCATGAGGGGTAAATTTTGCACTGGCACTGCAGCAGCACTCTTAAGTGTGAATTGGCATCATCTGCAGGGCTTTGGATGTCTCATGGATGTAGCAGCTCACAACTGGTGGGATCGAGAATCCTCATGCTTTAACAGTGGCCTGCCAGCTTGCTTTCAGGACTACTGCTTGTTTCAGTATGGCAAGCTGAGCTAGGTATGTAAATATGTTTTTTTGGTCAGCCTTCTTTGGGTTGAACCCAGAACTATTTCAAACATAACATAATACAGTGAGGAGACCCTGTCACCTTTGCAGCATCCAAAATCTAAGAAGTCTGAGAAAATACCCATCAGACCTCCTGACTGTTTCAATAACTTGCTAAGCACAGCTCTCAGTGGATCATTGTTTCCTTACAGAAATGCTGTTTTTGGAGTTCACAGCAATTTATTTGAGTCAGTTAAGTTCTACCCTGGACGCAGAGGCAGAATTACATTTGAGGACAAACTGAAACTCGTAGCAATGTCTGAAAGTTTTGCCAGTAGATGTATGTTCTGGTTATGAGGCATCTTGTTCGCTGAGTACGCAAGCCAACTTCTTTTACACACTCATTTTTATTGCTCTCAGTGTCTCGGGTGCAGACTGTCTTGCCAGTATGCAGAAGAGCTGCCATCAGAAAAGCAGCAAGTTGGCTATGTTACCAATAATGAGCTATTGAAGGGTGGGGTTTTCCCAAAAGCTCTCATCCTCAGCCTAAAGCCATTCTCACTGAATTCAATGAAAATCTGATCCATGCTGTTGATGCAAACCAGTTAATATCAAAGGAAAGCTTACCGATATCAGCAATCACACACTCCACCTCTGCAGAATGATACCAGAGTGTCATCTCCGGACCCACACTTAGAGTGTAGTTGACAAGGAGGGTGTATTTTGTTTCATTTCTATTCACATACTGAAAAAGACAGAAATATAAGGCTGCAGTAGCAATGGCTTCCAGCACAGACAGGAATGTATATCCTGAGCAGCACTAAGTAATTATTCCAACACCCTCCTCTCCCCTACAAATAGCTCAGTCTTCAAAAACATTGCTTCAGTTGGCCTAAAATTATTCAGAAATCTGGACTGGATTCAACAGCTCTTTCGGCCAAACATGAGTTATGGAGAGTGTCGTGCCTGTTCAGAAAATGGAGGCAGAAGTGAATACAATGGCGTTTTCTCTGTAGCCCACTGGTGAAACAGCTCGTAGAGGGAGATCTGGGTCCAAATTCTTATTCTTCTTTACTCACAGTATGGGCTGAACCCAGGAAAGTGAGTAATCAGTAAGACAGAAGGTGTGAGGAGATGCTATGTGAGATCCCTCTCAATATCATCATTTACTTCACTAAAAGTTCCCCCAAAGCAAAACCTGCTGCTCAACCTGAAATAAATACTTCTGTAAATTTTTGGCTTGCTTTGATCCTTAATGCAATTTAACTGTGGTTTGACTGCAGCCTGAAAACTATTTGCACAAGTTCTGATCCTGTGTGTTCACAATGTTGTTCCTTGTAAGAGAAAATAGCATCGCAGCTTGGTGGTAGAGGACTTGCAGTTATGCATCCTCCCACTAAAATGAGAGGCTGAATTCCCTGTGTGAGTTTATACTTTTTTACAAATATTTAGATTAGAAATGGAATGAAGCTTAACAAAATTACATTTAGAATGACCTGAGCCTGCCTGTACGTGCTTGCAGGGTGCATGGCCTGTGCTGGTGGTCAAATGGCCCTGCATGAGCAGTGGGTTCAGGAATTAGCTGGTGTTTGCAGGATTGCAATCAGTGATCTATTTTTCCCACACACTCCTGTTTCAAGGCGCAGCACTTAACAGAGATTTGACAAACCTCTTACTGCTAGGCATGTGCTCGGACATTAACCATGCTGACGGACACTAAAGTGATATCTCATACCAAATAATCACATTTGGTGCTGTTTGTCTCGAGAGACCTTGGGAGGGCGAGGTGGGGACATACAAGCCTCTAATCTTAATTCAGTTGATCTCAGACTCATTGACACCTTCATGATCAAGGAATAATTGTTGGTTAATAAAAAACAGACTGTGTTCTGAAAAGGGACTGCCCTACCTCCTCTGCTCAGCTGCTGGAGTGATCTGCTGTATCTTACCTCCTTTAGGACATATGGATCATCAAAAGAGACTTCCAGGATAAACTCTTTCATTCTATTAGAAATGGGAGTTTCATAAATCCTAAACCCATGGTGCTGTGCTTCTCTCAGGGTAAATGGCACATTTCCTATTGCAATTGCCACCAGAGAGACATCGGGAAGAAAGTGTCCAAATGCAATGTTAAATAGCCTTTCCTCTGGCAGAGTATCTGTAGGGAGAGAACATCAAATTACTGCTGATGTGGATCAAGTAACGAAGATGGCTGGGGTGGCCTCCCAGGCAAGTTCCAGGAAACTTAGCCAAGAGCCATCGCTTTAATGGCTCTGATTAATGAGTGTTTGTGTTCTAGTCAGATCTGAAATACTCTGAGTACATGAGAATTGCTTCAAGCTGGAGGAGATTAACAACAAATACATACAACTTTATAGAAAGTGGGTTCAGCAACTTTCGAGAGGTGCACTATGATGTGCAATGACTTTCCTATAAAGAAATCTAGAATCTAGTTCAGCCACATAAAATACAGAAAAGACATCATCATGTATGTTAAGAGGCTCCCTTTTCTTTGTTTATCAATTATTCAGACAGCTCCAAAGATGTTTCATGTCTTAATGCATTGGAAAATATTATTTAAATAACATTACTGCACCACTGGTTGGCACAATTATTTCAGTATGCTCCCAAGATAATGAATGCAGGTAGTTTTGGGGAGAAAATGTCACCAATGAACGCTGTCCTTAGATGGTTCTTCTCCCCAGTGTGGTACTTGTACAACACAACATCTTTATGCCAGGGTCCCAGTGCTTACTGAAAAAATCTGGATGTCAGTGTGGAAGAAATGTTTATGTTCTCATCAGCAACTTATAATTTTCATTTATACCTAGAATGACAAGTGATATAATAAAAGGTACATCCACTAAAGCTAAAGTGTGGTTTGTTTGTTTGTTTGTTTGTTTTTTATGATACCTTGAATCTTGACTTTTCTAGCAAATTGAAAGTGGGAGTTGAGTACACGATGGTCAATGTAGATGTGTGGCAGAGGTCAAATGGAGCAACGTATAACACAGCAAAAGCGAGAGATCAGTAAAAGTCAATGAGAGGAATGACTTACTGTTGGTAACTGTTGGAATTTGTGGCATGAAAGGTGTGGTGATGGATCTGATGACAGTATACTTTGTGGTTTGCCAGTCTGCAACTGTCCATGTGTGCTCCAAGAACAAGTCAATACTGTAAGTTACTCCATATACACCATCAGATATGGAGCTCTAGGAGGCAAAAATTGTGATTAAGTCCTAATTCCAGTAGCTCAATAGGGAAATTACTGAATGTGGTTAAAATTCTTACACTAGAAAGAGAAAATGGTATTCTAGTACAGTTTGGGGTTAATTTTGCAAGGGAAGCTTGTTTGTTTGCTTGGCCCATTTGTCTGGTCCATGTTTGGCTCAGATACTGCTGAGACTCTCAATAAGGAAGTATCAAGTTTGGGGAGGGGTTGTGTCCTCATTTGTATTTATTTTTTGCAATTTCTGGACTACCAGTCATGTCTCTCATCCTGTCCCATTTTGCTCAGAAAGCTTGTCACTGTTTCCAACAGTTCTTCAAACCCAGTTTGTCTGGTGTTACTATACATATAGTGGCATAAGTGTCCACTGACATACAAAAATGTGAACTTCTGAAAGGGATGAGTCAAAATCACACAAATGTCATCTTCACAAATGGAGCTGGTAAAGTGCCTTGTGAGAATATTGCCAGCTCCCTTCTGAATGTTCAGAGTCAGGTTGGATGGAGTTTTGAACAATCTGATCTAGTGAAAGATGTCCCTGTGCATGGCAGGAGAGTTGTACTACATGATCTTTAAAGGTCCCTTCCAACCCAAACCATTCTATTCTGTTCTACTGAATATTCTTTTGACACTGCCTCTGTACCTGTAAATTATAGATTGACAAGGAATCTACTATGACCAAAGCAGGTGGCTGCACCAAATCTACATACTGGGAACCAGTCCCAAGCTGAATCAAGCTGTCTGCCTGGAAATTGTCTGGGAAATTACTTCTTGACCCAGGCCAGAATTTTACCAGGACCAGTTTCATAATGTAACAATACAGAAAATTTAAATCCATTGCCCAGGAACCACTTCACTCTTAATTTATTAGTATATCTCACAGATTATTAAAAAAAAAAAAAGTCTCTCACTTCTATCATGTTTTGTTACCAGACATACTTAGTTTCTGAGTGTTTTCAAAACACAGGGAAGGAATATCTAGGTCTTCAAATATTTCTTTTATCTAAGAATTTTAAGCAGCAATCAATCACTATTTGGAATGATTTGGAATGATTGTGGTTGAGAAATGTCTTCCATTGTGTAGGCCGTCAAATGTGTTAGTGTGTGACAGGTTCGTACTAACCTTTAGCTGCCCTCCTTCTGCTCCGATAGGGATAGTTATTCCGATGTGTGTCTCGTTGTGCTCCAGTAAGTAGTTTTTCTCCTCTGGGTTTACTATGACTTGACCATCGACTCCCATTAGAATGTTTTTAGACATAAAGGTGGATTCTTGGACCACTAATGTGGGGATAACACTTGGCACAGTCCATGTTAGTGCAGTATCAGTGAAACTGGTGCCATCTGTTGAGTTAGATAGACAGTCCCAGAAGGAGAGGCAATTGGAATTACCGGTGACTCTTCACTATGCAGTGGCTGTTGTTCCCTGAGTCCTTGTCACCAGGGTAAGTTTACAGCTCTCACTACTGAAACACCCTGTAGGATATTAGCCAACTGATGGCTATATTGTCACAGAAACCCTGGTGGTCAAAGTAGACTTGAATTGTATTGGATGAGTAATTAATTTATTCAGAAGGACTGACAGTCACGGTCCCAGTTACTTGCTCTGTTGTCCTTCTGGTCCCAGAAGTTTTGCCTTAGTGGCAAAAGGAGTGGGGCACAGCCACCTGTTTGGGCCTTCTCCTTGAAATATGGGCTTCAAGATCACGACAACATAAAACACCCTCCTTCCTCATCAGTTTTTCAAATTAATACTGTTCTTCAGGAGACAAAAGGAGCAGCCACCACTGTTCTGTAAACAACCAGGCTAGTTCTGTCTCTCCAGAGAAGAGGACTAGGTGAATCCCAATGATGCAGAGCTGCATCCCCTGCATGCAGTTACATGAGGGCCAAGGCTGTGGGGTTAGTCCAGGGGAGGCTCCCTGGCCCTTCTGCAGCAGTTTTACTTGTCTCCAGTTCACTGTATCTAACATGGGGGTTTGAGAAACCAGAGATGAAGCACAGCACTGCATTGAGAACACAAGTAATGTAGCATCACAGCAGGGAACGTGTTTGTCCGGGACTAGAGCCATGGACTCTTAGCTCATGTTGCTCCGAGGGCAGCTTGTAAACCTCTTCTCTTACAGAGTAGGTCACAGGGAAGTGCGGAGACTGTGCTTTTGACTAGCTTCTTAGGCAGTTATTTTTGGTGAACAAAGAATAAATCCTTACCAACAGGACAGGAGACAGTCGTGTCAATCAGCAAAAGCAGCCACCGCTGCCTGTACATGGAAGTGGAAGTCACCATGTTCATATTTACACCACTGACCTGTTGGGATGCAGGCAGAAAAGGAGAACTGATGCCCTAGTGGCAGTGGAAAAGGCACAGTTTTGTGTCCGATTGAGAGAAACAACTCACCAGGCTGACATCCGACTCATTGCTGTGGTAGGGTGCACGGAGGTACACTCGGGACAGCGTGTTATTGAAGCTGTAGCCCAGTTTTCCTGCATCGCTTACTGTTATTCTCTTTCTCCCTGATGGAGAAACAAACATCAGTTGCCATAGCTGGTATGCAACATTTTGCGTCTGTAAGAGAGAGATGAGCTGCATGAGATCTCAGTCTAACAAAGTCTCTTAAAAAACTATGATATTTCCTTTTAGAAGCTGGAGTAACTGGAGTGGCACTGGACACTAGTAGTCCACTGCAGTCAAGAAACACCTTTGATATACATAAAAGTAAGGATTCTATAGCTCTTTAAGGCATCTTTAGAGATAGTCTTATAGCAGCCCTGGAAGAAACTTAAACTGGTGGCTTGGAACAAATCCCCTTGGACAAAATTCCTGTGCTGTTAATAAAATGATTTCTTTTATGCCTGTTGATTTCTGGAGTAGTCCAGAGGCCAAATGACAGACTACCTTTTATAATATATAGCCATACTGTGTCAAACATAAGAAAAGACGTACATCTGTACTGGTGTAGAACAGAGTCTCCTGAAATGCTAACCATTTGTGAGGATAGTCAAAAGGAAAATATGGGCATAAGGAGCAAGTAATACATAAGAAAAAGAATACTTCCCCCTAATACTTTCCAGCGTCAAATAATTTTCAGCTCAGTGACTCCTGAGCTATCTGTAGCTTCTTTGTATTTTGTATGTCTTACTGGATTTCTCTTCAGTCAATTTTTCCAGACTCTCCTTGAGATCAAGCAAGCTTTTAGCAGCAACAACATCTTTTGGCAAGGAATTTGACAGATTCACTACCCATTGTGTGAAGAACCACCTACCTTTGTTTGTCTTGAACCCAGTTTCCACTAATGTAACAAACATGTGTCTCTGTTCTCCCACCTAAATGTCTTTTTGCAGTCTAGAGCTCTAAGAAAACTTGAGAGGCTTTTCAATACTTGATGGCATTTTCACCATCTCCCTTTTTTTTTGTCAGAGATGGACCTACGCCCCAAGAATGACTCATGAGATCAGCGAGAAGAGTCAGGCTAGGAACTGTTAGGAAAGACTTGCCGTCATACCTCTGGCAGCGCTGACATCCACGCTACCGTGTAGTCATTTGAAACTGCAGGGACATCAGTCTTCACTGACACCTGGGGACACAGAGGAAATTCTTTGGGATCAAACGAATCTTTGGCAGTATTACAAACATGAGGAGCAGACAGACGGCTTTCAGATTTCTTATCCAGCATCTATTGGGATTTAGCAATTTACATTCACTGGAGATAAAGTGTTTCCAAAAAGGTTCTCGATAGTGGTAATTTCTGTGGCCTTAAAATGAAGGTTAAGGCTATGGCAATTGTGGTGGTGCATGTACAGTAGAGGGAAAACTGTGTATAACCAGGTAAATCAAAAGTCCTGTTTCATATCTGGTAAGCTGTAAACTAGACCCTACTCAGGAGACTTTCAGGACCATATGGGTCTCTCCACTGGAGGCACAGAGAAACAGGCTATTGGCTTTGACAGGGTTGATTCCCTCTTCCCACACAGGCTGAACACCTGGAAATGCAGGATCCCCAGTAGTTAAGGTAGATGCTACGGTTTAATGCTTGCCAGCATGTGCTGCAGCAAGAAGCAAGCTCTGGACACTGAGCTGGGAGTGTTTGCCCCAGACATCTATACCACAGTTTCAGTCTGTTGCAACAGCCAGATGTGACTACACAGCCTCAAGTCCTAGTAGGAGGAATATGTTTTCTTTGTCCTGCTTCTAGCAAATGCATACAAAAGGCAGTGAAGTTTGTTTTGTTCAGTGCCTTATTTCCACGTTAGTGTGTAGATGCTGGTAGCAGGCTGGACAGCCAATTCATACCTCTCAGCGGGAGGCAGGTTCTGTCTCACTTGTGATGTCTGAGAGTTGTGTGACACAGCAGGGTTGCAGCTCTGCAAACTCCAGGTTTTATTATTTCAAATATAAGGATGACTTTCTCACAGATGCTGCAGCACTTTATCACATAAAAATAAAGCTCTCATGAGCTTAATAGATTGGCCTGCCTGGATGCCGGTTTGCTTATAGTGGCTTGACTTACATAATCTGTACAGTTAACTGAATTTCACTGTACGCGAAATACCTATGACATGTAAATCTGTTAGTAATAAGCATCTCCCCGTACATCCTCTGCTGAATATCAGCAGGTTGCTATTATGCCTGGTACATAGTTCTTCCCGACTTCTGACGGGAGTTTGTGGAGGTTGTGCCTGGCAGGGAGCTTGGATGTAGCTTCGCCTTCTGTGGGAGAACTTTTACCTCCATGTAGTTTTCTTCACACACAATTTCTCTTGAAGCCCAGGAAGAGTAGGAGCAGTACATAGGGTATGTGTAGGTCACAGCTGCCCTCATGCTTGAAAATGAGGAGACCTTGATATTCACAGTTAGTGAAAACAGCTCGTCTGCCTGGCAAGAAAAAACAGGTGATTCAGCAGATGGTGTGGAAGGTCCCAGCAGGGGCTGTGTGGGACTGTCCATCCAGTGTTCTGTTTCTGAGAGGGGTTTACAAGGCTGAGAACACGTTGAGAGCTCTAGTGTCAGTTCCTCCAACATCTCACCCTGTCTTACTTAAGTGGTTTGTGCTCAGGGGCTTTCTGAGCTATAGACACGGTCTCAGCACTTGTGGCCTTTGCCTCAGATCAAATCTCAGCACTATTCTTGCCACGGTATTAAGGAACAGCTATTCAGGGGAATATCTGACCTTCCTCACTGTGTTCTTCACATTCCTCCCATTCATGACTGCAATGTGCCTCCTCATGGAGAGAGAATACCGGAGCTTTTAGTTTGTTGTAGGTAGTTCAGATCTATCTTACGTATGCTATTTAGCGTCTGTCTTGACTAGCTTCGCTAAGAGCCCCTCTTAGTCCTTTTGGCTCTCCAGGAGCCAAACACGAAGCCATGGACTTTGCTTCTATCTGACATGGATGTATATTTTTCTACAGAAAAAAAGCAAAACCTTTCCAGAGAAATTTCTAGTCTGGAAATCCTGGTCATTGCACAGCACACTCTACAGCCCTATTCTTGTTAGCATAACCTCTGCCCATAAAGTTTTACCTTATTTTTTCTGTGGGGCTTCCAGGATCAACCAGACTAAACATGGACAAGCAATGAAGTTTCTACTTTGATATGTTCTGGTTTTAGGTTCATTTCATCTCAGCTAACATTCAGAAATTAGAAATCCAGGCCACACTTTTATACATATTTTAGGAAGGGGTGAATCACCTTCCGGAGATGCCTGTTTCTCTCCATTGACTATTGTGGAAGCATAAACAACCAGTTTAGACTAGACATTATCTTTTAGATGGCTAAAGTTACATGAGTCAAATCTGGGTCTAATAGATGTGTGTGATCTACGTTCCTAGGCATGTGTTAACAGGCACATTACCACACAAATTAAGCCAGGAAATGGTCTGCCAGAATCACACAGCAAATGTTGCTTTTTCAAGCAGATGCCTACTTCTTTCCAGAGAGGCTTTCAAGAAACTCTCTGGCAAATCAGCAGCTACAAGGATATGCTTGAGAACTGGCAGCTGGTCAGCAGCATTAGGCTAAGTGTCATTTCATGGAGAGAGGAAATCCCATGTCAGTCACACTGAACACACCTCATACGGGAGAGCCATTGCTTGTTCGTTTCTACACACCATCAACACTAACTCCTTGAGTTCACTGCTTCTTGAGTTCTCCAAACATGCTATTGGAATGACATATAATATCTCAGCCTTGTCTTTTTGGAGAAGACGTACTGTCTGAAGTTGTTTTCAGCCCATCTCTGGGTCTTACCTCGTTGGTGACGTGACAGCCAAGCACCGATGCACGAAACACGGGGTTGCCCCACACATCTTCTGACAGAACATAGCCACAGCGAGATGCTAGTTTCTCATCCAGCAGAATGGGGCCAGCATAAGGATCTACAGAAAAAGGAATGACATGTGGGATGGAAAGCTCAGGGCATGTCAGCAGGCAGAGTGGTCCTGAGGCCCCTCACACCACTCTCTTCTGGAAAGAGGTCCAGCTGGGCCGGGGGCTCTCTGGTGATGTGTGCTGTTAAGGAGCTGGCGTAGCTGTGCTGGTGTGTGTTAGAGTGCATGAGACAGTCTGTCATGTCTCAAGCTCACCCACATTATGTTCACTTTAATACCCATTTCCTCCTGAGCAGAAGCTTGTGCCAGAGCTACCTTGAAGTACTATTATGGAGAATGTCTCTGAGGCATCACACACATTTCTCCCTCCCTGATTTTACTTTCTAGAAAAGAGTTGTGGGCTATTAAGCTCATCCATTTCTAAAAATCCTCAAGTCATGTTAATTTGCTGCTCATTCTGATCAAAAGATGCACTCATGGACCTATTTTGGATGGACACTTCTACAGATTGGTCAGGTTTCTGTTCATCTCTGCTTGGCAAGGCACTGCCTGCTCGTAAACCTATGGAGGAGCCAAGTAGAGGCACAATGGGAGCTGGTTGTGCTTAGCTCTTGCTGCTGGTAGAGTTAATAACATCATATTCTGTTAATTATCTGCCCTCTGATTAAGGAATAATTTTAGTCTTGGGTTAGACACAAGAATCTTTACAAATAGATAGGGTTTAACTAGCTGACATTGTAATTTCTAGATTTGTCTGTCATCTTTGCATGTCGAGCAGTACTAAGAACTGCTGTTTCAGTAGATGTATTCTTGCAGCCAGGATAGACTAAGGAGATAAGTGAAGAATTTTGGAAGAAGAGGGAATAGCTTTTATGAGACCAACTGGTAGAGCTGGAAGAAACAAACAACCTTTTTGTGCCTGAAGGCTGGTTTGTTTTTTCCAGCGATATCAGTTGCTCTCATAAATGCTATCACTTCCCCCCACACCCTTGCTGTACTTGACTTTTTCAGTTCTGCCTCCAAATCAATTGAAAAAACCCAAAGCCCAGAAAAAAAGTGGACTGATCTCAATAGAAAGAAATCTGGTTTGGGGTGAAATCACATACTTTGTTCAATCTGTTGTGAACGTTTTCTGTTTTTCATTTTGGTTAAGTAGATTTTTGTTTTCCTGAGCAAAATGGAAACCCTTTGTTCAATCTGAAATAAGGTATTTAACTGCCATTGTGATGTTAAGTAAAAAGGAAATTAAAAGTCCTTTAATTGCTGCAGCACTCAGCATTCGTTGAGAGAGTGTTTTCTGGGTATTACCCAGCCTACACTGCTGTTGTCATTTGTGGTGTCCAGGACATATCCAAGCTGCAATGTCACCTCTGTTTTCCTAGCCCGTGTGTAAGGGCTCAGCAGAGGAAGGAATGAAACCCAAATGTCAGTCCCTCCTCCCCAGTCCATCTTTGCTTCTTTCCCAGCATGTTAGTTGTAGAGGGCAAAGGGGACTGTGGCTGTAGATATGAGCTTTACTCATCTGCACGGATATTGGCCAAATTGAGGTGTGGGAGGCCAGGTCTAAGATGTTCTGCACATTCTTTGGAGTCAGTTATCAGTTATCATGTAGATGGCAGCCGCACCCAGATCACAGACACTGTGATCCCTGAGGTGATTCCCTGGCCTTCATGGTTCTCAGGGCAGCCACTTGTGACTCACCGTTGATTTCCAGCTGGAAGAACTTTCCCTGGAGCAAGTGTTTATTCAGTTTCATCCAAAAAATCCTGGAGCGGCAAGTGCTCTCTACAAAACCTGGTGGGAGCACATATAGAGCAAATGAGCCAGAAGGGCTGGAGGGCAGAGGCACTTATTTTTACAAGCAAAATAACAAAATTCTCATCCTTGCATCTCCCCACTAGCCTTTTATCACATTTCACCAACCTGGAGGAGCCATCTGCCTCCCTTGTACCAGCCAGAACAGCAAGAAAAACAGCCAGATCCTGCAGCATAAGTACATGAACAAATGATGGCATGAACAGAGAAAAAAAAAGGTCAAGATGGAAAATGAACGAGGCAGCAGCCAAAGCCTCATTACCTGCATAGCGAGTAACCCACAGACTCCATCTGTTCCCAGAAACCTGTGCATGGGCTGCAAAATCCTTCTCCCTTTGAAGCAAAGCTGACCCTGCTGTGGAGAGGGAACTTGATCAGACCCAGGAGGACATAGACCTTTTACAGCAGAGACTGTGCTATCTTCTCCAAACCTTGTGTGTGAATCAGGAGAGGCTGGTGGCTTCTGCAGTGGAGAAATGCCTGGGCTGAATCCTGCAGTGTCCTCCAACGTTATCTGAGCTCCTGGCAGTGGACGCAGGTTCCCTCTCGCTGGGAGGGCAGATCACCCTTCTGCCAGGGGTTTGCAAGGTCAGATGCTGCTGCCGAGCCTAATTTTAATGAGTGTAGCAGAGGGTGCTTGGTGCTTTCCATCAGACCCTGGGAAGTAATCACATTCCTTACAAGCCAGTTGGGTAGCTTTGGCTTCAGGTCTTAGGAGCACATGATACATTTCCCCGGAGGTATTTTAATTTGGTTTACACAGGAAATACATTTTTGTTTCTGTGAAATGTCCCAGTGACCCAGCCATGCCAGAGATAACAGCAGTTCTTTGGCAGCTACACATTTTTCTTTTGTGGATCTAGTTAGGTCGCCCTTTGATTTGTTTGATTATTGGAGAGTGTTTTGATGAAAACATCTTGTTTTCAGAAGTGCTCTTATATTACTGAATTGGTCAGACCATGTGCGGGTCTTTACATGGCTAAACATATTGCCTGGGAAGAGAAAGTCCCTGAGCCTGGTGGGAGCTGTGGCTCTGGAACTGCAAGTGCCCTGGCAAGCAGAAATGATGAGAGGTTTGGCAAACTAAAAGTACAGCTTGTGTGGCATGGATGAGCTATGGTGGGGTGAGGAGTAGGGGCCATTCAGGTTGACATTTTAGTGGTGGAAAAAACAGGGGTCAGTCTCCTTTAGGTCCGCATTTTGGGGCATTACCCCATCATTCTTGCCTCACTTTGGTTCACATGCAGGGGATATGCTGTTTTTACATCACACTTCACGCTACATTGGGATGAACAAAAGCCAGTGGGCGTGTCCACTCCCAGGACACATTGCAGTCAGTGTAATTTCCTCCTTTTCCCCCCTGTCTCATGGGACCTCTGCAGTAACAGCAGAACCCACACCACCGCCCTGCCAGACGCAGGTTATATGGCAGGGAGCTGGTCACAAGCTTATGTGAGTCCCCTGGAGCAGAGACCTGGGGCTTTAGCAGTGTCCTAAGTAATGTCCTTTGACCACAGGAACCTTTCTCATTCAGTGGGAGCTGAAAGTCCAAGTTCTGCAACAAACTTCTTGTGAGCCCACACTGGACTCGCTGCATGATCCTGGCCTGAGTTAACTCGGTGTCCCTGGGCTCAGAGTGACTCTTCATTGAATCCAGCTGGGGCTGGAATTCGGCTGGAAATGGCAGTATTCAGATACCACAGTGATGAGTGTGGTGTAACAATGAGATTTTGAATTTTGAGTGAAAACTTCAGTGTATTTGAATAGCAAACCATTCCAATTTTGATAAGCCACTTCCAAGAGCCATGTAGCATCTCTCTGAGATACTGAGAGTCAAGGTCTGAGGGAGACATGTTTGAGAGAGCGCAGCTGCAATTTATTAATGAACAGCCAACCATCAGGACAGGTACACAACTGCAGTTAGCTGCTTTCTTTGCACAAGCAGTGGGGAGATGAATTTCTGGATCTTTGGACAACTCAGAGCATCGTGATTACTTTTTCTGGCATTAATAGTGGTTCTAAATGTGGCAGAAATGACTTTGGATGTGACATAGCAATTGTGGTCAGTGCGCAATAGCCAGCTCTTGGCCTCCTAGTCAACCAAGCAAAGCAAAGCAAGTCCAGGTCAAATGCTTTTGGCTTCCAAGGATCTCTTAAGTGCTGCAGAAAGCTTTGTTAACATTGGGCAGCTGGAAGCAGCGGCTGCTTGTGGTCCCTAAAGGCCCTCTGGTACTTATTATAAAGGTAGGGAGGATAAGCTTCTGCATTCCAGGTTATTATATTTGTCTACTCATTTTTCCTTGCTGTTTTGGTTGTATAAGAGCACCCATCTTAATGTTGTTTTAGGGTAATAAACAGCTGTTGAGCGGGGTGATGGCATACTGTGGTGGATAAGATGATTCATGGCTTGGGTTGTTTCAAGCTGAAAGTTATCGTATGATTGTAATGTTTTGGTTTCTCTTTTATTCCTGCATGGGTTTGGAACTGGGTTTGGTATTATATAATGTGATTGAAAGTTTAAAACCAGCCACTTGGAGCAGCATGCATATAGCACCTCTCCCAGTGAGGCTTGCTTTTAGTGGTAGAAAAAGGCTTCAGCCCTTTGAGACGTGGTGTTTGTCTTTCTGTTGTTTTGTGGCACTGAAATATCCATGTTACCTGAATGCTACGGAAAAAGACTTTTTCATTTTTTCTGTCCCAAGACTTTTAGTAATAACCTTATTTTTCCAGTTGGTTGAAAAACAAAGAAGGTTTTATTTTTGTTTGTTTTCACTGGGTCCCATGTGACAATCTTAAGTCTCATAGTTTGATGCTTAGTCTGAGTGTGTGATAATGTAAAATGGCACTCATAATTGGAAAAGAAACAACTAGTGAACAATGGGTAATGAAATGGCATGAAATCTGATTTTAATGTACCAAAAGCAGAATCTTCGCTTATACAAAGCCGAGACAAGCCAAGATAAGGGCTCCCTGTCCTCCTTGTCCTCTTGCAGCTGCAGGACTTGTAAGTTTGAAATGGAGATAGATAGAAATATTGGTGTGTCAGTATTTCTAAACCTAGAAATATCTGTCCAAGAGGCGGACCTAAGATGTGACGAACAACTAGAGAGATACACTCAGAGAGCTTCAAGAAGGTGATGCTAGAGGAGATGCTTCTCCATGGGAAGAGCTGTGCCTTGGAGTAACTGGGAATTAGACTTCCAGGTTTTGGTTCTGGTGGGTGAGAAATGGGAACCATGCTTATCTTTATTTCTAATAAACTTTTTCTCAGGGTGTGTGTCTGTGAAACACAGATGAGTGCAAGTGACCTCCACCTGCAGGGTAGAGCTCTTGTTCTAGAAGGGGCTTGATCACCTTGGCATGGACGTGAGCCTGAGCTCTGCTTCCACCTGCAGACACCAGGAGCTCGTCAGTGCATTCAAAGGACCTTGAAATCCCTAGGGCAAAAAATAACATACAAGGATAGTTCTGGTTTCACTTCATATAATTCCACAAGATAACCTCACTGATGCGGCTGAAATACTCTGCCTGTTTTTGTGCGCACACAGCGTGTTTCAGAGGGCTGAGCCCTTACTGCTGTGTGCAGATGGTGCAGAGGAAAACACACCTTGTAAAGAACAACTGTAAAATAACCAGCTCAAAGAGGCAATTTCTTCCTATACCCATGAGCTAGTAGTTGGCTCATATCCTGTACTGTGAGGGCTAGCATTCCTCATTTGTTATTATAAAATTATTATTATTATTATTATTATTGTCTGTATAATGTGTGTTTAGAAAATGTCCATGTGTTTATGCCATTTTTATCTTTAAAATGTGCCACACTCAAATACATATGAATTCCAAAAAGCAACACTTGCTATCATTGCATGCCACTAAAATCATTAGTGATGGAAAAAGCGCAAATAAGCAGACCTGTAAAATGATGGGCTTTTATTTTAACGTGCTATTGGTGTTAATTTCTATGTGCCTGTAATGTTTGTGTTCACTGTAACTGAACAATAGAATTTTGTTTTTGTTCTTTGTGTAAATTAAAAACATCTGTTCTCTTTATATGAAAAGTTGTTTTTTAAAAGAAGCTGGTCTGATCTAACTAAATACCAATGCTGTGTCCACAATGAGTTACTATTAATATTTGGGAAAGGCAACCATCCAAAGCAAGTGTAATGTCAAATCACTGGCAGGAGTGCATATTTATTGCTCAAAGTGACAGATAAAAATGCAGAGGTTACAAAAACAAAATTCTTGCTGATGACTAATGATGCATATATATGCCCCCAATGCCCCATCACCACGTTTACAATTGGCGGGGAGCTCTCCGTTGCCTCCTGCCCCCCAGGAGTAATTGACAAAGGACTGGTAGCTTGGCACCCCCCAGAGAAGTGATGCTGCTCTCACCTCCATCAGACCCTGCATGGAGTGACCTTCGGGGCATGCTGGAATCTGATCTATTTAATCTGTCTCACTTTTACTCCACCTCACTCTGGTATCTGACTGCATGGGTTTATTTTCAGACAGAGGCACGTGCAAGTGCAAGTGGAGGAGGCAGAGCATCCTTTGCACCTTTCTGTAGTGCCTGTGATGCCAGCATGATGCTGGTCCTCAGAGTTGTCTGTAAAGTCCTGGTATGAAGGAGCTGGCAGCTCCAGGCAGGAGGCCGTCAACTTTCTCTTGAGGAGCAGTCCTGTGTTCAGCAGCAGTATTGCTGAAGTAGCTGCAAGTGATCTCAGAGAAAAAAATATGCTATTTGTCATGAGGGGTCTGAGAGGTTTGGCTCTCTCCCTGCCCAGGTGGCTATGTAGCCTTGTCACTAATGTACTTGAGCACCTCAGTGATGATGAAATTGTCCTCACAGGCAGATGTCTTGGGAAAGAAATAGATCTAATTAACAGTACTTGATGAAGGGCCTGATTCAAGAAAGCATTTCTATTGGGTGCAGCAGTTAAGCCTTTGCTTAAACCTCATTTATTTCAGTAAGATTTAGGCACAAGTAAACCCTTTCCAGACCCTGGGAATGCAGATCCCAGACCCACTTCTCCCCTTCCTGCCACCTCCGGTGTCTTGGGCCAAGGGTGTCCCAGCCTTTCACTGGCAAGTACCAAGAAAAAAGCTTCGCTGTGTTACAGAATTAGACATTTTGTTGAAATGCTTGTTGCAGTCAGTGTCACAACAGATATTGATTTCTTATCAGCGTAACTTCTCCATTCCCTCTTAAGATGCCTCATCTTAACATGTCCTTTCCCTTTCCTCCTGCAGAGAAGCCCTGTGCTCCTGACTTTCCTGTACCCTTTTCCCTGACTACACCTAATACCCGTATTATTAATCTCCATCTCTTTCTATGTCATCTCTGCTCTCTGTCTGGTTCGTCCTGCAGCATCCTCCCACCCCATTCCCGACAGGTACCCGCATCGGCGCTGGCCACAGACCCGGCACATGGCTGCCTCCCGCAGACACCAGCTATCATCAGCCGGTCGGTGGTATTTCACCTCCGTCTCAGACACCAACGGCCGCCTCCAAGATCCAGCTGAGTGCAGAACTTGCTGAGTCATATTTTCACCGCAAAAACACTCAAGTGCTTCCCGAGATTCGTGCAGTTATAGGCACAGCTTGGCCGGAGAGGAGCAGACAGCTCTCACCCTGAAGCACATCCAGGAATGCTGGCAAGAAGTTGCATTATATTTCCTATCTCGGGTTACGGCAGCATGGGTGAAGACTACAAAAGCTTAAAATCCCTGGGAAGCTAATGCTGTACATCTGTCTAAGATGATGGCCAGCATGGACAGCTATGGGCTTCGGCCCATGACCAGTGTGAAGCACTTTGTTCCTTGCTGAGCAGCTGTCATTAACAGTGATCTGTGAGGTTACTTCCCAGTTTCACTCGGTGATTCTCATGGCTGCTCTCTTCTCCTGTGAGATCTCCATGCTTACCCGTGTGGCTGTGGAGGTGATCTACTGCTTGGCCTCAGCAACTCGTCATACTCATCATTTTGCTGTCAAGGGAGCACATGTTGTTTCCATCAGCCTGATGAGCTGCAGCCCCCCGCATCCCCTGGGCCAGGGGCAGGCGCAGGGACAACTGCACTTCTTTCCTCTGTAAAATGGGCCCAGCACTTGCTCCTCAGGGTGGTTATGAGAGATTAGCAGTGAACGCTTGCAGGGTGACTTGAGACAAGGCTTTAACTCACCAGGTTCAGTCTCTCCATGAGGTGAGGTCTGTTTGGGAAGAAGATCTGTGGAGTCATGCCCTCATATTACTGGCAACTTATGTGGCCTTTCTATGGGCAGAAATTGGTGAATTAGATTGGTGCTGCACTAGAGTAACTGGGTTCTGTGTTTCATGGGACCTGTCAGACTTCCCTTTCTCTCAGTAGGACCTGGCCCTTGTGGTCCACAGTGAGGGGTAGATCAAGGTGAAAAGCCACCTGCAGTGTCCTCTTTTGTACTCTTGCCAGTCTGGTTGCTGTCGGAAGCAACTTTGATGCCGATTGTCCTTGGTTATTCAGACTGATCTTATGCATTATACTGGTGTCACCTGCAGCCATGACATTTTTGATGTAGGGGTAGGACACGAGGTTCCTGGGCTGGCCATATTTCAAAGAACAGCATTAAGAGCAAGAGCTGCCCACAGCTTTGAGGGTCCTTTTCCCCCTCTTTGCTCTCCTGACAGTGCAGCCATGGTGTGGCTGGGACAGTGACAGTGCCATAGCAGCGGTGCTGTCCCTCAGCTGCCAAGACAGCCATCCATGGGAGGTCTCAGATGTCCTGCAAACCCCCTGACCACTGCTTGTGGGAGCAATGCCAAGGAGCTGGGTGCAGGAGGGGGTCACACAGAGCTGGGATCCATGTGTGCAGTAGTTGAGGGACAGTTTTGCCACAAAACCAGCACCTACACTGTCCAAGGCCAACCCCAGCAGAGCTGCAAGAGGCAGCATGGACATGGGGCTGCTGGCAGCAGACCCTGTGCAGATGCTGCTCTCCAACCCCTGCCCAAATGCCTTTAGTCCTCCCTGGGCCACCGCAGACAAAACTATAGATTTTCACCAGTGCTTTCCCACCCCTGGTGCAATTGTGCGATGGGTGCTTTTTTTGCCTGTTCCCGTTAGGTGTCTCCCTTTTCCTCCTTATGAACCAGCTGGAGCTGTGTGTATTCTGGCGGTGATCACCCTCAGGCACTGGTCTGAGTTGGGGCACCAGGGCTCAGCGTCATCCTTACCCTCCGGGGCTGAATTCCTGGCTCGGGTGGTGTTGCCGGATTTTACTCCGAGATCTTTGTGCAGGAAATTTCCTTGGTGGGACAAGGAAGTGGGATCTGCTGCCAGCCTCGCTGTGCAGGTTTATGTCTCCCTCTTTTCCCACCTCCAAGGCTGCTGCAGTGTGCTCCTCGGGGTCTCTTCATGGTTCAGGACAGCGAGCATCTCCCTCTGAGGAGGTGGATGTGTTTGCAGACAGTAGCAAATTGCAGAGAATCCATACAATTTATTTGCAGCTCCATCAAACCCACGCCGATGCAGTTTCTGGCTAAGCCAAGATTTCTGCTAGTAGGAAAGCAAGCCAGTAACATGGAAGGAAGGTGTAGAGGAGCCCTGTTGCCTTGTCACAGGTACTATTTGCTGCCCTTGTTTGGGACCCAGAATGTTCCCCTGTGTTACAGATGCATGAAGAGAACGTGTGCAGAGGGATGCCTGATAGCAAGCCAGGCACGAAGATGCCTGCCCCCCTCCCTAAATCCTGATGTGAAATGATGGCAATGATATTCCTGAGCCTGTATATGGGGAGAAAAAGACCCTCTCAGCAATGGAATGGACATGAGGCTTTTCTCTCTGCAGCTGATTTCTAACACTGCCTCTGCTCTGATCAGTTTGGGTCCCTGTGTAGCCCCCCTGACATCCCATGGAGCTGCATAAAATTATTCAAGTTTTGTGCATCCTGACACTGGACACAAGTTTCTGCAGTTTTGATGATAACTGGTGCTCAAAATATAGGAGGCTGTGAAGGCAAGAGCAATGTAGCACCCTGTGTGCTGTGTTATTCATAGAGAACTATTCACTGCTGTAGCTTGCTCCTCATCCTCAAATCACCTTGCATAGAGATTTATATGACACTAAAAATTTTTTTAGCTGATTGCATTGTTTTATTCTTAATTCACATGCCACACTGAAGTGGCACCACTGGCACTCCTGCAGTTTACAAATTTCAGTCATCTTGTTATAATTTTGTAGAGACAAGGACTTGAGACTAAGACAGTATCCTAAGATTTAGGTACTGGGGTGGAACATCTTTGCAGAAGTATTTTTTTAAACTTTATTTTGACCTTTATTTATTTATTCGTCCTGGGCATGGGCTCCTGTTGTTGGCAGTACTGTGAGTTCTGCTGTCACACAAGCAAGCTTTTGCCCCAGCTACAGCTGCATCTATAGTTTTTGAGATAGGCTGACTTATTTAAACAACATGTAGCATCTGGTCTCTGTGGCTTGGGTGACTTACTGGAGGTCACACAGCAGAGACTGGGAACCAGCCCAGCTCTCCTGCCTCTGATCTCTGAGCTCAAATTTTTGCAACTGCTTCCTCCATCATGGAGTAATGTCAATGTCCCCAGGCAAGGGAAAGATCATATAATAGCTTGAGCCAGGCTGGGGAGATGTGGAATACGAGGTGACTGAAAAGCTGGCTGGACTGCTGGGCTTGGAGGTGAGTGGTTGATGAGCTGAAGTCTGGTCAGTGCTGAGTGGTGTTCCTCAGCTGCAGGTACTGGGATGGATAGTGTGCAACACCTTCATCAGGTGCCCCAGGCGCCTCAATGCTGATGCCAAGCTGAGGGGAGCATTGAGAGTGCTGGAGATTTCACTGCCATTCAGAGAGACATGACTAGCTGAAGAAATGGGTCTATGGGAACCCCATAACACTCAAAGAAAAGGAATGCAAAGAAAGTTCTGCATCTGAGGTGGAGTAACCCCATGCAGTACTGGCTGTGGGCCAACTGCTAGGAAGCTGCTTTGCAAAAAAGGACCCTGGAGGTCCTGGTGGACACCAAATGGGACAGGATTCCACAGTGTGCCCCTGTGGCAATGAGGCTACTGTGCACTAGCCTGTATCAGCCCAAGTGTAGTCAGCAGGTTGGGGGAAATTATTATTACTTTCTGTTTGTCGCTTGCTGGAGTACTGTGTCCAGTTTGGCCCCTTGGTGCAAGAATGACATGGATGAACTCAAATGATTTTGGGGGCTGGAGCACACAAGGTAGGCTGAGAGATCTGGGTTTGCTCAGCCCGAGGAACAGGGGCAGAGAGGGCACCTCAGTGTTGTGTCCAGCTGCCTAAAGAAAGGTTGCAGAGAAGATAGAACTAGGCTCTACTCAGATGTTTATAGCAAAAGAACAGAAGGCCGTATTCACGATCTGCAGCAAGGGAAATCCTGACGGAATATAAGGAAAAGAAATCACAATCAGTGGTTAACCACTGGCATAATTGCCTAGAGAGGCTGTGCAATCTCCACCTCTGAAGATTTTCAAAACATGACCGAACAAAGCCCTGAGCAACCTGATCTAACTTTGAAGCTCTGAGCACAAGTTTTGACCAGATGACTTCCAGAGTTCCCTTCCAACCTAATTTGTTCCATGACTCTACAATAGCTGGATACCTTCAATATAATTCCTGCTGTATTCCCCAGTGAACTGAACGGAATCCTTTGTCAGTATTGTTTTCACAGGCACACCTTTCCTAACCACCACATATATCACAAAAGAGAAAAAAAAAAGTTCAACACTGAGAGGAAAAATTGAAGCAAAATAATGTGCAAGAGCTACACAAAAACTCCAGTGTCTCCAAGCTGCTGGTTGCTGCTAGTGTTGGCATGAGAGGAAGCATAAAGTGGATTAAGTGCAAGGACAAACAATCGGAGGCATTCTGCTAGCGGTCTCCTGTCATACTCCCGCTTCCCAACATGACAGTGATCCAAACTGTGCAGTCTTGGATGAGGCTCCAAGCACTGAATCACTTTGACTCCCCTGCAATGATCACACATAGAAAACAGACATGACTGAGAGAGACTTGGGCCAGTTTATAAAAGGAAAGTCACTTTTCAACACAAGCCTCCATGAAAAAGGATTGTTTGGTTTTGCCGCTTAACAAACACTCTGATGGTCTGATGAGAAACATACTTGTCAAGCTGAGTTTCCTTCCTCAGGCTTGAGAAAGGTGGGTTTAAGAAAGTCTAGTTGCTACTAAAAGATGGTGGTAGCCTTGAGATGGGATCTATCTCTTGGTGGCCTTCCCTCCCTTGGCTCCCCATCATGTTTCAGTACCAAGATGCTGCCTACAAGGGACAAACTTATCCTCCTTGCTGCCAGAACAGTGCATTGACAGAGCAATTTCTATATGGCATGAAACTTTTTTATTAGAAGAATATTAAAGCTGCAAAGTGAAACTCTCACAGTGATGTAATATTAACTCTGTTCTCTCATTAGTATGAAAGAGGCTATATCTAACTGGCATTGGCTCCTGTGTACGTTGGAAATGGACCCTGGGCTAGATCAAACTGGTAGCACAGCAGATGGTTAGTGAAGGGGTGCTTCGGTGAAAAGCCTCTGGGCACATTTATATTGGTATTTTTAATGGTGACAGGGCACAGGTCACTTGCACACTTCTGCCATGGGCAAATTTGTGCACTTCACATATCCCAGGTACAGTCTGAGACTTAGCACAAACAGATAGAAGATCTGCAGTGGGAGCTAAGAGTGTTTAATAGTATGGATACAACCAGAGAAGGCTGAATTTTACTAGTGTAAATGCATTTCTGTGCTTGGTTCCTAGTCCTGCTTGTCCTGGCTCCTTAGACCTCATCCTCAGCCTTGATCATGTCTTCCTTGACCTTTGCCTTCTCACCAGCCCATTTCAGCCTGCCTTCTCCCATTTTGCAGTGTGTCCCTACCCAATGAGTTCTGCAATGATCCCACTTTCCTTCCCATCGCTTGCTTTGCCCCATCCTGTCTCTTGGATGTGGTTTAGATTATCTCCTTGACTTACAGGCTTTCGCTGTATTCTTCAGTCGTGATCTTGCTTCACTTCACAACAGACTCATTACTCCTGTGGTGTCACACCTCATTTTACCTTCATTTTTACCACTGATTCCCAGACCGACCTGACTAGTAGGCAGATCTGTGTTGATACAGTAAAGCTGTTTTCCTCAGGCTGCAAATCAGAGAAACACTTCAATATGTCCTTACGTCTATCCCCCTTGGTGTGCTTAAGCACGTTCTGCTGTTGCCCCAGGCGAGGAGGATGCCTGCCATTGAATGAGGTGGGATCTCCTGGTGAGTTGATTTAGGCTCCTGAGCAATGTGGAACAGTTCAGAGCCTGGGCAGGACTGATGTTAAATCACAGATGAAAACAGCAATCTGTCAGCAGTGCTTTTCCTGTTGTTGTTGTGGCCCAGACAGTTGTGCTGCTGAAAGGCCAGAAGTGACATATATGAAGAAAAGAGACCAATAAATAAAAGTCAAGGGGAATACTCAGTATACTGTAATCTAAGTAATAAAACACAGGGAAAGAAAAAAGGGGTAGGCTTTGCTAGGATGGGCCTAATCTATGCTCAAGGATAACTCACTCTAGAAATTGGTGATGTGGCACAACCTGAAGAAAATGGGTTTGCAGGCAGCCGTGCCTAAAGCTGGAATTAACACTAGCTCAGTCAAGGTTGCCCTTACTTGCACTTAGTACCATACTGAATCCAAGATCTACATCAAAACTGTTTCAGCTGTGTTGGCCAGACTTTGAGACCTTGATAATCATTGTTTCCTTCTTTGCACCTCTGGAATCGGCCTTTTGTTGTTTGAGGTTGTTTTTCTTTGCTCTTGCATGATTTGCCCTCCATGGCACCCTCTGCCCCCAAACAAGCAAACAAACAATAACAACAACAAAACAAAAAGCAACCAGCATAAAACAAAATTTCAAGACAATTTTTTATAAGTCTGAGAATATTCTCTCTGCTGAAATGAGCCCACACGAAGCTACAACATCTCACTTCCCTTGGCAAGGAAGAAATCACTAATTACTGGGCAGAGTCCCCTTATCTCTTTGATTTGGGCAGCTTCAGGCAATGACAGGTAGTTAGCAGCTCCATGGTTAGCAAGAACAGTTTCAAGCAGCAATTACAACCATTTCTCACTCCTCTCACCTAGAGGAACCAAACTGCTACTACCTCCCACCTTTCTTCCTTCAAAGCCTTTGGACTTTGCTTGAGCACCATCATTTTGAAGTTCTACTCATTACATACATGCCAAATAATCCCACTTTAACAAGCTGAGCCCATTGACTCCAGAAGGACTGCTCGTGTGCTTCAACTTACATGTGTTTCCATGAACCGCTTGACCGGGCTTTACCTTGGATTACCACCATGGAGATTGATGGGAAATCTGTTCAGAGGGCAAAAAAAATAATGAAGCATATGTCTAGCAGGATTTTATTCCAGGCTTAAATTATATAAACACTCTTATAATAAGCATCTTTGGCAAAATCTGTTACCCAGCTGTGCCACTTTCCTTGCAGTACTTCTATTCCTGGATCCTTTCTGCCGAGCTGTAGGAAATTTCTTGAAGCGCCTAAATAAGCACCTTCTCAGGTGGCGCTCCCACAGCAGTCGGTAGAGAGGGGTCAGCTCCTTCAGACATTGTGTCCAATCTTCCCTCAGCTCTGCTCTGGAGGTGGAGATGAAGCCTTTTTCTGGGAAATTATGCAAAATTTTTCTGGGAAATGATGGAAAATGATGCAGGTGATGGAGCATCTGTCCTGTGGCAGGGGGCTGGTAGAGTTGAGGTTGTTCAGCCTGGAGAGGAGAAGGCTCTGGGGGGACCTTATTGTGGCCTTTCAGTACTTAAGAAGGGCCTATAACAAAGGTGGGGACAGATTTTTTAGCAGAACCTTTTGCAATAGCACAAGGGGTAATGGTTTTAGACTAAAGGAGGGAAGATTCAGGCTGGACATAAGGAAGAAATTTTTTACAATGAGGGTGGTGAAACACTGGCCCAGGTTGCCCAGAGAGGTGGTAGATGCCCCGTCTCTGGAGACATTCAAGGCCAGGCTGGACGGGGCTCTGAACAACCTGATCTAGTTGAAGATGTCCCTGCTCATTGCAAGGGTTTGGACTGGATGAGCTTTGAAGGTGCCTTTGAACCCAAACTATTCCATAATTCTATGACTGTACTGGGAAATTACAGTGACAGGTCTCCGGAGCTATCATCGGTTAAGTCTCTAAAGCTGGGGGCACAAGGGAATACCCTCAAGTCTTAATGACCACCTATAAGTGCAAGTGCCATTGCACCCAAAACTGTCCCTGGCCTCGAGCTGGTTGTTGAAGGTTTCTGAACTGGTCCTGCTCCTGCTGCAGCTCCTCGCGTGTGTCCTGAGCCAGAGCCAGGGGCTCGAGCGGGGCCGCGGGTGGCTGCAGCCGTCTGTCCTGTGTGCCCAGAGCCGTGAGATCAGAGTCTGAGCATCCGCAGTCTCCACGCCGATGGCTTTGCACTACACGTATGAACCAGATTGTTTTCAGCGAAGAATCATGTATCACGCAGCAAGTTAAAAAGGCAAAAATCTTGCCCTTCAGGAATTAATTTCTAGCTGTGGAAAATAACAGATAACGTGTATCCACAACAAAAAAACTAGAAAATAACCTCAAGAGTTAAATCTGATGAATATAAAATACTGCATGAACTCTAACTCAACATAGTCACTACATTCGTTGAAATCTCTCTCACGCAGCATTTTAAAAGACTTAACATTTTTTAAAGTGATCTTTTCCCAGCTATTCTGTATTAATAACTATTTACATAACAAGTTACTGGTATATACATAACATACTTCTTTGAAGATATGCACTGGATAACTTGGAATAAATCCTACCTCATTTAATACAGATTTTCTGAGACAAGTAGAAAAATGAGAGTCATGAAAAATCTGGGAAGAATTCAAATCTGATGAGAAACAAAAATATTATATATGATTAAATTTTCCAACCAGCTTTAATAAATACACTGATATTTAAAACAGAACAAAACAGAATAGTGAGGTATGTCAACATTTTTCAAGGCTTCTAATCATTTTTCAGAATATAAATACTGCAAATTTATATCCAGTTATCATTATTTCTTTTTATTCTAAAAATGGCTGTAAAGTAATTGAAAAGGTAAACCGGTACTGGAACACGCTGTTAAAAGGCACCGGAACACTCAAATCCTCTTAACTGCAAACAAAATAAAATGGAGATCACTATAATGATCAAATGATTTTAAAATCAAGCTAAATACAGCAAGAAAAATATTTTTTTTATAGCAGGGCAGCAAAAAGCTAAAAATAACATTTTCTATATGAGATTGAGGTTCATTAACAAGATAAAGAATACTTTTGCCTTTCCAGTCCATATCATATGTAAAGAATTCTAAAATGTACATTTTAAAAAATCCTGATTTTTTTGGCATTTCAACGTTTGAACATATTTTCTGCTTGTAGAATTCAGTCCTTCATTCAGTGAATGCATGTTCTTAAGACACAGTACCTGAGGTTCTGGAAATATTTCATTATCTATTTCAGAGCACTATTTCTAGACTGTCAGTCATACTTTTAAAATTTAAACAGGGTTGAAATAGGGAAATTAAAGCAAAACAGAAAAGAAACTGAAACTTGAGTTTGTTCAGCTGTGGCACAGCCTGTCTGTTGAAGGGGATCTGGACACTAGTCACGTTGTTGGTTTACATCAGATTCCTTTAACTTGTGTCTGAGTCTTTACTGAAGCTGTTCAAATCAGTTTGTAAATGTGGATTGAAGGAGTAATTTATACCATTATCTTGACAGGCAGCTCAATCACGATAGTTAATCAAAAATATCTATTTAAAACTCTTCATAGACGAAGAGTATTTAATGCTTTCCTTTTTCAAATAAGTAAGGATCATTTACTAAGGAAATGGGAAATTGAAACACTTAAAAAAATATTTTCTAGAAAACAGATGTACTTAAGGTCTTACTAGCTTTCTTTGCATTGATGTGATAATGCATGATGCTTTCCAAGTTATGAATGAGCCTTTTTAAGCCTTTTAAAGCAACCTATAAAAATTACTTGCAAATTGTAAAGCTCAAATTTTTAATAAATAAATGTTTATTAAGATATAGTAAGAGAAACAGTGTCCAGAATAACAGAGATTTATTATGACTTTAAAACATAGGTCCCAGTTCAGCAAATCCCTTTAAAATGGAGCTGGTAGATGAACAATTCGCTTAAATGAATGCGTAATGAACTCTGTTGCTGCCATGAAGTTCAGACATCTAAACCAGGAATCTTTCCAGCGATTAATAAGTCAGGCGCTCACTTTCAGGGACCTGCTTTCCCACATGCTTCCAATTTATGTCCCGGGTAGGAGCGCAGGTTATCTGGCTCTTGCCTATTTGGGGATAGATTTTTTCCTGATGATTTTACTGCTCAGGTGGGCTTATTTGCAATTCTCAGTCAGGTGGATCTTCTCATCACCTTGTAACATCAAGAAGTCAAAATCAGAGGGGCTGGCAGTGAGATGCAGGAAAGATTTTTTTACTTAGGATGCTAGTGCAGAGCAGAAGGCTGCTAAAAGGGACTTCTGTATAGAGTTATGGAAAGAAAGCCCTAACTGTTTGGAAAACCTTTATTGTCTAACAGAACATAATTCTTCTTTATAGAAAGAGCCCAAATGTTTTGCAGAAAAGAGTCATATGAAGGAGTTAATATGTTGTTATTTCACTAATGAAACTAAGGTACAGAAAATTTTTTTGCCTAGTACCACAGAGGCAGCCAGTAGAAAGGCTCCTGATCTCTGGTTCTGTAGTTCTCCCAATGGAAGTGGAGTTAGTAATGTGGAGTTATTAATCTATTTATGTCTTGTAATAAATAGATATCTATGGTATTCTTAAATAAACTAGGGAAGAAAATGGGAGCAGAGTGTGTCAGTTTGAAACTGCCATTTCAGTAAAAACATCTTAATCATTTTCGTTTACCAACAGTGGAAACGTTGATGAAAAAAGTGAAGGCACAACAAAAATAATAAAGTTTTTAGTATTTATGAGAGAGGCTTTTTCATAAATGCATAGACAATTGGACAGGAGGAAGAAGGAGAGAGTTTTGGGACAAGAGCCTCTCCTCATGTCCACTGGGTCACCTGGCTCCAGCAGGTTTCCCTGAGGGCGCCCAAAACACCTTTACTATGGAAGCTTAACCAGTTTTTGGAGGAAGATTTAAGCAGGTAAGGGCTATTTAAACCTTTTCAATTTAAAGGGCTTCTATTCAGCTCAGAACGAAAAAGATGAATTTTCCAAACAGCGAGATACAATGACAAGAATTGCACAGCAGCACTGGGGAATAAATACATGCGTTTCAGGCTGATAAGCATCGGGGTACAGACTGAGTATGAAGATAATTTATATTTGTTTTTCTTTGGCTATTATGAACTTCGATGATTTTCATCCTAATTTATTAGCACAATAAATCATTTTTATGAACATCTCGCTCTTTAATTGCTTCCTTGTTAAAATGTGAGCTAATTGTCCTTGGTCTTGGAATAAAACTTCAGGGAAAATAAAATCCTGTTCTGAATAACTCGAGTCTCTTAAGTTCAACAAACTTGCAGCAAAGTGCAAATGTCAGAACAGCCTGCTGTTGCATTTCTCGCTGGAAATGATAAAACTGAAAAACGCTGCCGTGTGTTAGTCGTAGCTGATGGGTAAACGGCTGTGGCTGAAGAAATCCCAGCACTAGGACTGAACCTCTAACCACCGCTGCCTTTTCCAACTGTGACAATGACTAACATGGAAAGCCCACTTACCTCAGCAGGCCTATACCCCTGCCTTGAACATGGTAGTGGTACCCACTCAGAAACATAGCGCTTTCTGTAGAGAAAGAGCTTTGCTGCTCCAAGACTCGTGTGCCTGCTCCTTGGGAATGACACCAAAGAATACCTTATAAATGAAGTATGCTTCCCATTAGGGATTACAGCATCATTTGATCAAAGTCCACTGGAAATAGCTCTTGGCAGCAGAGACGTTCTCTGTAACTCTTCACTTGCTTGAGTTCGATTGGCAAAGTTGGGAAAAGTAAAGCTGACTTGAGGGCGAGAGGAGAGAAGGACACAATGGGGGTTTTATTGTTGTTTTTGATGTCTTTCTCCTTGTTTTAAGGAATGGCTGCGTGAAATTGGTTTTTTGGATGCAAAGAAAACATTGGCAATGGGCTTATTCTTCTATGAAGTTGATCATGCCCTACATGCTGGCTCAACTTGTAAAAAGTAATGCAATGCAGGCATAGCTTAAAATTAAACAATTTTTTGGCAACTCTGGTGAAATATATTGTCATCGGCTGTAGAGCACCGACACAGTTGATAGAGTTAAAGAATGTTTGGAAGACTTCAAGCTCTCTCTGGTTTGAGTTTAATGAAATCTGGGCAATCAAAATGTCTACCTGGCAGCTCACAAGAGACACTTCATGTTCATTATTTTGTAGTTAAACTATCTATCTGCCCCAATGTGCAAGGCTACAAATTTGTATACATTTTTATATAGTCTATTTCCATTGTAAATTACCCATAAATTAGATGCAGACATTTAGGCACCTCAGAGGAGTTTTTCAGTCTCTATTTTGGTATTAGGGATAGATAGTGCTGAGTTTTGTACATTGGTCCATCTCTTGAGAAGATCAGTGCTTGCAGTTGGGAGAGAAAGGCATCATTCCACTGCTTCTTCTTCCCATTCTGTGGGCTGTAAATCATAACACTTAAAGAGATTAAATACCGGTGCAGTGCCATTATTTATGGCTTTTGTTTGAAGACTGCGAAGCATCTGACAAATGTAAATCGATCCTGACAAAACCTCAGTGAGTTATTATACAGCTAAACATGTCCTCCATAGGGATGGCAAAACACAAGTGATATGATTTATAAAAATCCTAAATACCCCATAGTACTCCCTCCCCAAATACATTGTAAGCATAGTCCTAGTTAAACAGGTTTGAGTCAGTTTTCATGTTGCACATAAATCTACAATGCCTTTAAGACCAAAGGCAGAGATAGAAGAAGAGACCAGATCCCTCTTTTCTGCCATATTGTGCCTGCCTCTTCAGTGTTTGCACTTCAACACAAGAAAAACATGTTCACTGAGTTCATTGGACTTTGTGTTGATCTCAGGTGATTATATCTAGCTAGCTGGTTTGATACAGAGATGCATTTGCATTTGTTTTCCCCCCATCAGTGAAGGTGAAGTCCTGCTTCCAGCTTCCTTTCCTTATTTGAAAATTGTCCCATTGTTAGTCTATGGGCTATTCAATTAAAAAAAAAAAAAGCTGTAAAAACATGGCTCCTATAGAGCACTGTAGCGAATGGAGGATAGGAGTGCTTTCCTGCTGAAGCAGGTCCTAGAAGAATTTCTATGAGAGGTCTTCACACTTCTCTCACCCTTTTTCTCGCCAGACACACGTTCCAGTTCATTTTGCTTTTATTTCCTTTTTGTGAGTGTAATGTGCAGATTACACAGATGTCTTTTTGGTTATTATACGGGATTTTATAGTTTAAATATATCTCATATCCATGTATATAATGGTCCCAACATATTTATGACAGGTTATGTCATTGGTTCCCTTGTTAGGGAGACTAACAAAGCTTCTCCATTAGCTTAAGAGGCCTGGGAATTTTGTGCATCCTGTTCTTGTTGCTGTGTGTCAGTGCTGGGCAGATTGCCATTATACCTCTGTGCATAATTCACTGGTTAGGAATATGCGAGTGTGTCTCCCTGTAATGTGTGGCTCCAACAACAACCTGCTCATTCCCCAAAGCCAACGAAGGCAGTCTTGCCAACTCTTGTGATTTTATTGTGACTCCCTTGACATTTGGTGTGTGCCTTAAAAAACATAGCTCCTGGACTTGAGATGAATGCATAAGAACCTCAGCTTTCATTTGACAAATAACATAAAATAACATATTCTGAGCCTTCCTGTCATGAAAGTGTTTGAAAGTGAACCCCAGCAGTTAAAACCCTAGAAAGTAAATGTGAGCAACCCCAAATGTGTTATTAAAGATATGTCTGATGGTGTGTTTTTTATTTAAAGACAAGTTCCTGAGTATGGGAACCTGTCTGTAACTTTTGGATGGCTCGAGCTGGCAGTGTAAGAGATGCTGTTCCTGTTCAAGTGCTGGGCTTTTGTACTTTTGATGCTAAAATTCCCATGCTTGATTCCCAGTGACAAATATAGTGCTGATCTATGTGCTGCTTGGGATTTGTCTCATCTGCAGCCAGCAGCCTCGGCCCAGCCTGTGGAACTAAAATCCAGGTACGTTGTACTTAGTCAATGACAACTCTGCTTTAGTTCATTCACTTGGAAGGAAGATCAGACCTGTGCAGGTGCTAAGCAAATTCCTCACTGGTTACGTCTGCATGGGTCAGAGAGACCTCAGCTCCTTTAGTCTCAGCTCCAGAAGCCACACAGCCATGCTAACCCAGCAATGCTCTCCAGTTAATATATCCTACTTTTCAGCGTGGTAGTTAGTCTGGGCACTCTGCTACACTAATACAGCGATACAACTGCTAGACAGAAGCTGGGTTGCATCTTGTCAGCTTGGAATTTGGGGTAGAGGCCTGTCTGCACCACATAAGTAGAGTTATCTTAACAGCACCAGGGGAATTACTTCTTTGTGTTAAACTGCCAATAAAAGGCCCTTTGCAACTGAAGCTGAAGGCTTTGACAACCACTGTTTTCAAACTTGTGCAAAAATGGAACATCCCAGGCTGGATTTGCAGGTTACATGTTGGGCTTGTAGATATTCACATGTCTGTAAAGCATCCTCTTACCTGGACTGGACTTTGTGAAGACCACAGTCCTTCCATCAGAAATTGGTACTTGTAGCAAATTCAGCACTGGCTTGATGATACTTACTGCTCCAGTTCCTGATGTTCTTCATCTTGCTGCCTTTTTCCCTCCTATTCCTCCTTGGGCTGAGCCAACACCTGTGGTCTCATATGGGCAGATTTGGCACGTCCAGGGTATGGATAACAAACTCTGGAATATATTTTTCCAACTGTGTCATCTGGCTTATAGGAGAGCTCTGGCTTAGCTGTACTGCCAGTACTGGAATGACTCTGGAGGCGTCTACTAGTCAAATGGTTGTAGAGCTGGCTGGTTTGCTTTGTTTTTCTGGACAGTGTGTTGTTATTTTTTTTTTTTTTTAATATATATATATATATTTTTTTTTAATTCCCTTTTCACTGTGAGAAATGTGGTCCGTATGAAACATCTGACATTAAAGCCTTATTTTGCATTCCTTCTGCAGCCTGTGTGCTAGTTCTATTAAGATAAAGTTGTTGTTTTTTTTTTTCCAGTGTCTGTGTATGTTCTCAGTATGGCTGGGAAGGGAGTTCTAGGAACTACCTGTGTCTCTGCTTGTGAACATTCAAATCTGAGCTCTAAGAATGAGAGTAGATTTCCTTGCTTGCAAAACCACAGCTGTGGTTAAATGACTGTAATAGAGATGAAGCAGCACATTTTCTTGTGAACATTAATAACTCCTGTGCACATTGTCCACATTTTGCAACCACATTTTCAAACCACTGCATGTTTTTCAGAGGACAGCTGCTCGAGGGAAGCCTCTCTTGCTACCAAATGCTGGCACTTTGCTGTGAAGGTCTGCACTCAGTTTGAAGATTAAGAATACAACAGAGCTGGTGGCCCAGCACTAGAAAAAACAGCAATCAAATAAATCAGCTAGCTGTTATTGATCTTAGTTTCCCCCAAAATGGTATTGGACTTTAGCATTCCTTGGGCTGAAGAGAATGAGGAGTTCATTTTTGAGTCTGTGCCAAAGTGCATATGTCAGTATTTGCCACTGACTTTCCCTCCTCGCAGCCATCTGCAACCCTCCTGAACAAAAATCACGTGCAGCATTGTGTTTAATGTTCCTGAAAGAAAAGGGAACATGTAATAATTATTTTAAAATAAACACCAAAGGGACAAGTACTGTGTTCTTTGGCTTAATTCATACATGGATGAAATCATTTTTCTAAACAGGCCTGCCAATGTCTTATTTCAAAGTCTGAGCCTTGGAGGAGGCCTGCGATCACTGAATGAAGTGTCGGACATCCCTCCTTCCTCCCACCCCGCTCCCTGCTCCGAGCCAGCCCAGCGAGCCGCATGGAATATCTGCTTGGGATAAAAATATAGCACGGGAAATAAACGTGAGAGAGCACCTGGGTGCTCTGCAGCAGCCAGTTCGGCTGCCCTCGCCCTGGCTGCAGTCTTTGCCTCCCTTTCGATGTGGAGCAAATGCATGTGCTGATCGTGTATTAGATATGTGTGTCTGTCCCTTCCTTCCTTCCTTCCTTGCTTCCATTTCCCTTTTTGCAACATCTTTTGCACACCCAAAGAGGCATCCCCAAAGTCACCCAGACAGCATAGTGGTGCTACCATGGAGAAGGGGCCCAAGTCCATCATGTAGCTTAGACTATGCTGAAAATCACACAAGTCTTCCTGGCTCTCAGCCCAAGTAAGATGTGGCCATTAGATTCAACATATGAAGATGCTGGGATGCCCATGGGTTGTTCATGGCACCCTGAGGTCTGGCATGTTGAAGTCCAGGATAGTGTCAAGCTCACATGTATTTCAAATGTATATTTTTCTTCTTAAAGCTGATGGGCACAGTGAGAATTGACATTTGTGAGTGTCATCATTCACAGTGGTAGGAGTCTGGATGCAATGACCTCTGCAACATCCTGTCCAGGTCTGTGTTCCTGAGCTGCCAATGTAGGGGACAAAGGACCAGCGACTTAGCAAAGCGTTTGCCACCCGTTGGCACTCCCTGTCCAGTTTAATTTTTAATTACCTCCAAGGCCAATTTCAAGATCTTACCAAAGGTGTCAGAGAGAGTTGTGTCAGCCTGCATTCAGAAATCACAGTGAAAACTCAAACTTTGCTTTGGCATTCGTTCTGAGGAACATTTTTAAACTCCAGTATAATTTAGATGAGACCCTGTAACTGACTTGCGTGGGTTTTATTATTTCCAAATCATTTTTTGATTTCTCTGAAATGGTGACCATATTGCCAAACAGAACATGGTGCATACACTGTTTGTTTATTGTTTGTAGGAAAATTTGCAAAACCCTCTTCCATACAGGGGACCCATGTAGGACTACATAATTCCCCACTTAGCAATAACTGAAAGGACCAGGCTTCATCTTGTCTGTCTGCACAAGGCTGGCTTTCCCTACCAGCACCGTTGCTTCAGCACTGAACCAGAGTACTTCATGCCAATGGATGGAACATTTGCAGACAAACCATCCTGCACTAGTAGACAGCACAGAGTTAGAAGACTTGCAGACACTGAAGATACTAATCCAATGAGCAACATCCTGAACAGATGTCTGCTCTGTAATTTCTTGCGTGCATGTTAACACTAGCAGGTGATGATCTGACCGCTGGGCTGAGCGTGCACGTAAGTGCGTGGGTGTGCAGGGGCGCGTGTGAAAGGGGATGATTTTCTTGATACTGACATTTTGATGTACAGTAGCGTTTGATGAAATGCATCGTTTTCCCTAAAGAAGGACCTGATAAATCACAATGCAATGAGCTCTATCTACCTAGTCTTAGCCACGTTAGTCGGTGGCTAGGGAGGAAATTGTTACTCCCCAGCCTGAGTGAAATGAGTCATGAAAGAAGCCAAGATGCTGGCTAGAGATCCTATGTGAGTTTGATACAATGTTCACTATGTCTTGGAAGAGCTATTTTAAGAAGAATTTGGCTGGAATCCTTGACTTTTGATTATTCTTTTTTCCTTCTCCTTGTATTTTACTGTTTCCCTGTAGCATGTTCTAAAGGTTGTGTCTTGATTTATATCTGTAAATAAATCTCCTTATTTATGAAGATGTAATGTCCCTGGGGTCCAGGAGGCCCCAGCCATTCCATGTAACTGAAAGAGACGTTACCTAAGTGGACCATGAATCAGAAGTGGAGCAGACAGGGAGAACTATTTTTACCAACCCACTTGACTTGCAAGGAGGTCTGCCCAAAAGACATGTGGGGGCAGCTGGTTGGGGGGACAAGGAAGGTGCTAGGAACTGTACCCTGGGGTATCATTTCTGAGCACTACAAGGTGCTTGGGTTGTGCTGAATTGTGGAACAGGGGAAGGGAGCAGGAGAGGGGTGGTGGGAAAGCTTTTCGTGTGCTATCTAAGCAATAGCCAGGGCATTCTTGACAGAGGAAGAAAGGTAGAAACTGGTGGCTGCTGCAAAAATGAATAAGTTACTTTTTGTTGCTTGCTCGCCAGCAGCAGCCTGATAGTGTATGTGTAGCAGTTTAAGTTAGGTGGATCATGGTGGAATTGTGGTGGAGCTTTTCTCTGAAAAGCATCTCCTTGTAGGCATCACTTCCATTCCTCTGCTGCCCCTCTGATGCCATGAAACAAAGCCTAGTGTTAATGATACCACTTCTGGCTAGTGTCCACAGAGATGTTATATTTTCAGTCCATATGTCTGGGTGGGAAGCTTCTAGATTTCTGCTTCTCTTGGGAGGAAAAGTCTGCCTTTTTCTGGTCAGGTTCTGATTTAAGAGGTGTGGTGTGATCTGTAGCAACTCCACGTTGTGAGGAGCACGAGCATCTGTCAACTGACCTTTCTCTGTATTTATGGCCTTTTTTGGTAAGGTAGAAACCTTGTCCTAATGCGAGTATAATTTCCATTGCCTTCACTGGGAGATTTCACAGACTAAGTAACAAAAGTATTTTCTTGCTTTTATTTTTATTTAATTGGGCTTTATTCTTCAGGAATTTGTTCCATTCATTTGTCTTGGTTACAATACTCTGCTCGTTCTTCTTAGTGAACTGAAGATGGAGAATGGCTTTATGGACTTCTACAGAGCCTCCTGTTGTTGATATGGTCCTGAACTATGGTTAGAAAAGTAACTGCCTTGGAAATGACAACTTCTCACTCAAAATATCTGTTCTGGGTTCTTTTGAAGTCTAAGTTATTACTGCAGCGAGTACTGAAGATAATGTGTTTATTTTAGTGAACTAACAAATGTTGTACTAGCATGTTCTGTTTGAAAACATTTTCATTGTCTTTTTCCTTAAAAAGCTCTAATTTCATGGGAAGAATGTGTGTTCGGTATGAAAAATGCAAAGATTAGAGTAAAATCAGGAAATATTGCAGGTGAAAAACATCATTAGAAAGTGCCTCACTTTCCCTTATGGACCTGACCCCATATCTGTGTCCTGCTGTAGCCACAGGGTTCCCATCTAACATATTGCTTCACTTTGCCACAGGAGGACGTAACAGCGTGTTGGGACATGCAATCCAACCAACGATTACCATGAAACAAACAGCATAACATTTCAGAATTAAAATATTTGTTTAGCAGCTGATTGTATTTTTCCCCAAAAAGGCAATGCTTCTGTACAAAGGGGGAAAACCACTGGTGTAGGTAGGAGGCTGACAGAATTCCTCGACATGTCACTTCAACACACTTATCAGCTTAGTAATGATGACAATGGCTTATTACTAGTAGTGAGGTAAGTGGCAAAAAGCAGCCAATATGGTTATCAACTCCCTTGAGGAGTTTGGAGAGTGACAAATAAGAAAAATCATGTTTCGTTTTGCACATAGACCAAATATGATATGTAATCACAGAAAAAAAAAAAAAAAAAGAGCACAACAAGCCAGTCTTTGTCAGCTGTCTAATTATATCTACAGCAAACTAAATAGCCAGCAATATGCAGTCCTCATTACATTTGCTGTGCACAGAAATTAATGCCAAGGTCCAGAGAAGCTGGGACCATGAGGGGCTGGACAGAAGTCATTCAAGGGAAAAATTATTTGGGGAGACAAACCACTCTATGGTCCCTCATCTTTGGGGACTGAGGAACTGAAAAACTAGTATTAGCAGGACCTGTCTTTTTTGTTTGGCAGTTCAGTTTGTGAGTCACTCAGGGATGTTAAGGACAATTATTCAGCCACTCTCCACAATACTTTTGAAATGCTTTCCTGCTGAAAACTTTCCTTCCCACCTTTTATGATTGTATTTTACCTTGCTTTGGCCTCTTTTATGTTGTTTTGTTTACTGGTAGGAGATGGGGCTGCCACTCGTGTCAAAACACATGAATAAATAGATAAACAAACCTTCCAGGCATTTAATACAAAGGAATGCTGGTTGCATGTGGGCAGCTGCGATCAGAGTAACAGCACTGAAACCAGCATGTAAATGCATGATAAAACTGCCTAAAATGCCTGGAAGGTGTTCAGGTGGCAATATTAGTAAGAGGACTTGGAGACTCTTTGAAAACACTGTGAAATCCAAGGTACAGACCACTTTGATAGCTATATTTGAAATGTAGGAACAGTACCTTTGCCTCTTTCTATGTGTCTGTTCTCTCTGAGTATGTCCTTGTAGAGAAGATCCCTTCCTGAACTTTTGCTTTAATCTGTCTTCTGCTTCACTTTTGACCATGTCCAAGCCAGGCCCTCAAGATATATTAATGGTTTGATACAGTAGCAATAGCTGAATGATACAGGAATAGATCAAATAATCATTTTTCTCCTGAAACAGTTCTCTGGGGAACCATGCGTTTAAAAAAATAATGAAAACTTCCGCAGAAAAAAAACAAAACAAAAACAACACCCCGTGTTTTCTTTGGTCTTGGGGATGTTTAAAAGCAACCTGAAAAATCCCCTGAATTTTTCTACAAGAAGCAAAATGACTGTTTGCAGCTGCTGCCAGGACAGAGAGCTCGTGCTATGTAGCTGGGGGCCGGCAGCACAGGCAGGATGGTGTCACGCGGAGAGGGGACACCAGCTCTTCTCTGCTCCTGCCTCCCTCACCTTCACCTCCCCCTGGCTTTGATGGGTCAACAGTGAAGGGAAGGGCTCCATCCGCTGTCATCTTTCCTTTTTCATGAGGAGCCTGACGACCATTGCTTCTAAATTCAAATGCTCTCAGCTTTAAAATTGGGAATTCTAACACTCTAAACATGCAGATGGGTGGTATATGCAAGCCTGTCACTCAGAGCAGGAGGGGATCCACAGGAACCTTTGGGTCTAGAAAGGCATGGATGCACAAAATGCAAGACATATTACTGATGATTTGCTTCTATTTATTCTCAAAGACCAATGTGAAGGAGTTTAAGGGCTGAATTAATTCTTAGCTGTGCGCTGAAGTCGGCAGACTTAGACCAGGACTGTGTTTGGCAGTATTTCCATATCCTGCAATTCAGCATGGAATATGTAATCATCTGACAGAGGGTTCAGTATGTTTAGTTGTATAACTGCTAGAACAGATAAAGGATCAGCCAGGCGAACAGTGAAATATGAAAACGGTTCTCGTAAAAACATCCCAGCCTTGGGGCATGCATCTGCCAAGACTACTCCGTGGTGACATGAATGGACACAGCGTTTAACTACTCTCCAAGAGCAGAAAGGATTACAAGGAGGTGGGGAAAGCAGAAGAAGCCAGAGCAACTCAGCCAACAATAGCAGGTTGCAATACTTAATCTCAGTGCTTTTGCCAATGCGCTTCGAAGCTGCTGTTGTTTTTATGAGGAAAAATGCAGAAAAGACTAATCTGTGTATTTATGTCTGTCTGGAAATGTTATAAGTGCCGTGTGGTCATTCTGATTCCAGAACCAATGGGGTTGGTATTCCCAAGATGGGGAGACTTGGACAGGGTGCCAGAATGCAACAGCTACGTGTGGGACCAAAAGCAGAGAGAGTGAGAAAATCGAGGGGTTCAGTAAAGTGGGAGACAAACCAGGAATTCTACCCACATTTTCAAATAACAGAATTTTCTGGGGTTGTTTCTGCTCAATGCTACAAATTGTGTGCCCTTGAGAAGTTCTAGAGCATCATGTTCAGTCCTTTCATAACAAGTTTTCCTATTGTGCAGTCAATTTTGCTCACTTGTTTTCTGGTATGACTGTAACTGATAGCATTATTTTGTAGGAGTTTGCATGAGTGAGGTATGCTAGAGCAAGCATCCTGTGTGCCATGAACACACAGAACAAGTGCAATAAGAGGGCAGTGGTAACGTGAGCTTCCTTCCATGCCAACATTTTCCTGTGTTTGCCAGTATCATGTTATCTAGCATAAGGGACTGTGGCTTATTGGCTACGCTTATTCCTGTTCTGAAAAAATATAATGGATTTTTAATGGTGGCTACTGCTGTTTGGTCTTTGGTCCCATATAATTCTTTTGACAGTGGCAGCAGAAGTCGTAAATACAGTGTTGATGTTTTGCAGACACTAGAATCTGTATACACATCACAGGCACATTGTGTAGGGTATCAAAAAGTATTGGTATAGGGCAGGCTTAATATGACAGATATTTGCGTCTTGTTCCCATTGCATATCTGCTGCTGTGAGAGCGGGTGCTTTGGTGTCAGGTTATGTCACTGGCAACAGAGCAAGAGGGAAGCAGGTTTTCCGCTGGTTGTTTGAAAGATCTGCAGGAGAAGTGGATTTGGATGTATCAGGACATTCATTCCCTGAGGAGGGTGGAGGAATAACACAGATGATTTGCTGCTACTTTGTACTACTCTTTGGTTACACAAAACCATAATACACTGATCCGCCTTTTCTATCTGATCCTGCCGTGGTAGTCTCCATGCTGTCTAAGGATTTGTTTGATAATGTGTCTCTGGTGGTTTGTATCATTTTGCTTTAATCCAGCTAAAGCTTAGCTTTGTTTGACTGGTAAAAGACAGTGACATGTAGGAGTAAGGCTTCTTTGGCTTTCTTTGTTGGGTAGGACAGATATCTGGCAGCTGAATTTCCCAGGGACCTGGGGATTAAAGTGAACCTTGAGTTTCTTTCTTACTTAAAAGTCTCCGTCACTCCAGATTTGACATTTTTCTTCTATATAAGCTATAAACTACTGCAGGGGAGAAACATTTTCCAGATGACAGGGCTCCATAAATGGTATTGTAGGATGTTGGTTATCCATGATGGAAGTCACACACCTCTACAATAACTCATTGGTTTGCTTTTAACAATGAAATGCAATTCCAAAAGAAATGAAGCGTCTGTGGACAAGAGAGAAGGTGAAAATTAACATGATCCTTGTCTAAAGCAGATTTATTTGAGCTTCAAGAAAGATTTCTTGGTGAACTGGGCTAAATCTGGGTGAACCTGAGCCTTCAATGGTTTGCTTTCATTAGATGCATCTGTGAAAGCTTTGTTCTCTTAATAGCTCTGTATCTGTTAATGTTCTTACAAAATTTTAAGGAATGGGAAGAGCATTTTCACCACATAAATGTCATATTTTGATGTTCACTTAAATTTGTGACCCTCCAGATGCAAATCTGATTGACATGACTGCCTTACACAGGGAAGTGCCCTCTGCTAATGGGAACTTCAGCTGAGGCGAAAGACTGAAGCACTTCTTTTGCAACAGGAGTAGAATCATAGAATGTCCTGAGCTGGAAGGACCCACAAGGATCATGGAGTCCAACTCCTGTCCCTGCATATGACAACCCCACAGTTCACACTGTGTGTCTGAGGACATTGTCCAGTCTCTTCTTGAACACTGTCAGGCTTAGGGCTGTGACACCTCCCTGGGGAGCCTGTTCCAGTGTCCAGCACCCTCTGGGGGAAGAACCTTTTCCTAATGTCCAACCTAAACTTCCCCTGGCACATATTCCTGACATTCCCTTGGGTTCTGTCATTGGCCACCAAACACAAGAGATCGGTGCCTGCCCGTTCTTTTCCTCTTGTGAGGAAGCTGTAGACCATGATGAGGTCTCCCCTCAGTCTCCTCTTTTCCAGGCTGAGCAAACCAAGTGGCTTTAGCTGCTCCTCATACAGCTTCCCCTCCAAACCATTCACCAACTTAATAGCCCTCTTCTGGACAGTCTCCAGTAGCTTTATATCTTTTTTATCCTGTGTTGCCCAGCCCTGCACACAGTGCTCCAGGTGAGGCCGCACCAGTGCAGAGCAGAGCAGGACAATCCCCTCCCTGCCCAGCTGGCGATGTTGTGCTGGATGCACCCAGGACACGGTTGGCCTCTTGGCTGCCAGGGACATTGTTGGCTCATGTTCAACTTGCTGTCCACCAGAGCCCCCAGATCCCTCTCCACGGAGCTGCTCTCCAGCATCTCGTCCCTCAGTCTGTATGTACAGCCAGGGTCACCGTGTTCCAGGTGCAAAATCCGGCACTTGCCCTTGTTGAACTTCATGTGTTTGTTGATTGCCCATTTGTCCAATTTGTCCACAGCAGATAACAAGAAAAAATGAAGGTTTACCAGTGCAGGTTCTTCAAATACAGATTCCCACGTGTTTTGCTGTAATTTGCCTTGATGATTCTGTGGAAACCATTTTTTTGGTTATGTTATCTGGGATCAAGTCTCTTGAAGTAGGAGAAACTGCCCTTCAGCTGAAAAAAAAAACCAGACCAAGCAACAAATAAATAAACCTTGCACTCATGCACTCAGACGCTGATACTGCGTACCTAAAGCTGTAATATCATATGAAGTTTATCAGAGGGGTTGGAACATTTACACTGGCATCCCTGCCAAATTTCTCCTGGGCAAATTACTATCCATCTTCCTAAATTCTCTTGGCAGTTTCTACTGGAGAAATAATAAAGGTTTGCCATGTGCTGAGGCCCTAGGCTGCACTTATGTCTGGGCTCATCCCCTGTCTCTGTGCATGCTCTCTGTCTGAGAAAGGCAGAGTTTGTGTGCTCTGTGGGTCACTTGTCCACCAGGCTGGTAATTTCAGATGGGAGATCAGGGAATAAATCATGGAGGGGCTGAAAGACTCTCTAGCAAGGTGGGTCTTTGCAGATGAAAGTCTTCCTCACCGGCTCTTCTAGACACCTGCGTGATGCTAACGTAACAGCTTCAACCCTTGCTTGCTTTTTTCCTTAGAGGCAGTTGCATTTCACTGCTATTATAAATGGGTAAAATGACTCTTGCAAGCTTGCAGCACAAATGAGTTGTATGAGTGCCATAGTACACGGAAGAAATGTGAGTCATAAATCATCATTAACATCTGCTGGAAAACGTCTCTGTGCCCCAGCAGTTGTAGGTTACTCTGTCAGAGCACTTGACACAAGACCCATGATTGGTGTTGTTTGGGACACAAATCCATAAAGGCTGAGACTGCTAATGGCTGCTTTAACAGGCGTGTCAGTTTTGGCTTAATGAATTTGTTAATATCAAGCAACTTTCTTCCTCCAAACAATGGTGTTGGTAATTCACAAGCTGTTATTCTTGGAGCCCCACTTTAACAAAAGCCAGCCTCTCTGTCTGAATGTTGCTGCTTTCATATTTTATTGCAGAAATTACACAAAAATATTTGGCTTGTCTAATGAGGGCTTGACAATATAGTATATATTGCTGAAAATGTGTCATCGCATTATTCCTACAAAAATAAACTTTTGTGTTTTTTCTCCCTGTCCGTTGGCATTTTGCTAGTTCAAACTGGGGAATACGGGATGTCTGTGTAACTTGTCTAATAATACAAAACAAATGATATGGTTGTAATGCTGGTATTATCAGGGCTACATAGACCGTTCCTTTGCACTTACGCTTGTTTTCCTCCCTCTTTAGATCTGTAGGTCTAGATTCACACACTACATTAAGCTGTGCTATTGGCATCTGTAGTTTCACAGGCTTTAGGAACACAGGGTTTGACCTCACTGAATGTCCTTATTAATCCATGTTCTTACATGTGCTAGATCATGCAATTTGTTTGCAAGAGGCCTTTAAGGCCAGGAAAGCTTATTGTGGTTATCTAATCTGACCTGTTTCATTAGAGAGGTCACTGAATAGTCCCCACAGGATTTCCTGCAGCTGGGAGGGAGAGTACTTGAAGAAAGTTTTCCATTGTGATTAGAGATGGCTGAAGGCTTTTTTGGCAGTGTAGGCAAAATTTCACTTCAGGGCAGCAGCAGAATGGGTTGTGAGAGGAGGAGGGCTGGAAGGAATCAGGGGATTCCAGGAGATGGGGGAAATGATGCTGGGACAGGTCAGGAGGACTCCAGTAGGCAAGTGTGAGATCAGTGGGCTTTTGGAGACCGCAAGTGTCAGTCTTAGGAAAAATTACGGAGGACTGCACAGAAGAAATTGAAGTGGTTAAGGTTAATTTTTGGCAGGTGTATGATTCAGAAAGAGGTCACAGGGCCAGGTGGTTAGAGATAGAAGCTTTTCAGATAGAAGATAGAGAAGATACAGAGAAGATATAGAGAGAGAATATATAGAGATATCTGTTTTTCAGAGAGGGGATGGAAGTGATGAAACTTTTGGGAGAGGTCTGCATGGGGGGCAAGAGAGACTCAAAAGACAAGGGAAGTTTGATTTGACTGATGTTTGAGTTAAGGGATCGCACTGCTTCTCCCTCATCCTGTCCAACCCCTTCCTTGCCTCACCTCTCCCTTTCTGGCACTACACAAGAAAGGCAGCTTATGGATCCCCCCTTCCCACTGCCTGGAGCTCAGCTGTGCTCACCTGTGGCTGTGGTTTGGCTCTGACCTTAAATAAAAGCCACACAACTGGTGGAGAGTCTACCAAGGCTCATGGTAAGTTGTTTCAATGAGTCTGGTGAAAAACGTACAATCGCTTTACAAGTTTGAACCTATTGACCATCAGAAGTGTGGGAGAAAAAGGAATAGAGCAGAAGGAAAGTGCAAGTTCTGGCAAGGCTGGCTGGATGCTGGAAAAATGGATGGTAAAAAGGGCTTTTCTCTAGACATCAGGTTAGAGACACAGGGCAGAATAAAAGAGAAAAAGCTGACATGAATTGGATGAGGCAGCTAATGAAGCATTGAAGCAATGTATTATATTGCTACTGTAGAGGAAAATGAATACTTTCCTCTCAGAGATGAGAGATGAGGAAAGAAGTGGATATTTGTTCAGTGCAGAATGCAAAAAGCTGGTGGTTGTCCTGTCAGAAAACAGGTTCGTTGGCTCTGTGAGGGGGAAAGTATGGAATAGCTAAGACTTTCATACCTGGACTGAAGATTTATGAACTGTTTTTGTAAAAAGAAAGAAGAATTTTGCTTTGATCAACAGAATTTGTCAAATATCCTATCTTTAGTGTTCAGTTTGGTATTTTCTCTCTGACACTGGCCCAGACCTGATTTTTCAAGGGAAGTCTTTTGTGTAACACACAGAGGGAGTAGCTCAGTCTTATGGAGAGGAGTCTGGCCACACATGGACACTGAAGTCCAATTTTGTTTGCTGTAAACTTGTAATATGGTCATTTGCTGTGTACTCTCTCCTTTTTTACTAACTGTGCTGCTTGACCTGTAACTGGAAGAAAAGTTAGTGCATTGAGGGCTTTCTGAAAGATGGTTCATTCCATGACACAGGGCAAACCACCCAGAATAAGGGGGTGAGAACAATGAAGTTAGACAATACTATTGCTTGTTGGATGCTGGACTGAGCAAGCCAGATCAAAGGGGTATAACCTAAGAAGTATAAGAGAAATAGGGTGCCCTCGTGTCTGCTTACCTGGTTTATTACTGGCAGAGAAATACAGAGATGTAATTTTCTAAATGGAAATTAAAATTAAAAAGGCTTTTTTTGAGAACCGATCCAGGTGCTGGGAGGATATTTGCACAGCTCCATCTCTCAGGAAAACTGCTGCTGGTGGCCGTGTGTTCCCTCAGCAACTGAAGGCAAGAGTGTTATGGAGATGTCAGTTTGTCCCAGGTGAGGAGTGGGGGTCCAACCAGCTGCTTTGGGTGTGCCAGTACACATCTGGATGCACTAGGTGGCGGGGTCTGCCTGCGACAGGGAAACCTGAGGTGGGGATGGAGTTTGCAGGGGACAGAGCAGCAGGTGGGGAGCACATTTCCTCGGAGATGCCAAAAGCGAGTCCAAAAGATCTCTATCTAAAGATGGTATGCAATTCATTATTAAATGCAAAACAGCCTTCTCCAGCATAGCTCACTGATGAGCAAGAGACTTACATTTAGTTGATTGAAAAGGAAAAAGGGGAGTTTTGCTGTCAAAATGTCTTTGAGCCCTGTCTTCGGGTAGAAAGAGAAAACCATGGGAAAGAGCTTAGAAACTTCTTCATCTGCCCTTTTGATAGTAAATAAATTTAAAATGGAATTGCTGTTAAGTCTTGGGCAGACAGAGATTCATGTTTGCTCTCATATCCTGCACTTGGCCTGACAGAAAGAGCATTTGATTCTTGCTTGGAAACTGTGCTCAAGACCAGCAAACTGCAGGTGTGTGCAAAGGGAGGGCCTGCTCGCTGGTGGGGACAGGACTTGAGGTCTTCTCCACTGAAAGCCTGACCTCTGTTGAGAAGTCTTGGTCAAGGGGTTGGCTTTTAGTGAAAAAAGTTGTTAGAGATACTGCTGGCAGCTATGAGAGATATGAACAAAAGGAGAAATCATCTTCTTACTTCTGCAGGGGGGGGGATATAGAAGTAATGTGATTCAGCTGAAACTACATGGAAAGTTAATAACAGGGCCAAGACTGGTGCCAAATGAGCTTCCTGGAGCCCTGAGCTCAGGTGGTCCTACCATGTCTGATGTGAAGCAGGTGTAAGTTGCTTTCTGAGGTACAGGCCAAAGACGTGGATGTTGACTGACAAAAAGAAGATCAAGCTTGGGAGTAGCAGTAAACCTGACTGCAGTATTTGAATGTACTCACCCTGAAAGAGTACTTTGTACTTCAGAAGCATAAGTATAAAAGACAAACCAAAATGGGAATCTTCATCCTCTGTCCCTGCAAAGGACTCTGAAATGTCTATTTTTTTAATTTGTAAATTGAACAGACTAAAAGCATGAATCCCACCTGGCTTTTTTCATTTTAGGAAATGACTAAATGTACTTTAGGTCATGACTTCATGTATACTTCAGTTGTTTTGACTCTTCTCTGACAAGCAAAGAGTTAAAATAAAAACATTGGCAGGTGATGAACAAGACTCAGACACACTGTCCCTTTATGTATTTTTTCTGAAGAATCCATCTATCATAAAGCAGTGTTGCTTTTTCCCACTGATAGATTTGCAGAGTATGCTTTGTTTTTAATGTAGGTTGCAGTGCAAATTGGCTCATTCTTTCCCATAGCAGCCTCTGGTTTATTGGTCTTGTTGCACATAATTTTGTCTGTCATCATCTGATCCCTCTTCCCACATCACTTGCTGCTTATACCACTGAAATTACAGCCATTGTTTAATTTCTTCTGATCTACAAAATATTGAGAGGAGGTATCATTTTCCCTTCAAGATTTGTCCTGACCAAAACCTATGTTTGATTTGATATACTTGGACTGACAAATAAAACCACAGGTAAAAAAAATAAACCTACCGATACTTTGCCTGGTAAGCAAAGGAGGGAAGTAAAGCTGTCCTGTTCCCTGCTTTCCTCTTCTTGTAACTGAAAAGGAAACTTTCAGACGGCTGTAATTCAATGGAAGCACCTTATGGCATATCTTCAAAGGAGCAAGTTTCATTGCCCTGCCTATATTTGAAGACCATAGAAAGGAACCATCAAAGAGATAGACCTCAACTTTCCAAGATGATGTATGTGGAGGCAGCCATGGTGCTTGTTTTTGGTGGTGAATGGAGCAGGGCTTTCATTCCTGGTTGTCTTCAGATGGTGAAGTGAGATCTCAGGGTTGCTGCATCCTCCTGAACTCTGTCTCCTTGCACAGCAGCTCCAGTGAACAGCAAGGACCTGACAAGATGTACACAGGGATCGTGTAGGTCCATCAGGTCATGCTCCAAGTACTGAGTGCTTCCCGTACAGTGAGCTTTTACTGCTTGGAGTCCATAAAAATGCCTTCATAAAAACTGGCATAAAATTTGGGCGACTTTCCAAAGTAAGGGCAAAGCAAATGCTCCTGAGCTGAGGAGCTTCATTTCAGATGTGTGTGACCACTTGTGCATTAACTCCACACCTCTGGCTTTTTCACTGCCTCACTAGGTTGTCCTTTTGGTGGCAACTTTCCACTCTTTCCTCTCTGCTTACCCCAGTTAGTCATTCCTCCTCTTGTTTTATCATCTGATTCCACTTCCCCCACCTCCTCTTGCCCACGTTTTTTCATCCCATCTTTCCTCTCGTGCCTTACCAAGGTCCTTCTCCTGTTAGAGTGTTCTCCTCACTAACAACATCCAACACTTATGTCCTTCCAGCAGATGAGCCTGGGAGAGCCGAAGGTAGTATTAGGAATTGCAGTCCAAGTGCACAAGCAAAACACACATGAGTCAAGAAACAGTATTGCCACCAAACTCTGGCCCCAGAAATAAGAGAGCACTGGTAATCATAGGAGACAGAGTGTTTTTGGCAGTGTAGGGGAATTATATCTAGTCAGGGCTTTCCAGGTGCTTGCAACATGCACTCTTATTTCCAAGGGCTCTTTGAGGAGAAGTCACGGAAGAGGGAACATGGACAGCCTAGGGTAATGCTTGTCTGTCTAGAGGGGGATGAGTGTGATTTTCTAGCCCAGGTTTACAATGGCCTGTCTATCTGTTCAAGGGACACTCTGCTGCCCTAAAAGTAGCCTGAGCTGATATCCAAATACAGTGGGTGGGCTTCCCTCTTGCAAATGCTTATTTGTTTCCAACAATGGTTCCACCAGACATCAATCAGCCTTGACTGGACTGGGTTCACTCAGCAAGTATCTCAACTCAATCACTTGTTTTTGAATTGTCTGAAAGAAAAGAAAAAAAAAAATAAGAGAGAGAGAGAGAGAGAAAGAAATCCCAGGAAAAGTGAACATTTCTGAGAATGATGGTTGTTTGCTATTTCGCTTCAATTTTATATGAACTATTTGGGTTGGCTACAGTAGAGCTGCCAGGTGGCTAAACATGCCGAGCAAGTGTGGTCAGTGCTTGGGACACGCACTGTGCTCAAGGCATCCAAAAAATTACTCCTGACCTTCATTTAGTCTGCCAATCACTGCAGGCTGCCCTTACATCACATTTTTCACTAGCCAGTAACAGATTCATAGAAGTTAGGGATGGAAAAGACCTGTTAGGTCATGCAATCCGCTTCCCCCCTCCCTCCCTTCTGCTCCCCAAAGGTCAGCCCAGGGCTGTTCCCCACAGTGTATTTTCTAGTGGTTTGTCCAGTCTTATTTTAAATGACTCAAGTGGTGGGGCTGCCAACAGTTCCCTCTGGGAGCCTATTCCGCAGTCTAATGGGCTTCATTGTTAATTTTTTCCTGATATCTAGCCTAAAATATCCCGTTGCTGGTTTTGTCCCATTATCCACTTGTATCACCCTCAACAGTTCCTTTCCTTCCTCCTTACCAGCAGGACTATCACCCCACACTGCTAAAGCACCACTTAGCTGAGAATTCAAATGCATTTTGCAAAAGGTAGACATTATTGCTTCCTTTATAGCCATTGCAAAAACAAGAAGTTAAGGAGCTGGGAGAGAAAATGAGTGATGACTAGAACCAGACACAAAACTCACATCTCCTAGCTCATTTCATGGCCTTTGTAGATAAAAGCCTGTTCTCACCTCTCCAGTCAAATTTATATGCAGGGAGTTGAAAACGAGCTGAGAAGGGCAGATCTGAGGTTTTGATACTGATCACAGCAATCCCTTGACACTTCAGTTTATTGAAGTGGTGACTGGGAAGAAGGATCAGAGTCTTTTTCTACTCCATCAGCTTCTCCAAAAAGATTTCTTATTGCTGTTTGGACTTAGGAATATTACGGGCATTTGTTTTGAATGGGACGAGGCAGGTTGCCAGTGTATTCTGACTAGATAACATCCCAAGCCAGATTTCTGGATGTAAACAGATACCATAGTAGACTGACTCCAGCTCCAGGCTTCACAGCTGGGCCTTGTCTCTAATGATACATTGAACCAAAATCCCAGCTCCAAACAGAAACAGTATCAGATAGGGATTTTGAGCCTTGCGCCTTTGCCTGGTCAAAGAAGAGATGTTTTCTCAAATACCCTTCATCAAGTGTTTTCAAGATTACTCTGACCTTTTGGACCAGGTCTTCTTGGCTAGGAGACCTTTGCTAAGGTGCCTACTGAGTTAAATTGAATGGCAAAATTGTCATAATGTGGTCCTAACTTTATCATAGTTTTTGTATTAATGGTCTTTGAAGCAATCTGACGTGGAGTGAGCCAGACCTGCCAGGTCCCTTGTGGATTGGGCCCTCAGAAACTAGAGATGGAAGAGACCTACAGAATTAGCTCATCCTGTTCATTCCCCTGCCAATACAAGTCTGTTCCCCACGGTACATTTTCCAGTGCTGTGTCCAGCTCGATCTTATTTTTAAATGATTCATATGATAGGGTTTCCTCCAGTTCCATTGGTGACTGGATGGTTGCCAGATCGTTTTTTTTTTCCCCTTACTTTGACTTTGTGTCTTTGGATTTATCCACAATTCAGAGGTCTGCAATTTGTACTGAGCATTAACTGGCAATAGAGTGAGTAACTGCAGAGAAAACTGTAAGGACTTTATCCTGGTTTCTTGAAACAAACAAAACCCCGACAGAAGCCAAGAAAACTGTTGTTTCAGTGGGACAAGGCCATTGGTGGAAGTTGCTTGTGAAGGATGGGTGTGAGTTGGTTTCAAAACACTTATCCAACCCTTTGCACTGACACCAGTGATAATGCTGAGGTTTATATCCTTGCTGTTGAACTCTCACGGCTGATGATGGGGATTGCTTTCTTCTCTGAATTTACACTGCCAGTCTGAATTTCAGGGTAGTACTCTGGGCCTGTAGCCAGACTGTGTTGTCCAAGGAACGTAGAAGGAGTGGGGTTGCCCAGGTGCATTGTGGTGAGCATGGCTGCTTGCTGTGCCATCCCATGTCCTAAACACTTCAGTTCTAGAAAATTCTTGCCTCTCTCCAGATAAAAAGGCTTTTTTTACATAGAGGAAAAGGTCATGAAGCAACCTGTATTGTTTAGCAGGAGTACAATTATGATTCTAAACAATATGGTCAGGAAATATACTGTGCTGTCACCAGATAATCTGCAGAATAAAGGTGTTATTCTTTCATCAGTGACTGAAATGATAGACTGAATATAAAGTATATAACATGAATCCCCACACAAATTAGTCAAAGATAATTAGAAATCAAAGACGGAAATTGGCATGGAGGAATTTAGCCCAGTTCTTTCCATACTGCAGATGACTCTAGATACTTCCAACCTGCAGTATATTTCATAAAAATCTGTCACAGTGAATGCATTTGGTGTCAGTGCCTGCAAGGGTAACCTCTGGTTGGCACTGAGTTGTGTAATCAGACACACGGTGTGGGTCTCAACCTCAAATCTCACCCTGCTCCCCAGGAAACCCACCACTCCATCAATAGTAGGAAGATATCACAGCTGAGATCTGCACACTTATTTAGCTTTTCCATGTGTAGGAAACAAATATATGTATATTTTTTTCAGATTAAGTTAAATTCCAAATGTCAATCACTGCTGTAGACAAACAGGAGATAAAAAGGTGATCCAGTTTCATAGCTACAGAATACAAACCAGAGATAACCTTTATTTTTTTTAAACCATCCCACACAGATCAAATTTAATAAGCTTCAGGGTAAAGTGAAGGAATAATTTATTTTATCTGGCATGTAACTGATTAAAGTGAGTGTGGTTTTGGTCTGTTTATTTATAGCCCCACCAGTAGATTGTAGATATAGTGGGTCAAAAATTTTCTGTCAAAATTGTTTTTGGATGAAAGTTTTGCTTTTGACAGAGCAATTTATTTTGGTGAAAAAGTGATCACTTTTGGGAAAAAAAAAATTCCCCTGAAAAATAGAGTTTTGGCTGAAAATGGAATTTTTTTCATTTTTGTTTTTTTTGATGAAAAGTCAGAATTTTCCATGGTGATAAAGGAAAATTCCAAGTAGCTCCAGCGTGAGGTGTTTCATAGATAGGCGAGAAATAATCTTGCCTCAAAGGAAATATAATATAAACTGACAAAAATCTAAGAAATTTGGAACAGTAATTTTGAAGTTATAAAAGATTAAATTCAGCAGCTCTTCATGTGCTTATTAGAACCCCTCCAGTGATATGTTTTTAATGCCTCAACGTGGGATTACCCATCTGAGAACACCTCATTCCAATTGCAAAGTCCTTCTCCACAGTGTTTAAAGTCAGTAGAGACCATGAGATCATCTAGCTTGGCCTCTATGTACAACTCAGTTAACCCCTTTCTGAGCCCAAAAGTCATGACTGGCCGAATCACTGATAGCGGTAAAGCACCTAAACTTTACTTTCAGGTTGTTCACCTTTTTCATATATTTTTTTTTTTTCCTTCTGTTCTTCTATCTATCTAAGCATTAAAATCAATTGAATACTCAACTGCAAATTTGTGTTGTTTTGGCTATTTGCAATAGTCATCCTTGTGTATTCTGGGAGATTAGACGTCACTTTGGGAATTAGTTACTTTGTTCTCACAAGGTTGTGGTATACTATCATGAAATTACCCAAACTTCAGTCATCGTTAATACTATATTGATGGTATACGCTGCGGACTTCTTGAGTCTCTGTGCCTGTTGGGTGTGGGAGGAATGGGGAAAAGGGTAGTGAAACATTCTTTAAAAATGTCAGAATTTTATTGTGTAATGTCTTCGGCCTCACCAAAGACACAAGAGGAATTTAGTCTTCTTAGAAAACATTGCCTTCACTGGTTTCTCAGGGCTGCAGCAGCATTTTTTACCATAGTTTGATGCTAGGACCTCAGCCTGGCCCATTCTGGCTTTAAAATCCATCTCAGAACTGCTGCTTACCAGCAGACCATCCCTGTTTTCTTTTTCTTCTTAGACATATGAATTTCTGAAAAACCTTTTGTGTGAGTAGACTCAGATTACCTAGCGGTTCAGTTCACTCTGGTTGTCCTCTCCACACTTTTGTCTGCCATTCCAACTGTCTTTATATTGTCCACAAAAATTATCAGCAGTAATTTTATATTTCCTTTCAAATACTTGGTGGTAGTATGGTGTAAGTCTCACGTTTACAGCCATAATTTTGTGACCCTCCTAGAAACAGCCCTGTTTAGTGACATTACTTACAAATACTTTGAGGTAGATCATCAGTTAGCTAATTCTCAATATATTGCTTATGCAGTTTCTCAGTACTATATACTGCTGATTTTTATATCAGAATGTTGTGTGGTACCAAGTCAAACACCCTATAAAATTTTATTACATCTACACGGTTACATTTATCCAAAAAAAACTTCTTAGAGAATGAACTCAAGTTTGTTTAAGCAACACTATTTTCCATAAAGCATTTCATGTTGTCTGGTATTCATTACACTATTCTCTATTTTGTTATCAGTTAAATTCCATATGTGCTTTTTAAATTTTTTTTGATGTTTATGTCAGGATAATCAGTATTGTAACTCTGGTAGGTGCAGTTTGCCTCTCTGAAATGTTTGCACAAGGTGATCATTCATCTGGTGTTTTCAGACTTCTTTGGTATTCTGGGATTTAGTGAAAATAAGCAACAAGTGAGCAGTGATTTCTTTAGGCAAGCCCTTTAGTACTCCTCTGTTCATGTTGTCCAGGCTGATGGCTTTAAAATGTGCATCCTTAGTAGATATTATCTAATTCCCTCTTTCAGACCCTTTTTCACCAGCTGAAATAAAAATTTTATAATCAGACTTAGGTGATTAAAACACATCATGGTCATAGATATTTATTTCATTTTTCATTGTTTTCATTATTGGTATGAAGAATGTTGCCTTTGGCACTGAGAAATATGCCTTCGTTTTCTTTGATCTCAATCTATTTAACTTTCTCCTGACAACTATTTTTGCCAACGTTGACTTTTTCCTTTAGGATCTTTTGCCCTTTTCACACACCTTCTTCACAACTGCTAATCTGTAAAGTTTGGTTTGTGTTTGATATCTTTTCCTCTTTCTGGAATAACAAGCATTTTATATATCATTGAACTGAGGCAAGCTTTAGAGCAATGTGTTTTTGGTGTTTTTTTTTTTTCCTTTTTTTTTCTTTTTTCTTTTTTCTGTTAATTGTATGCTTTCTGATAATCTAACAAGTTCTTGAAGAACTCTTCATTGTCTTTCATATTTTTTGTTTACATTTTTCCTATTAGCTAACTTGTCTTATAATTTCCCAATGCTGGAGTATATCTGTTTGGAAATACCCAAGTATCTTTGTTATTTGGTCATGACTTGTGGTTCCTGATCAAATACTGTTTTATTGTTTAGAATTCAATTAACCTTTATGCATCATAAGGAGTTACCACATGCAAATACCTAATGGATTTGTTTCCCTTTAACGGAACACTGCTTCATCATTCCCTTTTTTTCCTTTGATGTTTCTGGTGGCTCATAGCTTTCTGCTTTCTCTCCTCAAAAACTTCATTTGGACCATGCTTGTATCATCGACCCATTAATGTTTAGGATTCTGCATTTCTGACATACCAAATCTCAGTCACGAGCTAGCAGAAATGTCAGTTAACTTATTTATCTGTTTTATCTTATAGTGTTATCTGATATATGTTATAATATCATCCAGCAATACTTCCATTATGAAGTGACTTGCTTCTGGTGTGGTCAACAGGGACTGCAGCTTCACAGATTGAAAATGCCTATTTAAGGCAATGTACTCAGTCAACTAGGGAAAGCTAAATTTAAGATATCTCTGTTAAGCCTGTTGGGTCTTTCTGACTAACAAAGTACAGAAACCTTTATTTTCTACTGGCTGAAGTAGTGAGATTTATGAGTTCACCAACAAATGATACATAGGTTTAAAATGTAAAGTAAGCAAAAACTTCTTATAATTAATGACTTAAGTGCTAAGACTGAGTAGCTAGTGGTCAGAAATTACCACATTCCAGAGTCTGAATTGTTGCAAATTAACTCTGCTGCTGGCACATATGCATTTTCTTTTCTAGTTTTTCTTTACCTGCAACTTTTATTCATGGCATAACTGTATCATATCAAAGATACATGATGTGTCCCAGTTTGTCTGACCTACTGTATGACAACCATCACCTAATTCCAGGGAGCAGTTTACAGCGTCGGGAACTGGAATTACTTTACACTTAGACAAGTGAACGATACCATGACTGCTGACTTGCTGTTGAACTACTAAAGTCTGCCACTTAAACATCCAATCTGCATTTAAAGGCTCCAAGTGATGATGAATTTACCACTTCCCTGGGTAATATGTCCCAGTGATTAATTCCTCTCTCACTGTAAGGAATTTGTGTCTTATTTTCAGTTTACATTTTTCTACTCTGCACTTTCAGCCAATTGATCTTGTAGGACCTTTCTCTCATACAGTTGAGGGGTTGCTCATATCATGCCTCTCCACTTCAGCTATTTAAAAAACTGATCTCTGTTTCTTTGAGGGCCTAAAGTGATTGAAGTCTTTAGATCTTTTGTTAGAAGATGTGTTTTCCAGAACCAAATTCTGGTCTGTTTTAAAATGTGAATTCCAGAGCTGGACACGTTGAGTAGGGTTCTTAACAAACCATGTGTGGAGGAAATACAACTATGTTTAACCCAAAGCTTTACTATTTTTAGCATTGAATTAAAGCATTTTTCCCCTGCTTTAACCTGCCTTATCATGATCCTTGTAGCAGATTCCTGTGATCCACAGTCTACCTCCACCGTGTCAATCTTTCTCCTGTGCATACCCCTGCAGTTAACAAAGGTCATTTTTGTGGCTGAATTCACTTCATTACAGCAAAAGTAAATAAAAGCTGTCACCACTCTAGCAATGAGCATAGGTGCTTACCTTGGAGCTGTGCTGGGTGCGTAAATATACATTGTCTTTAAAATGCTGTGAATGGCCAACTGGATAGCATCCACATGAGTGCGTCAGAAAGAAATCCTAACAGTCTATTGTTTCACTTGCGCCTGCATCTTTAATGGTTGCCCAATACAAAGAATAAAAAGCAATTATCGAAGGCAGCTTTTAGGAATAACTTTACATGTGGGATGCAATTACAGTGTGAAAGAAGGCTGGCTTAATAGTGATAGACAGTGACTAAGAGAACTGATTACCAGGGAACTAGCTGCCAAAATCACATCCAGGAAAAAAGTGTGGGGGTAAAAAAAGCTTTCAGACCAGCCTGAATATTTGTCAGTCCACCATTAGTGATACTGGCAAACTGCTGTGCACACCAATTCCTCTTCAGAGTGACTTGTGCAGCTGCTGGGGCCCCTCAGACACCCATGCACGGGCTCACATTCCCCTTTGGGGTCCGGGGTGTGGGAGCTGCAGGAGGCACAGACCATTGACTGACATACGAGTGACAACATCTTGCCCAGCTTGGGGGCTGCGGAGAGAAAGGAGATGCTGCATATTGCTTGTCCTGCTCTTGGGTCAGCAAGGCCTGGGCCATGGCTGAGGGCTCTGCACTGTTGCTGCTGGCATTGCGGGGAAGGGATCAGGTGCTGGCGTTTTTCTCAGCGGTCTATGTTCACATTTTAGCTGGGTCTGCTCTACACCTGTGTTATTCCTAATGGAGGTGCATAAGTCTGGGGAGTTAAATACCCCATGCAGTTTAAAGAACTTGCAAAACCATGCTCACTGTCACCTGGCTGCTGGCAGTGCCTGGAGCCTGCCCCTGATACATTGGTCCTCAGTATTTAAACCATTGGCTGTTTTTCTGTGAAGATACATCTCTGATGTGGGAAACTACAGCGGGTCCGTGCATTCCCTGACAGAGGGTATGGCAACAGAAATCAGCCTTGAAGATATTAAGGTTTACCTGTGAGAAAGATGGGAGCAAAGGAGTATCTGGAGATATTAAGTTGTACTCATGAGAAAGAGGAGATGTATCTGTGAGAAAGAAGGGAGTAGAAGAGTAACGTTGACGATAGCAAAATTAGCCAATGAGATGTTACTACTGCAACTTGTAACCAATAGTGAAAAGACACGTAAACTGGTATAACTGTATAAAAATGCACTTGTGGCAATAAATGGCATCTACTTGTGTCCTAGAAGAACTTGGTCTATGTAATTTGTCCGTCTCAACCGTGACACTCTGACAAACAGTATAGTTCATCCCATATTTCATTTTGATGTGGCCTGTCCTAGTACCACTTGCCATCTCATGTTGAAAGGTTTAAATGCTTTCTCTGCTGTGGAGTTTTTCAGTCTGGCTTTGCCATGAGCTCTGAGGGTCCAGGATGTCACAGCAAACCAACTGAAGTCACCACCACACCCTCAGGACTCACTGAGGTTGCTTCAAAGTGACTCTGTTTTCAGCACACCTTGTAGCGTGTCCCCAAGATACCTGTTGGACTTCACATCCCTCCCCTCTCATCTCATGTTTTGTTTTAGCCTCTTCAAGCTGCTCTCCTCATGATTTCGTTCAGTGTTTCCCAGACTTGCTGCAACTGACTCTCCCTTTGGAGAGTTTCTGGGCTTTGCACCTCAGGGAGCCTTATTGCTGCCCTTGTTCTTCTTTCGCCCTTAGCCTTAGGTGTTAGCATTCAATTTGGTGATAGCAGCAGTGGGATGGTGACCTGTGAGGGAGCCAGGACAACTTCAGGGTGCTGAGACCATCTAGTTCACAGCGAACCCCTTCCATGAAACTGCCAGCGTGGTGTCTGGCGTGTGCCAACCATCTGTCCTGGGCGCAATTTGGTGGGGGGAGCCAAAGCCCTTGTTTATTTTACAGATACAGAGACAGCCACAGTCTCAGCACAGCTCTGCATCTGCTCTCGGCTCGTGCCGTACCAGCTGGGAACCGCTGGCTTTGCTCATGCTCTCGCCTGTGTCTGCCTTGGCTGACGAATCGCTCACGCAGAGTTGTGGCATCTTTTACGCCCTGTTTTAATACTGCTACTTGTCAGTGGATACATGAGTCAGTACATCGCCAGCTGCATCCTGCCGCTCTCATCTGGGGCCCAGTCTCCAGGCTCTGCAATCTATGCTGAAAAAGACAGCACTTCTAGTTGTTTCCTTTTTTGTGTGCCTGCCTCTGGACCACGAGAGGCTTCAGATGTTTCATTTTGCTGCAGCCTTTTTTACTTTGCAGTGTGTTTCCCAGATTGGCTCCTCGTGAATGAGCAGGTCAGGTTCAAATCCACTTGGGAGGTCAAGGGAGGTGTCCTCTAGGGCAGGTACTGCTGCACCTCCTGCTCTCTTCATAGTGACTTGGAGCTCTGCTGTTACAGGAGCGTTATCTTCACGTGGGGGTGAGCTCCAAACGATGTGTCCCCACTCCCCACATCCCTCATCCCAGACCATTGACTATGTGACTCTGTGATGAGCCAGTGTGAGGGCTACTCTGAAAGAGACACAACTCTACTGTTACCCTCAAAAAGCACTAGACCTAACAACCTGCAAAATTGCATGGGTGTCCACTCAGTGTTTTTCTTTTTTATATGTTCATATCTAAGAATAACTTAAGGAAAAAGTGTTTAGTTGGAGATTTTTTTTATTTTAATTTAAGCATGAAGAGTGAAAATCAAGCATATTTCTATCTATTTCTATCAGAGAAAACCTTTTTGTTTCTGAATTCTTCTGTGTAACTTTAGTGAGACGATAACCAACCACAGAAATGTCAGTAGGACTGTGTGGGTAGGTTGGTCTTTTTAGAAACCTGACTCCTGATTTTTATTTGCAACAGATATTTTCTACCACCATGTGCAACATGAGGCAATATTTGCACGTAGTTTTGGTAATTTAGCCTGTAGTACGCACTTGGGCTGCTTCCTGTTCCATCACCATTTTTCTTTTGCGTACCTCACGCCACTTGGAAACACAGTGATATTGTCATTTCATGATGTATGCTGTGTTTTGGATGGTGTTGCAGGGTTTTTTTTTATTCCTGTCTTCTTTTGCAACCAGCAGATTAGATCCGGAAAACGCACTTTATATTCTGATAATGGAGAAGGAGTGAAATCCTCGTCCAAATGAAGTCAGTTGCAAACCTCCTGTTGACTTCAGTGGGGATAGGATTTCACCCCATCTGGTGTTGCGTTGCCTAAAAAAGAAAAAGAGACCTGATCCAAAAGCCTGTTGTAGTCAATGGAGAGATTCCCAATAATTTTAATGGGTCTGCATTAGATCCAACATGAGGTTATTCAGTCACCTCCAAATTTTACAGGGATATAGCACTTATGTTCCCTTCTCCACGGGCTAATAAGCTTTCTCTGGGTTAGACAAATTATCTGCACATTTGGGATTTGGGTGAACTAAGAACTTATTTTCTTTCTTTTTTTTTTTTTATTTTTTTTTTTATTTTCCCCAGTGTATCTTTTCAGACACTGTTTTGCCTTGTGGTGATTCTAAATCATCACAAAACAAATAAACACTGAACAATGATCAGGATATGTAAGTTTGGCTTTATAGATTCCAGTTCCATGAACTTTGATTTAATAAACTTACCCCTCTTTGTAGCAGAAAGGACAAAACATGGGTGGGTTGCTGAACTTGAAACCTGGTTCTGATTCTGACGAACGTTTAAAAGCTAAATTTGAGTCTGATAAAGTTTTAAAAACACTGGTAATGTGAAAAAGATGCTTCACTGCTCCCCTTGTATTTTTAACCTTCTTTCTTATTAAAACGGTAAATAGTTTTGTATTATTGCAGTGAATTCTTCTCTAATTTACTCCAGTGTAAATCCAGAGGAATGTTTCTGAGGGCAAGAGAGCTGTTCTGCATCCACACCCGGGGGGAGTGACAGCGGCTCTGCCAAGCTGTTCCCCCTTCCTCTTCCTCCTTTCACTGTTTGCATTTGCTAATCCTGGACCAAAAGAGTCATTAAATGATGCGCTGGTTCCAGCGGTGGTTCGTTGTCTCCACCATTCACTGTCCCTGTGGTTGTGAGGATTTAAGTGCCTTTGATATAACCAGAGTGATTTAAGCTAAAAAAAGCCTTTTTGGTGGATTCTGTTTTCCTCCCAAATAATCTCAAAATATGACTATTTATTTTCATTTTTGCATTGGAAGAAAAACAAAACCTCAGGCATTTTATGAAAAGCTTTTTGTGGGTTGAAACATCTGTTTTTGCCTCACATGTCAGAACCCGATTTGAATCTCTCGCATAATTTTTGATGAAGCAGATGGACTGCCTCTCTCTCCCTCTTTCTCATACACACACATATACATGTAGAGTGTATCTGCTTTGGATCTCAGAAACTTTCATGTAATTTAAAAAAAAAATTGAATAAACTTTTTAAAAAATATGTTGGTCCGCTTTAGAAATTAGCTTTAAGTTAATGTGTCTGAAAAGTTGAAGTAACACTGGGTTTTTGATTAAGTGCCTCTAGCTAGTTTGTTTTCTTGCATATTGAAGTTAATTTCAGTGGAGAATTGACTTTTCCTGAGTTTCACTCCAAAAGTAAAAATGTTCTGTAGAAAATCTTATCTTTTTCTAAATTTTTTTCCTTTTATTTTCCACATTTTGCTTCATAGTTTTCTATGAAGTAAAACTACTTCATAGTTTACTTCACAGTAGTCTATAAAAATAGTGATCATCCAAGCAGGTTTTCTAGGTTTTGAGCTAAATCAGTTTCTTGTTCACTCTGTGTGCCAATGAAGAGAACAATTCCATTTTCTTTTGGCTGATATATTATTGTCTGGTTTGTTGATCTAAACATCGATGCTTACTCTTACAATAAGACTCATCAAGCCCAGCTGCATAGACCTAAAGTTGTATCTGAAAATCAAAATATTCACCTTCAGCTTCCAGACAGAAAACTGGGTACCTCTAGAATATAGCCCTGAATTCCGTGTGTACTGTAGGATAAGATAAATAGCTTCTCAGAGGTGGCTGCTTCTCTTTTTGACCCTAAAGGACCCTATGGATTAGTTCAGGCTTAGACATCTACATCTCAGATGTGTAAGCTGTGGCATATGAATCCTACACACAGTCCTTGGAATTGCAGATTGGTTTCCTGGGAGAATCAATTTATATCTTCCACTTGATGTTTGGTTTATTTAGTTACTGTATGAAATTCTTGTAAACATGAAACTGCAAACTAAATGTCCTTTGTGTCTCATGTGGATTCTTTGCAGAGATAAACACACTCTCTTTACGCCTACTCTATAAATGAATTTTATATATGGTGATCGCTTTCTTCCATTTCAACTTCTGGGAAAAGTTGCAACATGATCCGAAGTCCAAGTCTTCCCATTGACTTCAGTGACTTCTGGATTACGGTCAAAAGTGTCTAACAGTTATTTTAGCGTGAATCCTCAGAAGTTAATTTTACCATTATTCAGGAGATATAAGATGTAGTTAAATGTTAAGGACACTGTGATTTTTAACTGAAAAGTGGTGAAATACGTTATATTGGGAAGGCTTTTTTTTTTTTCTCCTCCAGTTTAGTATGTCTAGCAGTCAATAATTTTTCATTAATAAATACACATCTGTAGGCAACAGGATTACATCAGAAATGAAAGCATTTTTTTTCCTTCACAGATTAGATCCTGGTTAGAAACCAATAAACAGAAAATGAAATCCACCAAGATGTTGCTCAGCTGATCTTCTGTTTCTAATACTGCATAGTAAAAAAAAGTGGACAAGTTGTTTTTTATAACCAAAATAATTGTTTTGTTATTTTAAAATCTTTTTAAGATAAAAGTTCCAAAGGCTTAGACTGTATTTACATATTTTTAGCAGCTTTCTGCACTTAATATTTGTCATGTTATCAGCACTACCTTCTGTAGTTAATTTAGCTTGTAGAAATCTGTGATTAATGTGCCTTTGCTATAGCATTAATTTTCAGCCACAACCCCTCTTTGCCCTTTGGTATTATGTTAATTACTGGAAAAGAACCATGAAATCACGTATGGCACAGAGCTGTGGTGTGGCGAAGAACAACAACCAGAACTGATGTCCTGAGATGTGTCCGAACAAGAGAGTGGGAATGCTTCTGACCTGACTAATGGAACCAAAAATATAAGGGGTTTTAGGGATTAAGCAATTCTGGTTTATTCTGGACAAGTGCTCCATCTTACTGCTTTCCATTGCCAATGGTAGGTTTTTGGTAGGCAGAACTGCTGGGCAGTTCTTTTCAGTCCTTGGGAGGACACTTAATTTGGAAGCATTTATCTCAGTAGATTTTTCTCCCCAGTGAAACTGCTGTAAGGGCTGTTGGTTCTTGATCCAAAAACAACTGGAGTCGTTGCAGTGAGTTAAGGTTTAGATATACCCCGTTCTTATGGAGAAGATAGTCCTAAAATGGTCACACTTGGAGAAGTAATTTTGCTGTATGAAAAAAAAAAAAAGAGCTACTTAATCCTGTGAGCAAACTGCTAGAATAGCAAACAAAATAATTTAGTGATGAGGCCAGAATTATTTATTACTACCAAAATAAATATGAATATGATAAGCCTTAGTAGAAAAGAGAAATATTTTCTTTAATGAGGGGAAATATTACAGTAGCCAAAATTAGACTTGTCTGAAATATTTTGTTAGCTAAATATCCAGTTACTCATCTGACCATTACTTTAAATAAAGTAAGCAAATGAAGAGTTTTCCCCTTTATATAAATTTGGCCAGAAGTATCAAAGAACTTGGACCCTTAGGGTGGGTCTTACCAGAAAGTAAAGACCTGAGTTTAGAGTGTGAGCCTTAAAATCACTTCTGAAATAGATGGGTGTCTAATGTTTGTGGGTAGGCACCCATCCTGGCTTTACAGGTAATGCTCCTGCACGCCTACATTGCTCATCCTGCAGATGCTGGAGTAACACGAGGAAGCCTTTGCATTTAAACTCAGCAGGGATTCTTTGGCCAAGGGAAGATCTTCGATCCCATAGACATGCTCAAAGCAGTCATCTGCTTGCAAGCTGACGCAAAAAAAACACAGATGTCATGACCAGTTCAACTAAACAAAACACAATAAAAGTGCTGCTACCTATTGCTCCTTATTTATATACAGCAAATAGTTACCGAGGCTGTGGGCGATCTGGGTTTCATGCCTCTTCAGAGGGGATCCTATGTTGCCATCCCTTGAAAATGTCCTGCCTGCCAGGCTGCTTTGAAAAGTGAAAAAAGAAGGGAAAGTCATGCTTCTCCCTTGTTTTGAGACTGCTCCTAGAGATAGAAAAAGGTGCTGGATTCAGCAGGAAAAGATAAAAGAGGGAGAGGTGGTGCACCCTGCTCTTCCATGGGCTGTTGCAGTGGTTTGTGCTGAAGACCACAAGCAGTGGACAGGATCAAGAAATCACCCTTCTCTTTTTTCTTCACACAAGTGCTTTTCTTACTGGACTGGAAAGTCACACTTTTAGTACCCATAGGCAGCTGCCCGCAGATGAGGTACTGCCCCTCTGAGGTTCTTGGGTGTGAATTGGGCTGTATGGCTCCAGTCAGTTCCTATGTTTGCACAAGGGGTGATGGTCCCGGGGTGGAAAGAATGGTGGGGGCTATGCAGATTCATCAGGCACTTGGCACGACTTGAGACACCCCTAACTGACAGCAATGATGGGTTCACACAGGAGTGGCCTTGTGAGCTGGAGAAGGACAAGTGTTGCTTCAGAGAGGGGAAGCCAGGAGTATGGAGACGAAAAAGTAGATATTACACTGAGAAATGCTGGGACTTTGTAATTTTTCCAGTTTAAGTGCTAGACTTTCCTCTCTGAAGCCAAGAAGTATCATGTCAGTCTCTCCCACTGATGATATAAGACCGCTGCATGACACACAGCCTTTATAAAGCATCAGACTTCTAGCAATACTATAGTTGTTTTTATCACAATGCTCCCAACAAACGGCACATGCTGTTAATATGAATCTATCTTTCAGCAGCAGATATTTCAGGCAATGTTAGTAACATAATCTCATGATGTTGCCATAATAGACTATGATGCAGATCCAAATGTTCCTGGAGTGAATTCTTTGGTTGTTTTCCTGTAGTTCTTAGCTTCAGTGGAACACATGCCCATATACTGTGAGTATGCTCAGCCTTGCTGATCCTTTCACAGTGCTAGGTCTCTGTTAGCCTAAATTTGTAGTCTCAGAGATGCTGGAAGAGCACTGCAGGTAATGGCACAGGCTGTGGGGACACCATGGAGCAAAGGGGGAGCAGCAGCGGGTCCTGCCAAGAAATAAAACAGGATAGTAGCAAGGTTGTGGTGCTGTTATACACTCCTTAAAAGAGTGTATAACAACACACCTGAGATGATGAAAGGTGCAGCATGCTGGGGGCAGGGGAATCCCTGGGTTGCCAGTGCAGCGCTCCCAGAAGAGCCTGTGCTGTGCTCAAAGGGCTGCACTGTTAGTGTTGGCTGTGGGATATGGCCGAGGATCGCCTGTCTTTCTCAGGCAATTAGCCATATCCCTTTGCAGTGTCTACACTAATAAATTAACACTGCCAGAGGTCTTGCCTTGGCTGTGAATGCTGCTGTTTCTGTCATTAAATTGTTAGAGCTGTCCTTGGCATGGTATTGGCCTGGGCTTAACCAGAGCCTCTCGTACTATTCCTGGTGCTGGCTCAGGAATTAGCCTGGGCCAGGGACCATTGAAAAAGCAGTTTGGATGTGTCCTCCCTATTTCAAAGGCCAGGAGAGTTTAATAAATGCATGTGGCCATGTTATGACAGCATGCTTCTGCTCCCAGGGCTAGGGAACATGACCTGGAGTTGCCTGGTTTATTGGTAGGGATGTAGTTGTTGCATCTGAGAGCCTCCTGCAACTGTGAGGCTCTTGTTTCTTCTACTGTGATGCAAAGAGTAGATGAAATATGACCCAGACAGGCACTGATAACATTTTTTTAAACGTAAATGCTTTAAAAGGTACATTTTTACTGAGTAGAGAGCAAGACAGAGAAATTGAGAGGCCAGAGGAACTCAAAGAACTGCAGATCTAGTATAGTAGACAATTAAAATTTTGCATGTGTATAAAAAGTTAAGAAATATGCAGAGAATTAGAAACAACAGAAATTCATTGTACAATACAAAAGTCTACATGCTCAGTAAACTAGATTGGGAAGATTTCCTGAAATTTCAGGTCAGTTTTACAAATTAATGTGTTGCAAAATTTCATATGGACATGTCTAAACGTTTTAATCCATTACTTAGTCATTCCTGAGCTTTATTGTTTGTGCACTGTCTTCTGCCAGTAACCCCACTAATTTAAATGGAGCTGATCTAATATCAGATTGATGGGACACACTGCTGAACTGGGCAAAAAACATGCTTAAGGACTACTCTGATGTTTATTGTTCCAGTCCAGCTAATTGTCAATTCTTTGAACATGAAATGAATAGCATTTTAGTATTACAGCTTCATTAAGTCTGTTACGTTTGTTAATCTCGTACTCTGTGTAAACCCAGTTAAGATCTGTTTCCCATATATGCCTCTGTTGCCTAAATCCTATGTGTATATAACACACAGTTTTATACTTAGTATAAAATTACTTCACTACTGTGGCCCGAGAAAACTGCTTTAGTAGCTGCCTGTGACTATTAGTGGAGGAACATCTATGTTGTCCAAATTACTCTAAGAACTAGCTCATTGCTGTATTATTCCAATTTTGTTGTAAAATTTGACCGCTATGTTACTCTGACAATGTTGAAGTTATAGCCATCATGTACTGTCATCATTATGATTATAAGGTCTGTTCATTCCCTGGGAACCTGGACATTAAACAGGGCAGTGGCAATGAGATACCTCTGATTTATCCATTTTATGCTTCTGTGACCATAGTGGAGTGTTGGGAACTGGTTTCGGACTATGGCATCTCCATCAAGCTTGGGGGTTCTATACATGTCAGGGTCATTTTGTGCTTTTGCATTCCAATAAAAGTCTCTCTTTTTCTTTTTCTTTTTCTTTTTCTTTTTCTTTTTCTTTTTCTTTTTCTTTTTCTTTTTCTTTTTCTTTTTCTTTTTCTTTTTCTTTTTCTTTTTCTTTTTCTTTTTCTTTTTCTTTTTCTTTTTCTCTTTCTCTTTCTCTTTCTCTTTCTCTTTCTCTTTCTCTTTCTCTTTCTCTTTCTCTCTTTTTCTTTTTCTTTTTCTTTTTCTTTTTCTTTTTCTTTTTCTTTTTCTTTTTCTTTTTCTTTTTCTTTTTCTTTTTCTTTTTCTTTTTCTTTTTCTTTTTCTTTTTCTTTTTCTTTTTCTTTTTCTTTTTCTTTTTCTTTTTCTTTTTCTTTTTCTTCTTTCTCTTTCTCTTTTTTCTTTCTCTTTTTTCTTTCTCTTTCTCTTTTTTCTTTTTTTTTATTATTTTTCAAAGTGAACCTCCAAGACTGGCTCAGGGAAGAGTGGCTGGAAAGCTGCCTGGCAGAAGGGGATCTGGGGGTGTTGATTGACAGACTGCTGAACATGAGCCAGCAGTGTGCCCAGGTGGCCAAAAAGGCCAACAGCATCCTGTCTTGTATCAGGAATAGTGTGGCCAGCAGGACCAGAGAAGTGATCATACCTCTGTACTCGGCACTGGTGAGGCCCCCTTGGATACTGTGTCCAGTTTTGGGCTCCTCATCATAAGAAAGACACTGGGGTACTGGAGAGAGTACAGAAGAGGGTGACGAAGTTGGTGAGGGGCCTGGAGCACAAGTCCGATGAGAAGCAGCTAAAGAAACTGGGGCTGTTTAGCCTGGAGAAAATGAGGCTGAGGGGAGACCTTATAGCTGTCTACAACCACCTGAATGGAGGTTGTAGCATGGAGGGTGTTGGTCTCTTCTCCCAAGTAGCAAGTGATAGGACAAGAGGAAATGGCCTCAAGTTGTGCCAGGGGAGGTTTAGATTGGATATTAGCAAACAATTCTTCATGGAAAGGGTTGTCAGGCATTGGAACAGGCTGCCCAGGGAAGTGGTGGAGTCACCATCCCTGGAGGTGTTTACAAGGCATTTAGAGGAGGTTCTTAGGGATATGGTTTAGTGTTAGAGTTAGGTTATGGTTGGATTCAATGATCCTGAGGGTGTCTTCCAACTGAAATGATTTTATGATTCTATCACTGGAAGGCAGGTAACAATTATTAAAGTTTCTGAGTGTTTGAGACTTTGGATGGTGCTGCTAAACCCGCCTTGCCTTGCCTTGCCTTGCCTTGCCTCGTCTTGCCTCGCCTCTCCTTGCCTTGCCTTGCCTCGCCTCGCCTTGCCTCGCCTTGCCTTTCCCTGGACAGTAGTCCCCAAGTAGGTTCCAGTCTGGATTTTCCTTCTTCCCACCAGTATTTCCTACACATTTGTCTGAGCCATATCTTAAATTTTTCTCTTTTCCTCCTGTGTGTGTGAACACTCATGCGATGGATCCTGTGTGTGTTTGTGGGGGACAGATTGTGGGTGTTGAGGAGGGGGTTGACAACCATTTTAAATTGCAGCTGTGCAGGAATCACCTTCCTGCTCTCAAGCCATACCACACTGCACACTCTGGGGACAGAGTGGCTCCCGAGTGGCTAGAAGAGGCTGGTTGGTTTATGAGTCTTTAGGCCACTGAGCATCTCTGGCATGTGGAGCCATAGAATGAGAAAAGGGGCATGTCTGGCATGTCTGAGGTGCAGGCTGGGCTGTGGGGGCACAAGGGTGTCCCTCAGCAAGTGGCTTCTCCAGGAGAGCTCAACTCATGCATCTGCGTTCTCTGCTCACACCAATTAACTCGACGCAGAGCCCAAAGGAAGCAACTGCAACTTGCTGACTGGAGTTGAGAGCATGTCTTTTCATGACATCCATAAGGCCCCAGTCCTGAGCAGTTCAGGGAATAAGGGTTTTTTCCCTTCTACCTCTGCTCTTCAAAGCTGGTAATTCTGCACTACATTCTGCCACAGACCTGAATAAGAGCAAAAATTTAACCACTTCCATACTGTGTCAGCTTCAATCAAGGGTTTAGGCTGAGACCGTTTGCAAAGAAATCAACACAACAAAAACTTTTCTTTTAAATACATTTAATTTGGATCTGTGTATTAAAAAGAAAAAAAGTGAGAAGTCACAAAGCCCATTCAAAGGCTGGCTGGTAGAGCTAAGTATTTTCTTTTTGCAGAAAGAAATAATGCTGAGCAAAACACTTGCAGAGTGTAATTGTACATGACAGTCCATGTCAGAGTTCAGCAATGAAAACTGAAGTAATTTTTTTTTTTAAGCTGAAAATAATGCATCAACCTAATGAGTAACAGGTGTTGTTTGTTTGTTTGCACTTTGTTTTCGTTGGTAGGGAGGACGTGTTCTTTTGTTCTCACCATTTTCTGCTGGCTCTGGTCTCTGAATGCTACCATCTCATTGACTTCGACAGATTTAGCTGGAAAAACAGACACATTTTAACTAGCAATGCCCAAATACCAGCTATGTGATATGATTCACTCTGCGGAGGAGGAGAATGGTTTGTTTAAATCACTGGCTGGCTTATGCCTGAAGGATGCCTGTAACAGAGGAGGTTTCACCTGCTAAATCTACACAACCTCTTCTTTTCCTAAGGAGTGTTTTTAACAGTTGCCACATACACACGTGCTGTATAAATGACCTGAGGTCTGTCTTACACACTTTGAATTATAGCCACCCTATAGTGCTTTTCACTGTCTTTGCTATCAGTTTGCTTAGAAGTTTGATACTTGAGCACAGTCCCAAGAAAAGAGGCACATCTTTTTAGGCAAGCTGGAAAAACACGTTTCTGCAGAGAATAAGTGTAAATACTTTTCACTTTAAAAGACAATCTAATCAAGCAGTCAGTGAATGTTATTTTAAAGACTTTAATGTAATGAAGTCCTCTTAGCACGCAGTTTTGCTAATTTAGTCTGGTGGGTGATTGAAAAGGGTAGAAGATGTTAGGAATCAGGTGTGGCCTTATTTTAATGAACAGGGAATGATTATTCACTGTTTATCAGAAAGCAAAACAAGAAGTGGCTTCTGAGACGGTGCTGAGATAGAAAGTTCAAAATAAACAGTGCATAGTTAAACTGCAGCAGTAACAATCCTGAAAGTTTTTGTGAATTTAAGAAAGCAATTAAATGAATTAATGGAAAAAGGGTACTCAAAGGCTAATAACATGAAGAAATATTCTCTGGCTTTGGAAGTCTTCATGCCTCTGATTACTGGCAGCAGGAAAGAAATGCCAGAAGAGGCATCAAGATTCATTTCCCCTGTTATTCTGCATTTTCCTAGTCTTCTTCTGCCGGTCTCAGACCCAGATGAATCTTTGTTCTCCTCTTGAAAAATGAAGACCACAAGCACAACAATGAATATAAAATAGTGTTAAAGTCACATCAAGTAGAATATAAATTTGGAGTAATACTTCACCTAACATTTCCAGTTTCATGTTACATGCTGTGCACTGTTGGCCTTAACTTGATTCGCACAAAATTTGTGAGTTTTCTTTGTTTCTGTTTCTCTGTAGGTCAATACTGAATTCCTGCATATCTTTTCAAGTAAGCTAATTTCTGATATTATTCTGCTGTTAAAATAGTTACCTTGAAAGTTTAATCACTTTGGAATTCAAGAAAAAGTGAAAAATTCTCTCTATAGTTTATGTTATTATCATAACTGATGACCTGACAAAAAGAACATAATATTTATGCAATTATTTTCTTGCTTCTTTTCTGATAGTAGAAATTGCTTAAGGGAAATTTTCTAAATGTAATTTTCTTAAATGTCATTTGAGGAGAAATCTAGAATAGAATAGAAATTCTGTTCTATTAGACAACAGAAATTGTCTTTTTGAGTTTAAAGAATGGAGAAAACATTCTGCAATAATGGATATCAAGAAAATATTATAAGGCTTTGCAGTGTCTTAAAGTTAAATTCAACTATGTTAACCAATGTACAAAAAGCCTGACTTTCAATTTGTTTTCAGCTAGTACATACAGTAATATATCCTATATATCCATTACCTTAGAAATGCACATAAAGATCCACAGGTGTTCATGTGTGTAAGCACATGGACATATTTTTTGTACTTATACTAGATGTATATGAATATGCCATGGATATGATATATAAATGGCAAACCTGAAAAGAAAGTGAAAAACTATTGCATAGCAGAGAAAGCAGTTGATGCTTTCTCCTCATCATAAAAAAGACTTTTAAAATAAAAATTATATATTGTCAATACCTGTTCTCAATCTATTATTAGTCTATTGACTTTTTGCATCATGATAGAAGACTTATTGCAAATAACTTGTCTCAATCTCTTAACTTTGTCACTTCTTTAAAAAGATACATATTTTGTTATGACAGTTTCTAGCCGAAAGCTATGGGTCTGATAATGGGAATGTATCTGTTAATATGGCAAATCGTATTTAGAGACAGCATGTGCAACACTAAATGCCAGAACACCAATATGACCCATCTGCCCAATATGTAAAGTATAATAACACCATTATGAAGTGATGATATGTTTACATACCCTTGTAACAGGATTAAAGTTTTCTTAATTGTCCTCTGCTTGAACCTAATGTAATGTTTTTGGTGTGTCCTATAGAATAATATTGAAAGAATGAACAAATCAGTGGCGGAACCTTCTGAGATTTGCCTAATTACGACTGAAATTGTTCCCATATTGGAAATTACATGCATATAATGCCTTTTGGGGCACAGAATAGAAGAAGCATATGAAGGTCAGCCAAAAGTGTATTGCAACGAGTTCTGTCTTCATGAACTTCTAAAATGTCTTTTTCATGCAATGAGACACATTAATTTACTAGAAACAGATTTCAGAATTGTTTTATCCAATTTTGGAAGGCTTATTTCTGCAATACCCATAAACCTGTTGCAGAAAACATAAATTGCAGTTGCCCTGAATTTAGTTAAATCACCACAAATAGAAATCACTCAGCTAGGTCATGTGTGGGATTAGGATGCTGCTGCTGCATTTCAGGTACACGGTTCATTTTGAAAGATTCTCTAGAGTTTTACAGACCTTCAACCGGATCTTGACCCACGTGTCATTCAAACCAGCCCAGTGAAATACAGGGGAGTCTTGGATAGGTCAAGTAGTACCAGCTGCATCCAGCTGTGTGTTCCCATGACACCGTTGCATGTTTGTGATACATTAATATATTATAGTTTTCCTTTTTATTTTTATTCCACTCCAGCCTTTTTACAGCACAGCTGCATGTTAACCAGCATGATGACTTCTCACTAGCCTAGAAGTGCTGAGCCTGCTGAGCAGAACTGCATGTCTGAGAGCAGAGAGACACTTGCAAAATGGCTGAGTCTTTGGGGAATGCCTTCAAGATCAGGGAGGTCTTGCTGAGCTATTGATAATGGCTCATGTTTCAGGAGATCAAAACAACTCTTTTCTTGATTGACTTGATTGCTTCAAGTAAAAAAGAATAATTAACAATCATCTGCTTCAAAAAGTATACTGTACAGTTTTAACAGTAGTATTATGTGGTTATTGCACACAAGGCATGAAAATGTTAGATGCTATATATTACTGTAAGAAGTATTCTAACACCAGATTTCTAATTAAACCCCAGTTTCATCAATGCTTACACTGCAAAGTGTCTGAGGACTTACATGTTAGAGACAGAGCCCATATCATCCTGCAACCATAAAATTAAACTATAAACACAATAATTTTTTAAAAATGTAATTTAGCTGCTTCAAAGATGGGCTGCCTGCTTTGGAAGTGAGACAATGCAAACCAAAGGAGTGGATAGGGTGCGTCATGGATATGGACCAGAAAATGTAGGAAGACTGCCCTATCACAGAGAGAATCCAGCTGGGACATTCTCTGTGCTAGCACAGTTCATGTGCTGTAGCTTAGCGTCTTTTGCTTTCATATCCAAGTTTTGGCAACAGTTTTGTTCATTGGTAGCCTGCTTCTTTCCCAGATCAGTGCTGAATCCCATTCTAACTGTGAAAAAAAGAAAAAATAGTCATTTGGTAGTGCTCCATCACCTTGATTTTCTCTGCTTGCAGAGTACGAATCAAAGCTGTGTTTTTTTTTTTTTTTTTTTTTTTCTGAAAATTTAACTGATCTTTTTTCAGTTCATTGGTAGTTTATGGATGAAGAGAGCTGAGTCAGACCCCTTGCATGCGTAAGAAGGGAAATGAAAATAAAATTTTTCAGGGTGAACAGCTTATTTGACATATTGTGGTAGCCATGTACTTCTTTATCTTCCGATATTTGGATACTAGGGACTTTCATGTTGCGTCAATACCATACAGATCATGGGAGCAACGTGAACTGGTGCCAAAGTAGAGGCTAAAACCTGAAGTCTATCACTACCAAAGATTTCTGCCTCATGTCGTTACACAGAAACAGCAGTTTAAACTTCTTAATTTACACCAAAGCTTTGCAGCTTTGCAGAGCTTTGGAGCTTTGAAAACGGAGTTTTGACTAGACCTGCTCTAGCAGGGAGGAGCGGGCAGCAAGTTTGTGCTCCTACCCGCAGCAAAAGTGTGGAGAGCATTATGGTTTGGACTTGGTCCCATCACTGGATAACTGCAGCCAGACTCCCTGGGGTGTTCTGGATGTTTTGTGCTGAACCTGTAGTGCAGTCTGGCTCTCAAGCCAGCGTATCTGGGCCCATCGCATCAGTGAAGTCGGTGCTTTCAGACACAGAGTGCTGGCGTGGAGTCTCCAGTGTTGTTTCTTTCCCTGTTCTTGGCTGGTACAAGTCGGGCATGTGTTCATGACATGAACACCTTAACGTTGCTCCAGCTCCTGGTGGTTGGTTCAGTCTCATTGCTTGGTATCATCAAAAGCAAGGTGACTTCTTGTTGCTTCATTGGTGGCACTAGGTTGGGCTTAAAGGGTCTGGGTACATTGTCTGCAGTGTAGGCATAACCATTTCCAATGGTAAAAATGTTCATAGGCGATGTTCTTTGTTCTTTGTTTATGTATATTATTGCCCCTAATGAACCTTGTAGCTGCAACAAAAGTTGGCAGTTTAGTGAACGTTATCTCAGATAATCAGTTTTAGTAGCAAAACCAGGTCTCACAGATCTCTTTGGCTTGGTTCAATGCAAAGGAGCATTAACAATTTAAGTTTAGTCTGAGCTAGTTGCTTAGACAGGGATTGCCAAGTTTATGTGCATGCTTCTGTGTAATTATAATTATGAAAATTACTCTTCAGCTTGTGAAATGGTGGAGCCTTGCAGCCTTTTTTTAATTAAGAGGCTGTCAAATATGTACGCTGTTCCAATGTTCAAATCCATGGCATTTAAAAAAAATAAGTTATTTTGAATGTAGGGATCCAAGGCTCTTGCTGTATAATCATATTATGATTAAAACAATATTCAAGTGAATTGTGGTAATTCCAGTTAAGAAACACTAAAAGGATTTTATGTGAAATTATTGTCACAAGTTACATTTAATTTTATAGTATTATTCATTTACAAAGGAACTCCTTTGTTGTCCATCATCATAGTAGTAGCGAACTAAATCCTCAGCATAGTGTAGGTAGAATTCAGGGTTCACACTTGGAATCAAGTATCAAGACAGATATCTTTATTCTAAACTAGTTACAGAAGGTCATTAAGGGGGAAATTCTGGAGTACAATGATGAGGTAGGCTTTTTGGTTGATATAATTTAAAAAAACAGATTCCAAGCTTTCGTTATGTGATCTTTTGTCTGATCTTTCATGTCAGAATGGAGATAAACTTGGTATAAAATTTTCATTACCAACTTACTATGATTATCAGTCCCTTTAAAATATTTCAGTGAGGGACAAACTTGATCCAAGTAACAGGTAGTGGGGCTTAACAGCCTGTGTTATTCAGCAGGTTGGAGGGAGAATCTTAATAGCCCCTTAAGGTCTCAAAGTCTATGAATGGAAGTGTGTTAAAAGCGACACATTTGGAGGTGTAAAATGTGTCTTTCCATAGTTACAGGCTGATTTCCATGTATGCTGTTCATAATGCAAGAAAGGGGGCATCTTTCTCTCTAATTAAAACTGCCTATAGAACTATATGAAAAATATATGAAAAAACATAAGCAGTAAAGAGGTTGAATGTGGTGAGTTGAAGTTCTGAAGGCTGGGAGGCTAGAGGGAAACCTGAAATGTGCAGTCTTCAATGCTTATGAATCTATGAACTAATTAACAAAGGCCAGGACTGTGCACTAATGTAAGTTAGTTAGAGCCCACTGAATCCAGCCAAAGAAACACCTGTCTTTAATATATAGAAAGAATAATTGTCATGAGGGACTTGAGTCCAGGATGCAATGATGGAAGCTCCACTTCATGTAGAGGGTAGTAAAGCTCCTAAAAATGATGGATGATAGATGATGGCTTTCTAACGCAAAACATACTGGGTTTGACAATGAGTAATTTTATGCTGGATCTTGTTCTCATGGATATAGATGAATTAAACGCTGTGCAGCAGCCTTTAGTGGCTAGGGGCCTAATGATCGCAATCTGATTGCAAGTAATATGTAACTTATACTTAATATATTAAAAAAGCACAGTCCCAACAACTAGCACATTTGTGGAAGTTAGGGAGAAGTGATGAATAAATTTTGTAGAAGTTAGGGAGAAGTGATGAATAAATTTGCCTTGGAGGAAAATTGGAGATGGAAAAAATTGAATGAAAACAGGGAGTTCCTCAGCAAGAATTTATTGTTTGGCTAGTAAGTCTTGATTCCACATTCAGAGGATGTAATTTGCTAAAATACATTCTGGTCCAGTGAGAAACAAGGCTTCAACCATGCCCAAATATCTAAAATATAGAAAACCAAACCAAACTAAACCAAAACAAAACCAAGGAAGTTGAAAGCAACCTTTATAAAGTAGAAATTGTGAAATTGTTAAGAGAAATAAAAGCTAATCATTAATAGTAATGAAACCTATTAGGAATCCCTGGTGACAGGATGAGTACGAGGGTATTAGGAACAGAAGACACCTTTGGGAAGAGGAAGGCTTGTTGCTAGAGGAGCCAGACAAAACTGACAGTAATGAAGTAAAAAAGACACAAGTAATAAAGATTTCTCCTCTCCATTTGGAAATATATATCCTGACATACTTTGTCACCTTCCTAGCTCATCAGTACCAAAGGAAAACAATGGAGATCTGCTAGGGATAAACATTATTGTATCATCTGTCTTGGCTAACTTGCACCTAAGAAAGAGTTGGCTGAGGACATCTCTGTTTCACAGATGTTCTTTTTTAATAAGTTCTGAAATCTTGGGGAACCTCCAGAACAGAGGAAGAATTGCAATGTTGTGCCAGCAGTCAAACAGCAGAAGTGAGCTGATCCAGACAGTTGTAGGCTGGTTTAGCTGGCATCACCTTCCAGTCAAATAATGGACAGAATGGTACAGGATTCAAGTGAAAGAAATTAATTTTCACATTAACGTAACCAAAATCGGAACAAATGGTTCAGGGAAAAAAGCTGGGTTTCATTTTTTGAAATGACAAATTAAAATGATTTTGGTAACAGCACAGAGAGTGTGTGTTACAGAGTGTTTTCATCTGTACTAACTGTTTTTCTGACATGATAGCAACAAGGTGAACTATGAGTCTGTTAGGATCCACCTGGCAAAATCTTAAAAGACTTGTCAGTGGGTACCTTCATTAAATAGAAATGATTCCAGTAGAGCTCCAGAATCCTGGCTTCTGGCTCCAAAACCATGTACAATTCCCCACAATGCTGTGGAAATAATTGTGGATATATCACTGTCAACATTTGTGAAAGACAGAAATCCTGTCAAAGTGAACTCTTATGATGATTACACATGTTAATCCAGTCATTTGGTCCAATAAAAAATAATTTGTTTAACTGAGCCAGAGACAGGTAGATACTTTCCTCTTAGTTCTATTCTGCTTAGTACCAGCATATTTTTTCCTGAAAATAAAGATAATTAGTTGGACATTTTGACAAAAAAATCGAAGACATAAGAATGCTTGAGAAAGTCTTTTGGTGACAGAATTGAAGGAAAAGAGCAGTTTATTTTGTTTAAAAAAATTAAAGTTCCAGTGGGATGGCAATATTTAACAATAGATATTTTATTGGAAAAAGCTGCTTTGTTGAATCAAAGCTCTGGTAATTTTTCTTTCATTTGAATGATTTTTTTTTATTTGGCAAAACCTTCAGAAAGGTATTTTGAAGATGCTGATATAATTCATATTAACATTTTTGAAACTTTGAAGACCATTTTTACAATTTAAAAGAGCTCATTGTTGTGAAATGTAAGCTAATTCTAGTAATAGGTAGTTATAAATACAAGAGATGTTTTATTCTTCTCATGTGAGGATCCAAAATTCCAAAGAATCGTGAAAATCTTAATGTTCTCAGAATTTTATTTGTGGGCATTTTGAACATCTTAGATTGGTAAAGATAGCTGATTTGAAAAATAAAAAAATAATAAAAAACATTATTTTATTATGTTAGAGAAAGATGACTTGATTTTAGAATATGAGTAATTCCAAACAAGAACAGAGTACTGTGAGAGAAAGATGAAAATAATTATTTGCATGACAAAAAGCTGATCTTTTGTACAACACAGCCAGAGTAATTTAACTTATTATTTCTATATTTAATCCAAAAATTTATATGACTAAAGTTTAGCTTCTGGAAAGATATTCAATTTTGAGTCAATGTCTTCAAGATGAAGCAATCCATAATTTTCATTAGTGGATAATTTCAGTGACCATTGACTCATACTTTTAGTAAGATGCACTTTTCTGCCACTTTGAAAACATCTGCCTCTTGCATCCAACTGTTGACTCTTCTTATGAAATGATTGTGTTGAAGCAGTTCTTTAAAACCTGCTGGTTTTCTTCACCATATACATTTCTATTTATCAAAGTCAGTTTGATAAATTAAAACTAGCCATGCAACCTGAAAAGGCAATCAAAACTGAAATGAAGAGGTTGTGGCTAACCCTAAGGCCCA